>NC_091100.1:13666250-13975625 GCF_024713975.1 Paralichthys olivaceus | reverse complement strand
GCAGCAAAGAGGAAATATAAACTATATAAACTACTAAAACATTTAAAAAATGCACAATGTAAACAAAATATACACAGTGTAACAGTATTGCACATGTAGTAAATTTTAAATGCATGGATAGAGGATGATTATTGCTCAGTTAAATTAAATAATTGAAAACTTGAGTTCATATAAATGTCATATCTCTCATATCTTCCACTGCTGTTCAAAGCCGTCTCAGCGGTATATTCAATACGCTCTCTTGTGTATGTTAGGATAATAAAACTGACTCCCAGCCTCACACAAATAACTATTAACAAGCCAAAACAGGACACAGGGAATATGACCTACTACACTGAGAAACAACACAGTCTCTAAGTTATTGCCATGCATGTAACTGCTGACATATCCACAAAGATGTGCACACAGTGACTCTGTACAGCTCTCATTATGTGCAAACTGCAGAGGAACAAAAGGGAAGCGAAGCCGTGTGGGGGAGGACAACAAGACGAGCTCCAGTACGTTAAGGACGAACTACAAAATATTCAGCAGTGCACCATGGAAACAAGTCTCAGCTGAAGACCCAGCTGTCTCCTCAGGAAGAAACCCAAAACCATGTCAGAGCCAATTTCTTATTTTATCAAATCGATGAAACATCTCAATGCTGTGATTAAAATAAAGAACTATAGGACATTTGGGGAAAAGCTGCTTTAAGCTCCAGATGATCACACACGTGCTGTTTACTTGCTTTTTTCTTCTTTTGTGCTTTGGAGAGAGATTATTTCCTCTCAAGACTTCAGGGTTTCATAATCTCACCTTCTTTATTTTAGTATTTTTTCCTACATATTAAATATTTATTTTCTTGTTGTAGGTACGCTATAAATTAAGTTCTGTTTATAATGGGTATTATTAAAGTTGATATCTATCTCACAACCATAAAATGTTAATTAAAATAAAAACATTTTTTATTATCGACTAATGACTCATAACTTAGTCAACTAATCACTGGAGCTCTCTATTAATAACTTAAAAACATGTGTGTGTGTTCACCATTTTGTGTGTGCGTTTAGCCAAGCTCTTTGCTCTGAATGGTAACTTCAAATGCATCTCAGATTGAATAGAAATTTGCTGAAGAGCTCCTTCACAACTTCACAACCCAAACACGAGAGTGGTGGACCGGGTGAATCGCAGATGGAGAGACAGACTGACAGAGAGAGAGAGAGAATAGCGATGGAAGTGATAAGAGAGGGAACAAAAAGGCACCATGAGGTGAGAAAATCCCACCCAAGAAAGTGTGACATGGAGAACAGGTTGACGAGCTGAGAGGCGAGGGTTTGGCAGGAGAGAGTGTGGATGAAAAATAAGGATAAAAGACTGTCTGGGTCATTAAACGCACATCTGCAGACAGGTAGAGAAGAGCATGTAGACTCAGACAATAGTATGAAAGGTACATGGGTCTCTGAGTTGTTTATAAAAAGAAACTGGAAACAAGAGGGATAAGGAGGAGCGGTTAAAACAGCCCAGATAGACTCTCTGGACTTAAGGTATGACACCTGGCTCCAGACTGCGGCTGCTTCTCTCTAACCTATGACCTCATTTTATCCTTCCTCAACTAATCCTGTCGAGTACGAGTGAGATTCTATGTAAAGTCATATTAAAATTATAGACGAGAGAGTGAAGGATGCAAGAAAGACAAAGTCAGACCTTGCTGAAGCGAGGTGAACAGGAGGAAAACTGCCTGATCTCCACCGGCTCGTCGTCATTGGTGTCATCCTCGTCGTACGTATTGATGTGGTGATAACGATCCGAGCGAGCTGGGCAGAGGAGGGAGTGAAGCGATGATATATATGAGCTGTCACTTCAAAGTAAAGTGTGCATTTCTGACTGGAACGCTGTCAGAAAATTATTGTATGACCCATAAACCCAATATTGATGTAAGCGCTGCACTTTAACAGACACATAAATCCAGACACACATACTGTCAAAGTAGCTGGTGTCCTCCTCTGACTCCAGGTGAGGGATGAACTCTGCCTTCTGTCTCAGCAAACTGTTCCAGTCCAGCTCGGTGAAGAACGAGTGCTGCTTCACCTCAAATGCCCCACCTGGTGGCAGGGGTATGAACAACATGACTTTATGGGGACTACATATAAATACACATTTTTATTTGGATCTGAACCAAATTGCACAAACTCAGTCGTTTAAACAGTTTAACAGTTAAAGATGGACTAGAATGGAGAATTGATTGAATTGAAAATAAGGCAACAAAAGAGATAAAGAACTTGGCACAAAGAGAGAAAAGACAGACTGTGTCGAAGTAAGAGTCTGGAACATTTCCCCCTTAAAACCACAATTTCTTTTTCTTACACTTTGATTTTTGAACGGATTATAGAAATGTGCTCTAAGGTGGATTTTTTTAGGTAAACCACTGTGTCCCGTTATTGCTAGGCAACCTTTCCTCATCTCACTGTCTACAAGTCAGTAAATGAGCATATTTCCCAAAAATAGCAAACAGTTGCTTTCATGCAACTTTAATCCTCAATCTTGTTGCCACATGGCTGCAGATGGAAGGTCTGGTGTCAAATAAATGCATGTTAGTACCTGTTCCCAACCTCAAGAGAGGGTTTGTCTGCAGCAGAGCTGATATGAGAGCCTGGGCATCTGCAGGCAAGGCGTCGTCACCATCTGGCCAAATTACATTGTCTAACAGAGACAAAGGAGAAAAAGCAACAAGCCAGAGTAAAAATCAAGAGGAAGATATTCAAACTGCTGCAAAAATCATCTTCAATACCTGAAATTTAACCAGGAGAAACAAAATGTGAAACATGGAAGAAAAGTATCAGTCAAACACATTTCTACTTCCCTTTCTTCAGGGATTTAAGTTCCTGTAAATCCCTGAAGAAAGAGATTCAGAGAGGCCTCACAATCATAAACATTTCTACTTCCCTTTCTTCAGGGATTTAAGTTCCTGTAAATCCCTGAAGAAAGAGAAGCAGAAATGTGTTTGACTAATACAATTACAAACAGCTGATTGTAGAGGCATATGATTCTTTGCTTGTCTCCTTTTAATGACTAGTAATGTTCAGTTTGTTCTCTCGGCAATGGTGTACAGTCAGGCAAATGTATAAAAGCCATAGTATTTTTATTTAGAAATTCTTCTCGGACCTGTTATGACCTGTCCAAACAGCTCCTCTGGAGTGTCTCCAAAGAAAGGAACACAGCCGAGCAGGAACTCATACAGGATGATGCCCATGGCCCACCAGTCCACCGGCTTTCCATAGCCCTGACGGAGAATCACCTCTGGAGCAATGTACTCTGGGGTACCACATACCTGAAGAGATAAAGATTAGTTTAGGAGCTCTGATAAAACAGGAAAACATCATTTAAAATATTAAAATTAGCCCATATATCCTTGAAAGAGCCAGTTTATCCACTTATTTAGCTATTCAGCTCTGCCACAGTGAATTGTTCCATCACCCTAATCCAATAACGGTGAACTGACCTTTGTTTGTACTGCTCAAAGCATTACAAATGACATTCAGATAACCAGAATCTGCACTTGAATCCTGCAAATCCAATCCCTGGACTGTTTCATGTGAATATGTGAGCTGGTTACTGGCAGACAAACAGATGCCTGCTTCCACCCAGAAGAGCTGGAGAACACGCGGGTCGATGTGACTAATCATGACTGCTGTAATTCACAGCATAAACAATAACTATAAATGTAAAATGGGATTGTGATGGAGCATTAATGAATCACTAATTCAAACAACACAGGAAGCATTTGCAATGCGGGGTCTTTATTTGGAGATTATTGATTTTGCTGGATGACTTGGCAGGTTGGCTCGCATGGCTGGAGGAGACTAAAGGATGCTGGGAATGGGAGTTGTCTGCTCAGCCACCAAACATCCTGACTCTGAGCCAAATGAATAAAATCCCCAAATCTCTGTCTGTCCTTCGATTTTCTCGACAACTGCTCATCTGATCGACTTCAAACTTAGCGGGTGCATTTCTGACCCAAATCAGTCTTTTATTTTACGCTGCACTGGCTGTCTCAGTGACATCAAATAATCATGATGTCTGATGAGGAATAAAATAGAAGCCATAACCCTCCTCAGGGTGTTTGTTTGTAGCAATGCCACACAGCTACAGGCACAAAGACGTGTACTAGTCCATTGTGAGGATAAAGGGCTGCAATTAATGTCTGAAAGCCTACAGAGTGGTACGAGGTTACGGGGTCTGTACCTGCTTGTCCAGGAACTCTCTGGCATCTTTCTCAATGTGTCCCTCATAAAGATTGGTGGTGAGGCTCATCAGGCCCATCTTCGACAAGCCAAAGTCTGTGAGCTTGATGTGGCCCATGGAGGTGATCAGGAGACTATGTGGAGAGGAGAGACAGGACATTTGATTCATTTGACATTTATTAAGTTCAAATTCTGACACAAGGCAATTCAATCCATACTTAATGGAGTAAGCGGATATTTTCACAACCAAGGTTTCCTATTCAAGGTTTGGTCTGTGATTCAATAAATGATTTTTTTACAGACTGTAATAAATTATAATTGCTTTAGAGAATTTAAAGCAGTAGTTTACTTTTTGGCCACAGGAGGCAGCATAACTATGTTATTATATGGTGAACAGTTGTTTAATTTAACATACAGCAAAAAAATATCAACATTTACCATAAAGAATAGTTTTTTTGTCCATGTGGTGTGTTTACAGTTTGATATTTAGCTGTTTAGTTTTTGGTCTCCACCAACCCCTGAGAGAAATATGTCGTTCTCTAGCCACTGGCTGCTGTAGTAGTGAACAGTGTGTTTATCACAGCTTTAGCTAAAACAATTCAAATCCAATCTTATCTCATGGTAAAACTAAAACAAAACTGTAAAGCTGCTGACAGTAAAACTGAAACAATGAGCTGAACAACACTAAAACACTCAGATCTCAGAGTTACCTCTGTTGGGTGCCAAATACCTAATAATAATCATTTTCATCATCATGTGAACAACCCCTTTAACACTTAACACTTGATCAATTGTTAGTACAAAATCATTATTCATTGGGGCATAAAAACACTCACTTGTCAGGTTTGAGGTCTCTGTGGACAATACCATAGTTGTGCAGGTACTCCAGGGCTAAAACAGTCTCAGCGAAGTACATCCTCGCCAGCTCCACAGGCAGAGCCCCGATATTCTTCAACAACGTGGCACAGTCACCACCTACAAAAACACAAACACCACAAAGCGCTTGTTCAAGTCTGAGAAGGGTTGTTAAAATAGAAACACAATATAACATTTCCTCAGGCAAATACAAACAGATTCAGAGAGGCCTCACAATCATAAACACATTTTCAGTTTGAGTCCATCTTTACAGTAAACCATCCTGACTCTCTTACCCTCGACGTATTCCATGACCATGCAGAGGTGTCTGCGAGTTTCAAAGGAGCAGAACATAGAGACGACAAAGGGGTTCTCTGCGAAGGTCAGGATGTCTCGCTCTACAAACGCCTGCTGGATCTGGTTCCTCAGAATCAGATTCTGCTTGTTGATCTTTTTCATGGCAAAACGCTGACGTGTCTCCCTGTGCCGCACCAGGTAGACGGCACTGGAGTGAGAGTGAGACAGAGGAGGACATCGGGGAAAGGACAGGAGGATGAGACAGCGGTTTAAAAAGAATTGTAATCTGTTTTCCATGCAGTATATGATAATGTAGAGTTTTTTAAATCTTGAACTGGATGTTTGCAGCCTGTCTCAGAAACACAGCAGAGAGTGCCATGAATGTGTTGAATGGTTTCTGACATTTAAAGGTTCAGTGTGTAAAATTGAGTGACATCTAATGGTGAAGTTGCAGCTAACATGAAAGAGAACCTGATGAAAAGTTCAGTTGGCATGCCAAAAACATGACGCCGTCCGTAGAGAGGACCTGCTCCCGATGTTAATATAAAGTATTTAAATATAAAGGACCCATTCTAAGTTAAAGAAAACCACAATTTGTACAATTTAGATGAAACACACAAGTGACCTAATTTCCCTTTGGGGATGAATAAAGTAATCTATCAGAATCAGAATCAGAATCAGAAGTACTTTATTAATCCCCGTAGGGAAATTAAAATGTTACAGAGCCCCTGAGAAAGAGGTGAAACAGCAAAAGCAGATATAAACATAGCACTATAAAATATAAAAATCAAGTAAGGCTAAAGAAATAAAGATATACATATGTAGAAGTAAAGACCGGGTATTTATAGATTTACATTTGTGCATGAGTAAAGTAAGTTAAAGGTAAAGTTAAAGTATACACAGTATACATTATTAATCTTAATACTTTACAGGTTGTCATTGAACAATTTGACAGCCACAGGCAGGAATGATTTCCTGTGGCGTTCTGTCGATCAGGTGTTATCTAATTGAAAAAATCACTACTAATATCACTAATATCAATATCACGATTATTTTAATATTCAATTTCTGCCAATAGATCCCTTTCACCTCAATCTTACAAGCTTTCAACCCAATTTCAGCAGATGTTTACTCAGTTGTCAGGAAGTTCGCTCCAGAAGACAACTGATAAAATGACATGCACTGAATCACATAGAAAGAGATTTAAAGTGCTAGTAAATCGACTATGAGTTTTTTTCAATTTAAAAGCATCATAAAAGCTTGATTCAAGAAGAAGATCTGTTGCTTACCCATAAGCTCCATTGCTGATCAGTTTGATGCTCTGAAAATCTTCTTCACTCGGTGGCTTGATGGCTCTCCCTCTTCCCTGGTGATATAACCAACATTTTGAATATTTTAAATCAGATTAAAGCAGTTTAATGTTTGAAAACAGTTTTTTAAACACATATCTGTCTGTCAGTATATTTGGTTTTCACCTCTGCTGAGTCATCAGTCTCTGGAGTGTGTGGACCCTCACTGTCGTAGCTGTCAAGGCTCACGATTTCTGTGGAGAAACATGTTAGTTAACAACAGTCAGTCTTTGCTTTAAACTGGAAATGAATGATCTCGTCTGTTGAACTGTTACCATGGGAAACAAGAAAAGAAACGAGAGTGTGAAAGTGTAAACACGCATGCAGCTGCGTGGGTGTGAATTTGTGTCTATGCATCACAATGAAGGTGCAAAACAAGGTGCAAGATCAAAATATCAAGTGGCCCATTGTTTGCGGCGATTAACTGAGAGAGACTCAACAGGCCCATATTTCCCTTGAGTTCAAAAATAAAAACCACAGAGGTTTATTGTTAAGAGTAATGTCTGGGTCATTTAGCCCATCAGCTAATGAACGCTCTTGTTGGAATAGAATGGGAGCGAGAGCATCAGCCCTGAAGATTAATGAACGATAGTGATGCCACTGCACCGCGCCGGCAAATGATCCAGACTCTACATCTCAATAAATATCCTAGTCCTGAACAGCCGGTTAAACTGATCAATAGCTTAAAGGACAACGAACAAAAAAAGATTCAGAGCTTGGTCTGGATTTCAAATGTCTACATCTCACATGCAGGGCTGTACTGAGAGTAAAAAAATGTGTAAAGGTGCAAGGAGTGTTAAAGTGCAAAGGTTTCAGTCCATATACTTCCATATATATATAAGATGAAAGTACTCATATTGTGTATTGATTTCAGTTTTTTCCAGTAGTCTTACCAGTAGTTTAAGGTTTTTTGTGTATGTAAAAATCTGAAACGTTAAAAAGCACAACATATGCGGTAAAGGAAGCTCCTCTCCACCCCAGATAACTCTGCTCCTGAAGTGCCTTCCTCTTGCTGTTTGAAAACTGGCAAGTATCTGTCACTTTCACATCACACTCCCTATCCTTGCCCACCCCCCCATGCAGCTCTTCCGCACCCACCTGAGAAACTGTGGCTTTCACCTTGAAATCTCTGGCTAAAAGCAATAGTTTGACACACACAGTGGTGTATTTGCAGAGCTTGGTTCTGTTTCACATTTTACTAATCAACATGCTGTAGTAAAAAAGACAAGCTGAGATCTTAGTGATTAGGCTGGATAGTAAGAAGACACAGCTTCACTAAGAAATGGTTACAGCATCCCAAACAAGACAAAGCATGTTAATACAGTGCTCAGGCAGCTGCCTCCCTGCTGGTTTCATGCTCAGCTGATCACCTCCTGAAACATTTCTTTTCTTTCTTTCTCTCTTACCCTCCAGTGGGTCTCTGGTCAGACCCAATTGGCTGATGATGTACCGAGGGATGTCTGCCTTCATCAGCTGTCCCTCCTTGGCGTGATCCTCTGCTGCCTCAAGCAAATGGTAAAACTCCTCTGGGTTGAACTCCTGTTAGTGAAAGAAGTAAATATATAAAATGCCAAAGGAAACAACAATATAAATGGACCTTGAAGCTCAAACTGCCACAGCTGAGGATCTGACAGCAGTCAAAATAATTCAAGTGTAGTATTTGGAATCCAAATAAATATATCTACACAAGGAATAGGAGCTAAAGTAAAAGGGTGAAAACAATGTAGTCAAAGCAGCACAGCAAAACTGTCACTGCTGATTTCACACGTAGCATTAAAAGATATCTCACAATAGAGTTTTAACACCTTTAGAATCATATCACCTCTGAAAAAGCAAAATCAGCTCCTGTCAACACACCAGAAGATGAACAGAAACAGCAGCTACTGCTAAAGTGTTAAAGGAAACCTTTTTCACCGCCTGATCATCGAGCAGATTTTCAGGAGAACTGAAGTCGGTAGGGTGAAAAGGCTAAACTGTATGAAGCTCAGATGACTTTGCAGATAGAGCCTAGTGCAAACATACGTCAAGGGTTGAATCCTTACACCTGTCTTATTTTTATAAATATATATAAATATACAATATTCTACTCAGAAGCCTCTTCTCAGTCCGTTTTTATTATCATGACAAGGCCTCCTCAATCTCACAGATAGTAAAACACTTGCTCAGGCTACGTCCTGAAGTGTTCTTTACTATGGGGACATCATTTAAATTCATGCTGCCTCCTCAGTACTACATTGCCAAGACTCTGTGGTAGACCAGTTTTCTGTAGTAGACCCGTTTTCCTGCTCTTAATAAGCCTAAAGAGAAATCTTCTTTTATTTATAAAGCCACACTGGGCCTCCCCCTTCATATCTGTGTGATCTCTTATCACTCACAAACCGCTGCTGTGATTATCACTCCACTGGACGGCTGCTCTCCACCAGGTATCCAGGATTAACTCAGAGCAGCTTTCTCCTACTGTGCCCCGTGATCATGAAATTACCTCCAGAACTACAGAATCTACAGCTCAATGATTGTCTCCTAAAGACGATTTTGAAGTTTTCATAAAATACTGTGTGACTGAAGAGCGAACATGTTATTCCTTAACTGGACATTGTTTCTTGTTTCTTTCTTTCTGATATGCTTTATTTCTATAAATTCAGTAGCCTTGACACGCTGTGCTACCTTGGCAAGGTCTTGCTCAACAAAGATATTTCAATCTCAAGGGACTTAGTGGTTAAATATATAAATACATATATAAATACATAAATTGTGGCACGGTGATGCAGCGATTAGCACTGTCACCCCACAGTTGAGAGTTTTATTCCCAGAGTTGAACTTTCTACAGAATAGGAGGAAAAACATCCTCTGGCTCAATGTGCTGATAACATATTAACAGAGAACTTATCCAGTATATCACCATATTGATTCGTTTTTTCCCCGGCCTACAGCCAGGTATCGAACCTCCAGCTTTATCTTCCTGGTTAGCAGAAACAAAGTGATGTGATAACAGCTTACAAAGGATGACTGCTGATGAAGTGATGTTATATCGTGTTGCACCACATAAACGCATCACAGCAATTCCAAAACTGAGCCCGACTTACAATCACAAAAACTAGACTTTACTTTACAAGCCGCAGGAAATTCATGACCAAACACCTCTGTGGAGTTGTCAGACAAACATAATCAGTGTTAATACAGCTCCCAACTTTAAATTGCTTTCTTGAAAACATCATTTTTTCCCCAATGAAACAGCCCTTTGTGGCTGTCCTGTGGGATTCAGCTTCATTCCTGTCGGTGGAATAACATTTTGATTAGAAAGCAGACCCCGGGGCAGCCATGATCATTTTCTTCCTCCCCCACCTCCCTCATATCTGCTCTCCTAGACCAGACCAGAGGGAAAAAAAGAAGGAGTATTGAGATGGAGGCACTAACCTGCCTCTCTGATAGCTCGCTCTGCTCCGGGATAATATTCGTGCAGCTAAACGCCGACTGATATTTTCACCATATCAGACCACACCACTGACTCGAATGCTAAATGAACTCTACAGGCCTGGACAATATTTGAGCTGTGTCTCTTCTCCTCTCATACCAAAGGGCTGTACGATCTAAAGTCCCGTCAACATCCTGCCTGACCCCATCGACCCTATCTGACGGTTGCCTTGGCAACAGAAAGATGAGACACCGGTGCTGGGAGGAGGGACCACGGCGATGACGAACATGGGAGTCCATCAATCAGTGCCCTGATATCCTGGTTAGGCCTTTCGGTGTATAAAGACGCTTGTTATTACTAAGTAAGTTGCGTTGAGTTATGTTCTGTATGTATGAACATGCTAAGGACACGGCTCCGGCAAATTTGATGTGCAGCTGAGAAGACTGACAAACAGTTGAGATGGACAGAATATTTTAAAAGTTTTGAGTGAAGTTGTACAAAATATCCCAGGGCTCTAAAATGCTGCAGTAGAGATGTGCAGCATTTCTGATGATACTGAGCTGCTCCGAATAAACAAAACCATGACCTCTACACTGCATTATACAGAGCATACATACATCCACCTCTCGTGTTACTGAAGGTGACACTACATTTACTGGAAGTAAGTGCACGAGAATTGTGAATGTAGATGATCAGAGTGAATATGCAAATATACAAGTGCAGAAAGGAGGAGGTGAGGGAGAAGAGTTTCCAGCTCCCTGTTTTCTACCTTCTGGCTTTACATGCTACACATCACATGATGTTTACATTCAGGTCAGTTGCTGCCATTCTCTTTGACATAAGATAAAATAAGATGGCACAGCACAGCCTATACTCGACACTGATTGGTGTGTAGTTGGGCCGGCATCTGACATTGTCCTGTCCTGATTTGGATCATTTTCATTTAAGCAGCATAGTAAAAAGTGATGTTTCCCTTTTGAACAGAGAAGATGAATGAACTCATTCATTTCGTTAAATTCATTAGCATCACTAAGGCATTGCTCCCAGCAAAGGAAGGTCCTCTTCGATCAAACATTATTTCATCTGTGACAGACTGCAAGAAATCCTGTGAGCCGCTCCTGCTTCTTTTTCTTCTTGAATGATAAATGCTGTATCAACTTCCTACAACTGGTCTGAAAGTCCAAAGTAAAAAATTATCCAAAACATGGTTTGTCTGATCTGGGATGAGACCACCTCTTTTGGTCAAACTAAATTTTGGTCCAATGGTCTGCACATCTAAAATACTTGAGAGGACATATCATGATAATGTTACAATGTAAACAATTTCAATTTATTTAAAATGTATTCGTTGATTCTTTCTTTTCTGCAGCTACAGGTTAAGACGTCATGGCAGCACAGGGTGGATGGGTTCTGGGAAGGGTTTGTATTTGTTTGTCAAGATCTTAGAATGAGATTTTGGGCCTTGTTAATGTATGCAGGTAGGTATTACATTCTGGGAATATGTGTGTGAGTGCAGTCAGTCTCTCTTCTTATTCCTAAACTGGAGGATTTTTACCATAAAAGCAAGGACAAGTAAAACAAATGGAGTGTAAAAGATTAAATGAGCCTTTTGAAGGGCGCCAACACAGCTTCCTGCTGTAAAATAATTAGCAAGGCAAAATTGCATGTTTCATCACTTCAGACTGAATGCACAGTAAACAGCCTGCCCTACTTAAACTACTTAAATGCCATTTCAGCATTAAGGAGTAGACGCTCCATCTCCATGTGGAGACAAGAGTCTCTCCCAGCAGATGAAGGAGAAAATACTCAGAATGAACATACTTGTCACTTCATTCAATTAAAGCTAATTTGTCAAATTCACATCAGTGTGTATTGAGAATCTGAGCAATTCCAAAGAAGTGTTAAACTCACCAAACACTCGAGGAGCCTGGCGGGACGAGATATGATGATGAAGAGCTTTTTGACCAGCTCAATGACGAAGGTGAGCTCGGAACTCTCTGAGCGCTCATAAGCCTGATGTGGACAGACACAGAGACACAGACAGGGTCAGTTTGTGAGATGTAGCGTTTGAACTAAAGCAACAGACTTTGTGACTCACGTCATCCATTAGCTTCTCCAGGTTCTCCTGCAGTTCACAGAAGTAGACGCTGGTGATGAGGCCCTCGCGTGATTTGGTCAGGCAGTCTCTGGACAGCTCAGCTATCTGGTGATGGATAAAGCTGAGGACCCCGTCGGCCAGTGGCAGGACGCTCTCTGGGGAGTAGCTGTGAATGAACTCTGCCAGCCTCTCCTCCATCTGAGCTGTGGCCTGATTAAGGAAAAGAAAGTGGTCAAACAGTTAATTATTGTCACGTTGTCAGGCGGGTGGAAAGAGTAATGTAATGACCTGTCAAAGACGATCAATGGTGCTCTGCTAATTTGGAGGAGAATTAGAGAAGTTCTGAATTTCATGTTAAATTACTGAGGCTAACACATCAGCAGCTTATAAATAATTAAAACATCTTTATCTGTTGTCCGCTCTGCAAAGAAGGTTGTGTTCATCTGTCTTTGTTTGTTTGTAGTAGGATTACACAAAAAACAAAGGGTTGGACTACCACAGAACCTGATGGGAGGATGTGATATTGGTCAGGAAAGAACCTGTTGAATCTTGGTGCAGATCCGGACCTGGGAATTTTTCCTTACTTGTTAGATCATCACATCTTTTCAATCTAGATGTGGTTTCATAGGGGACTGTTGGACTTTGGTGGAGGTATGTGCTCTACCAAGTGACATTCTAGTTTCCACCTTTCACTTGGACATAGAAGCATTTGGCTCAAACATTAAGTCAGGTCCATATCTCTGCATAGAATGACAGGTTTAAGAGCGTAAGTTCCACTTTGAACAAGATATGATCTAATTTAGTTTGTGCTTAAAATCAGGGACAGACAAGTCAGAACTTGCATCTCAAACACGGCCGACCTTTTCACATACCTCAGTGTCAACAGCTTAACGTGAATGGTGCAATAAACAACATAGCAGGGGCAGCACTCTGACTGAAAGGTCAGAGGAGAATGATAAACCTCATTCACAGGAGATAACAGCTCAGTCATCCTTCCTGAAATCTATAATGTGAATGCATATGTGAAGCTCTTGACAAATAATACATCACACAAAGGAAAGCCACGGCCTACAACATCCTTCTAGTTGATTGCATTTCTATTATATATCGATGCTTTATATTCTAACAGCCTGCAAAATGTCCAGTTGAACAAACATGGTAAAGGGTGGTAGGTGCTATTTGTTTGCAAAATATATTGTGGGGCTGCAAACAGTTTCATGGCCTTTCAGTGATCCCACGATTTACGTGATCTCCAGGAGATCAGAGTGTGTTCTACTCACTCAGTAGCCAGTAGGCGTTCAGCTTCAAAAATATAATCTGCTTTTTACTGAGATCTGCAATTAAATCTTTAACTAGATAACTGTTTTAAATGTAAATGAAATTCACTGTGGCTAAAAAGCTGGTCACTGTTTGCGTAGTGTTCGTGTGCATATTTGACGAGCGTGCAAATGCAGAGTTTACACACGGCGTGTTTGTTTGTGTGCGGCTGACCTTGGGGAAGCGCTCCTTGTAGACATGGTTCATCATCACTATTTCATTGTCATAGCAGGATGGAGAGCGCCCCGGGCTGCGGAGAGACAAACAGAGAGCAGGAGTGTAATCTGTGGCGCTGACTGAGAAAATCAAAGGAGGGGAGGTGAGGCGGCTGCTGCGACGAAAGAGATGAGATTCTGTATTTGTCACCTGAGTGGAGGATTATTTCACTGCTTCCCATCATGCCGGTCGTCTGTGTACATTATGCTAATGGAGCGATCAGAAATTCAATGTACTTTGTTTCTCTAATGGACTCTTGGCCTTTCCTGCATATCATGCCACACTCCTCCATCATGAGCAATAATAAATAAGTCAAATGCTTTTACACACACCAAGTACCTCAATATATTTTACAATATCTCATCCTATATGATGAATTTCAAAGTCACAAAAGAAAAGCACAGCAAATGTCCTCACCCATGTGGGTAAACACGTCAGTTTAGCATCACACAACGTGATATGAATTGATTGATAACAGTTTATTTTAAGACACATCTGAAATGTGTCTTGCATCACAGCAGAGGATAAATACATTTATACATTACATCCACAAAAAGACAGCGTCCCTCAAAAGTCTCTTGATCTGGGATAAGTTCCATACAGTATATACCTTTGCCATGGAAGTTGTGTTGCTTCTTGTTGGTTTGTTTGCAAGCAAGAAAACGCAAAAACTACAAAACAGATTTCCATGAAACTTGGTGAAAGGATGTGGTCGGGGTCATAAAAAGAACAATTACATTTTCATGCTGAACAGGATCAGGGTCAGATACAAGAATTTAGTTTTTTTCATTTGCTTTAACGTTTCAACATTTTCATTGATTTCTCAGAGAATAATGTTCTATAATATATGGTTCTTCATGAAAAAAAAATGTTTAGGGTCCTGATATTTCTGAGTTTGTGAAATTTGGTGCAGATCCAAATAAAAATCTGCATCTAGTGAATTTAAATATGGTTTCATAAGACGAGTGTTGGACTTTGGCAGAGGTATGCACTCTACTGAGTGATATTCAAAATAAATTCCGCTTCAGTCTAATCTTATTAAACTGTAGAATTCTGCATCGTCAGTTAAATGGCAACATTTCATATTCTGTGATCAGTGATGAGGTGCATGATTGATGCATCCTGCATAAGAAAGCCACAAGATTAGATTTAGAACAGCGACCGGGACGAGGAGCTTAATACACAAACTGAATACTAGTGAGCAGTGATGTAGGTAGTTAGGTGCGTGCTAAATGCAGAGGCCTGGCGATGATAATAATAGGTGTGGTTGAACAACGTGTACACCAGAGACTCCTGCTAATGAAGAAACTGCTTCACTCTGGAGAGGCTCAAAGCACTGGAGGCTTGGACTGACACTGATACAACAACAGTGGAAAATATCCAAACACTGAAAACATGTACCCAAAGTAAAGTACATGTACCTTAAGCTTGTAGCACAGTATTTGAATATTTAGAATTTCTGATTATTTCGATACACTTATCTATTTAGTAGTATATACTAACAGTTTAAGGATAACATAGGTGCTATTTTATATTTTTCTCCTTGCAAACTCATTTTAAAATGAATTAATTTAAAACCAACCATGTGTTATTTCAACACCTCAACACAACAAAAACTCAAAAACTTTACAAATATAACTTCCTTTCCTCGTAAGTCAGTTCATTATCACTGATGACAGGACATAATCTTCATTTGCTATAATAGTTTTTGCCCATAATCTGTCATAGTCTCACCTGAGACTCCGAGAGCGAGGGCGTACGTGAGGCGAGCGACGGCCCCCGTCGTCGTCCGTGATGCTCTCTGTGCTGCCAAAGTGCTTGGACAAGAAGTGCAACTCGTCCATGGTCGGCTGGAAGGGCAGCTGGTGCAGACGCTCCTGGGACGAGCTGGATGACTGGAGAGAGACACGGAAAAGAGACAAGGTTAAAAAAAAAACTGGTGGATTTTTTTCAAAAGTCTCTGTTGCAGCTGCAGCATTTATAGTTGAAAAATAGATGATGAAGATCAAATCATCAAAAACCACAACTGAAAACATCTTAGTTGATGTGGAGGAGAAGTGGAGAGGAAGAGGAGAGAAGAGAAGAGAAGAGAAGAGAAGAGAAGAGAGGAGAGAAGGTGTACTCTGAGGTGAGTGGGTGGAAACAACTAAAACAAAGAAGCAACTAAGTTAAAAGAAGATGGAAAAAGGGAGGTGCAGAAACAAGGAAAACATCCAGAAGGAGTTCGTGTGGGAGGGTAAAAACTGAATAATCGGCACTGAGAAGACAGAGGAAGAAGACTGCAGGGAGAGAAGTAAAAGTAAAGTAAAGTAAAAGTTTACTGCCGCCTTAAGTGTCTGCTTCCTTGGGGGTTAACTACAGCACTATTTGGTCTTGAAAAAAAATACGTTTCTTCAGCACATGAAGAAGAAAAAAAACAGCCTGGATCAATCCGAGGCTTAATGAACACATCTCCCAGTGGGACGCCTCGGTTGGCTTTAGCCACACAACGATTTCTGCAATAAAATCCATTAGAAACTCCATTCAGGTCTTAGCCACATGCAAGCTGCAGAATGCAGCAAGTCCAGTCTACAGAATCAATTAGCACATTCCCAGCAGACAGAGAGAGCTCAGAGACGGAGGAAGATGCCACTGGATAAGATGGCTGTCACAGGTGAGAAATGTTTGCCGTCGGCCTTGCTCCGTTCTTGCACACTGTGCGTCTCACTTCAATTAATTGCATGAATATTATCTTCACTTGCGTCTTGGGTCCCGCCTACTGAAGAGGCGAGGAAAGGAAGTGAGAAAAAAAAACATCTTTTAAGAAAGTGAATATGAGATGAGTCTCCTCCGTCTCTGCTTTCCCTTAAAATAAAGTTTGGAGACTCCACACTTTCTTAGAGCTAGGGTTTGTTAATCCTGAAGGAGCTATAGCAAGAGCAGGCAACACTGAAAATGCAACTGATACATTCTGCCCTCTTGTCAAAGCTATGACAAGTGAAATAAAAAGAGTTACCAACCCTAGCTCTAAGGACTTGAAATGCACAGAGAGTTTGTTATAGCTGATTTATGAATTATTCAAGTCTGAATTTCTGTTTGTAAATTCATCATTTACTCATTTACATTGACAGTGTCTCATTATTTGTAGAATCATTTGGGGCCCTAACGTCTTTGGTGATTTGATTAAACCTTATAGGCTGTATCACATGAAAATATGGTTTCTTTCATATTGCACAGGGATTGTCAGGGTCACATTAATGATGTTAATAATAAATAATCTAATAGCTGAGTTATATTTTTGTCTCTGTGTTCCAGTGGAGTCAAAACCAGCCCAAACCACAGCATTTACGTTTAAGTGGAAAAGGAACTGTTTACTCAGAAGCAGGAACTGAAACATTTCAACCTTCTAACTTCCTCTATCTTTTACCCTGTCTTACATCTCTAACTACTCCTGCAGCTTTCTGCATACATTTAGCTCATATCCACCTCTTCATAAACAAGAATCCTACACACACACACACGCACACATCGTCTGCTTTAATCTGTTCTGCTCAGAATGCAAGGGTCCTGCTGTAACTAATCAAGCGATTAATGGCCCATGTTAGAACCTATAGAGGGCTGAAACCTGATGGGATGGACGAGGGAAGAGGTGGAGAGGACTGTGGTGGAAACTGAGTACAAAAGAGATCAATCAGTTGCCTATAGTACTGTATGTACTGCTGGGAGACAGTCAATGAAAGAAATGGTGTGTGATATGAGGAGGAAGTGATTGTGTTCAGGTTGGAGACTGAAATGTACAGAGAGTGGATTATGAGGCAACATCTTGCCTCCATCTGAGCGTCACACACATTAAGGTCCATTTCTCAAATGGACTATTTACCAAATGAACCTTGGCGGTGTTCATTCCCCTTCGAATCCTTCCAGACAAAAGTGATTGTTGTCTCTAAACAAGTTTCACTTCCACCCACACTCGTGTTTATTTGTCTCTGTTGCCCTTCTTTACCATCAATCTCTACTTCTTCAAAGATGGAGTGGGGGATTGAGAAATAGTTACTGGAACACTGGTTACTTCAGTGCAGAAATAATGGTTTAAAATCGTTAAATTTCATTTCACTTATCACTGCTCCACTTTTTTCCGTTAACGTCAAGTCGACATCAGCAGATAAATCAGGTCTTAGCAACGGAATAGTTGCACCATTTTAGGTCTGGTCTACATGTGATGCATGTTCTTCTGCACTTAAATGCTTTTAAATAGCCTCAGAAGTAAGTCAGAGAACATAGAGGTGTGTGCGTGTGTGTATGCATGGTGTTAATCTGCTAGAGTAGCGTTTAATCATTTCAAAGTGTGACAAAAGTAGGAGATTCAACCTCAGGACATTAATTTACATGCAGCAGAGCACACACTGATTTTATGCATGAAAATAGATGCAAATAAATTCTTTGGCTGAAATACATATTCATTCAAAGTAAACATAGACCACCTCTTCAAATAAGCAATGGACAAACAATCAAAGACACAGTTTGATGTGTCAAGTTCATGACTTTTGCAGCCAAATTAATAAAAGATTAAAAAGCTGATCCATCTCTTTTGTGTCTTTACTTTTCTTTTGTTTCTTTGATAATTACTAAATTACTAAAATTTGAAGGAGTTTCTCCATAAAAACATCACAATTATCACCAGAAGCATCTCATTTCAACTCAGGGGACTTCTAAAGCACTGCTGCTGCTGCTGCTAAGCCGTGGTGTGGTGTTTGATCGCCACAAGGTTTGTGTTACAAGGACACACTTAGTCAGCTCTGTGCTACAGCAGGGTGAGGACAAGGTGCACTGGCTGCTGCAGTAACAATACACGATAGGTGCAGGAAGGTTGCAGCTGAAAAAGAGAAAACACACAGCTCTTCTGATGCAGGCCCTTAATGTGCGACATGACTTTGTTTTGATCCCAAACAACTCACATTATCGAAATAAGGAAGTCCAGAATCGGCTTTATTGGCCAAGCTTGTGTTACTTAAATCATTGTGGTGGATGGTCCACATAGTACAGTAAAATACAGCATGTGAAAAGAAAGTAGAGGAGTAAGCAGCATATTGAAAACACTAATGACCAACACCATTAAAGTATTCACAAGAGGGTATGTACACACAACAAGTAGTACAAGTTACAAGTTGTGCAATGGAATAAAGAATTAAATACTACAAACCATAATTAAACCATCCACCTCGCACTGACACACAACCCACTCTACCACGTAAGCTACAGCCAGTTTGGATGTTAGAGGCTTTTCTTGGCTGTGAATGGAGAATGAACTGTACTTACACAGCTCTGTACAACCTAAGTGTGATAGAGCGTTTTACAATTTGCTTCTCATTCACCCATTAACACAGGATAACAAAGCAATGAGCTGCAGCTGCCAATTCAAGCCTCAGACCGAGCAATTAAGCACAATAACCTGTATCTGTATCATCTAAATCTATGATGCATGGTGATAAACATTAGTGTCAATGGTTTGCTTTATGTTTTATGAGGAAAGAAATACACTCAGGAAAATTCAATAAAGTACTGGACTGGTTATCGGAAATGATAGATCCACATTGAAAACAGTTAAACTCAGTGATTCAGCAATCTGTCACAGTCGTTTAGTCACAGTGGGCTGTTGTTTTTAGTGCCAAGTCATCACTGGTCTCATGTTACCATGCAGTGAATCAAATATCAAATTATATTTTATACAATATTCTAAAATAAAAAATGAATCCAATGCGTTTCACACAGTGTTGTAAAGAAATATTCAATTGTAACTTCAGCATTTATGTATTTTATCAGAGAACAGTCATATAATCAGATGGTTTAGATTCTGTTATTATCAGAGGAGAGAAAGTTGCTTCCCCAGTGACTCTTGTTTTTTGACCTCATTGAGACAAGATGTGTCAAATGTGGGATTTATCATCTTCCTCTCAAACTCACCGTTGAGCTGGGCGTATTGGTTCCATATCCTGACGAGGGCAGAGAGGCCAAGGACCATCTACGACCATCAGCCCTGAGAGGAGAAGTGGAGGAAAAGAAAGGAGAACATACTGTACATTAGAACAACTCCACCATACTCTAGTAGAGCTGCTTGCATGTGTTTTTCTCTTCCAAGCAACACAATTACTACAGACATTTCACCACCTCCCTCTCCTTTCAATTCATCCTATAACACATTTGCCCCTCTTCTTCCTCTCTTCCCTCAGGCCTTTCTCCAGCTGTCCCCAGGTTTGACACTTCCTCTGAGTGAGTGATGAGGGACACGCATCTGTGCCAAATCCTGGGACCTCGCTTCCATCATGTCACTCTGCTGTCACACACACACGCAGCAGGAGCAGCGTATAGGACAAAGATAGAGCAGCGGTTTGCAGCTTCACCTTGTGTGTGTGTGTGTGTGTGTGTGTTTGTGTGTCTGTGTGTGTGTGTGTGTGTGTGTGTGTGTGACTGTGAGCTGCTGTGTTCCATGAAGAGTTTAACCGTGCCACTGTGTGTAGGTGTAGAAATAAGCCTAATCTACTTATCACTGTTCTCGTAACATTGCATGTGTGACTTGTCGTGTGAATGAAGGAGGGATGTCAACCTTCGAGAAGAGGCGAAGGAAAAGTGGGCAGGTCCACTTGGGGAGAAGTTGCGCGGGCTGTCCAATGGACTGCTTCCTGTTGACAAAACAGAGAACATGCAGTGGGGATTATTATTATATATTTTTATTATTTCAACTTTTAGGTAATTATACATCAAACACTCTTAGTGTTGGATTCAACCCTGCGCCAAAATGTAAATTTAGTTCTTTCAGGCATTAATAGATAAATCACTGTTTTGTTTATAATTAAAAACTCTGTATATTTATAATGAATCCTACTTCCTTTAATAATAATCATATCCTTGATCCTCTCCTGCAGTGTTAAATGATTAAAGATTAAGTTAAAGAGCAATGAGGCTCCCCCTATGATCCAATAAGCGGTACAGATGATGGATGGATGGAGTTAAAGAGCAACTTGACACCAGCTGAGAATCCTGTTCATGTTGTGGTGATTTGTTAGTTTTGTAGCACCACAGGTTCGTGTCTTAGACTGTGCTGAGGCCTCAGATGAATCAGTCTTTCTTAGAGCTCTTTATGCACTCAGAAATCTCCCCATCGCTCGCATGATGGTCAGTATTTCTGACGGCTGTGCACCTTAAAAACTCACATGCCACAGTTTTGCTTTACTACGGCAACTGTGAAAGCTCATATTATCAGCTGTGGTTTAACTGCATTGATACGTTTAATATAATGTGTGTGATTAAACGTACACTGCTATCCTGGTAATGATCATGTTTTTTAGCAATTCGGGTTATATGTTGCCAAGTAAATCAAATATTTGGATAAGAACCAGTTTTGAGAACCCTAGATTTGCTGTCTATAGTCCTCGGATGGAATCCAGGACACTGTTGCATGTAAACTATTTTTTCTTGGGTTGGTGCAGAACAGATTGGTGAGAATCCAAACCAACCTGGATACTAAATAATGTAAACATGGACATGCATAACCAGGATTTTCCTGTTCCATGAAAACACGACATTCTAAAAATGATTAAAACCAGGATACAGATGAAAACATGGTCAGAGATTCTGATGTTTATTTCTTGTATTTTTCCATTTATACGTGTCTGAAACAGATAGAACAGGTGTTGCATAATTTTTTCATTGAGCGAAACATAACTTAATATTGACATTGACTGTTAAGGGCCATATCTCACATCGACACACAAGTGTGTTTGCTCGTTTCAGACCAAAGCAGTTGTCATATTCCTCTCACATGCACACATTGTTTGGATTGTAAATACACTTGTGCCCACCTAATTCTTTATCTTAGCTTTGAGCCTAGCTTTTAGCCTAACCCTCAAAAGCCAATTTTCTTCCTGATTGTCATATTTGGTGTTGTATGTCATGAAGAGGCAGCTATATTAAAACAAGACCATTTGATAAGCATTTAAAAACTCTTGCTAGGGGCTTCTAATGTAGAAATTGTCCACATGAGCCAATCATGCTGCTCAGTCTGTTATTGTGTGATGTGTTAACTCTGATATACTGACCGATGTGTCCAGGCAGTGGCGAGTGCGGCCGTGGCAGCGTGGGGGACGTACTGGTGAGGATGAGACTTTTCCGGTTACTGGTTCTGCAACTACAACAACACATGAGAGAACAAAGAAGGAGCACGTCAATATTTGTCTTAATTATACCTTAGACTCCATCGACACCAGTCAGATGAAAGCTGGTACACACAGCCCCCAACCACCTCCAGGTTAATGAATATACCGTGTCCGTGTTTGGCCTTGTGCACCCTGAGTAAATGTACAGCCTGAGATACAATAACAGTGAGTGTGTGTATGCTTTTGTATGTTGAGTACAGTATGTGTTTGTCTGTGTGTCAGGCCGTGATGTAAGATTTTATTGATGTCTTCCCACTCACGGGGGGGGGAGAGTGACAAAGCAACAAAGATTTTTAATTTCCTCCAAGTCTAGCCCCACGTTGCTAGCTGCCATGAAATTTAACGGCAGGAAGAAGAGATGGAGAGAGAGAGAGAGAGAGAGAGAGAGATGGAGAGGAAGAAAAGGAGCAGCGAGGACAGGACAGGTATAGATTGTAATGAGGATGTGGAATTATTGAACCATAAACGCTTCACTCGCTGTCACTGCTGCCACCACTGGATGTGTCAATGAACAGCTTGGAGGAGCATACACACACACATACACACACACACTCACGGTCCGTGACTTTAGAGGACATACATTGATTTCCAGTAGATTTACTCAAACCTTAATCATAGTTAGTACTTGCCTAATCCTAACCTTATGCTAAACCTAAACTAACCTAAACCTAACATTAACCTAACCTAGCCTAACCTAAACCTTAAAGGTACAGTGTGTAGAATTTAGTGATATCTAGTGTTGAAGTGTCATGTTGCAGCTGAACACCCCTCACCTCACCCTCTCCTTCCAAACATGAAAAAAGAACCTGTGGGAGCCTTTAATTGTCTCAAACGGTGTTTAGTTTGTCCAGTCTGGACTAATGTAAAAACATGGCTGCCTCTGTAGAGAGGACCCCTTGATGTAAATATAAAGTATTTAAATATAAAGGGTCTTTTCTGAGGTAAAGAAAACTACAATTCATACAATTTAGATGAAACGAACTAGTGAAAATACCATGAGGATTATTCTACATTAAATTTTTGCCAATAGATTCCTTTCACCTAAATCTTACACACTGGACCTTTAACCGAACCTGAGAACATGTCCTTAACTGTAATGATTTATGTGATGAGGACCCATAATGTGACCTAGTAAACAGATTTAGGTCCCTACAACATGAGCAATACCTGGATCACACACACACAGATGCATCAGGGTTGTTGTCTTACATAACAGCTAAAGTAAAGTGGGAAGTGGATTTTTCAGGTGTTATTTTCATGTGTGGATTGGGTTTTGCTCGCAGGCCTTTTGCGTCGGGGGTCTGTGCGCCTCACTCAAGTGCCTGTCAGAGCACATTTTGCAGAGCAGAGTCACATCTGACAAGACAATACAGGTTTGCCCCACGTTGCATCAGCCAGCACGCAGTTCCACATCTGTGCAGGGAGTGCAGTAAAAAAAAATCGTATCACACACGCACATGAAAAAAAGCTTGAGGTCACACAAGGCACGTCGGTTATCTGATGCATCTCAAATAACACCTCGATCTATAATCTATATCCCCATCTCGCAGTCCTCCCACATTCTCCCTTATCTCTGCCTTGCTTTTTTTGATGTGAGTCTTTGCCAGTTGTTTCTCACACTCTGAGACATCAAACCCCTGGCAAGGATTTCACTGGTGGCAGTGCTCCTCTGTGGGCGCCAGCTGAGGGAGAGCTTCTTCTCAACCTTGCAGAACAGAGGAGGAGCGTATTGAAATATTTAAAGGAAATGCATTAGTTTTGGACAGAGGGCTGGAAGTGGTTGAATGCCATCCTTCACTACCACTCTTAGAAGATGGTGAACAGAGATGAGGAGAGGCAGGAAAGAAGGACAAGACGAAAAAGTGAAGAGACTGCGTGCATACACATGTCTTTCTCTTTTTATATACTTCATACTTCATATATATATATCTTGAACCCATGCACTCTCAAATCCACATTTTCATCGCTGCTCTTTCTTAATCAAAAGCTGAATCACTTGAGCACATGCTAGTCAAGCATCTCTCCACAACATGCTCTGAGCTTTTGATTTATGATTCATTGCATCTACCACAGCTCTACTCTACCAGCAAATTGTCAAACGGCGGTGATTCACTGGGAGGTAAAGTGTCTAATGTTGTGCACCGCATATTACAAAGAAAGGGATTTGATTTCATCGACCTTGTTTCTCTGAATTTTCCTTGACGATTATTCTCAGTCTCGATAAATCTCCTCCACATCTTTTAAATCACTCTCCCTCTGATTCACCTTCATTTCATCACTTTCTCCTCACATCCTGCTCTACTCTCATTCTACTTCCTCTTCTTCTAAATTAAGTCTCTGAATGATGAATAATTGAAGCGTGTGAAGTCAAGAAAACTCATTCTTACCCTCTAACTCCAGATTTGAGGGTTAGAGAGTCAGCAAAACTATTAAAGACTGTAACAGAATAAAAACACAACGGGGCAAAGCAATCTAATCTTCCCATGAAGCCCGGAGACTCTCGCCGCCCCCTGCTTTATAACATTGTTATCTTAAATGAATACTTCAAAAGGGCATCTTGCCCAAAGCATTACTGTAAAAAAAGGTTAAATAGGAGTGCAGCTCTTTCTTCTACTCCCCAACAGTCACATATTTATCGCCAGTAAAGGTCACACAAAGAGTTCTTCTACTTGTGTCATGAGGAGCAGAGACAGTGGACAAAACATTCATCTGTGGATCTTCTAACAGATTTTCTCCAGACTTTAGGATAAAGGCAGGTCTGAACAACACATTTTCCAAGATTTCAATGAAAGTTGGTGGAAAGAGGAAGAGCAATTAAATATTGGTGTGATATCTGAGTGTGTGAAAATTGATTGGGCCTTGGAGGAGGTATGTACTTTATACTGCATGGTGCTTTGCTCTTGTATACACAATAGAAAAGCCAGAGTCACAATATTGGCAATATTACATAGGCTACAAACTGTACATGAAAATCATACTTGTAACCTTATATTTCTTTATTCTGTCATTACAAAACTATAACATTTTAACTTTCTTGAGGTTTATATCCCTCACCTCCTTCTTTAACTGAGCAGAAGGATGTGGCAGCATATTAAAGAAGGAGTTCGTGTTAACCTGTCAGGCCCGAGCATGTTTCTTGTCCTGCCCTGAAATCGTGGTCACATAATTAGCAGTCAGTGAAGGTTACAGGACAGCAGCTAGAGGTGGCTGTAAGTGCTTAAGACTAACACGCTGTAAAAAAAGGAAAGGAGATAAGAGGTGGGAATGTGCTGCTAGTGGAGGGCAGGAAAAATATATATGTGTGTGTGTGTGTGTGTGCACGTAAATGTGACATTAAATCACTCTGTCACGGTTATGACCAGGCAGCCTGGACTCATCCCCCAATCTGGTTAAGAGGCTGTACGTGTGTGTGTGTGTGTGCATGCGTGGGCGTGCATGCATATGTGTGTGCGGCAGAAAAAGTCAGTATTCTGCACGTTGCCATCTTTGAATCATAAATCTAAAGCTGTCTCGTTTTATGGTCAAACACAAACACGCTGTCAGTTTTCCACCTCCTCCTCTGTTTTCAGGCAGATGGTTGATATTTGGATTTTTCCCGTCACACGCTCCTGCATAAATGAATTTCAAACAGAAGGTGGAAGCTTCACTTAAAAACGAGACATTTTCCTTTTAAATATTCAGACTCTCTCTGATCTAATGGGGTTAATCAAGAACAAATTCTCTCTTTTCATAATGAATTGACCAAGAGGAGGGAGGGAAGATGAAGAGTCATGGGGGGGGGGGGGGGGTGACCGTTTCCATAGCAACACATTTAGAAAAAAAAGCTGAACCATCTCTTATCACCAGAGCACACAACGAGAAACACACAACTTGTGTGAAACAAATCAAATAATGACGCTGAGCATCAGATGGAATCAGCTCTGACCTTAAAAAAATTCTCAACCTGCAGTGAGACCCAATGGTGTGAGCCAGAGTTTGTTGATACAGCTGTTTGTGTTTTTATGTATGAATGCTGGATTTATAATCCATCATAATCCACTGTGTAATCCATCATACAGGCTCAATCTGTGTGTGACAGAGGAGTAGTGGTGAGGTGAGCGGCGCCGTCGGTCAGACAGAGTATGATGCATCGAGGTCAGTGGTGCATGCTGCTATTGTGTGGGACTCTGTTGATGGACACCAGAGCTGAGGAGAAAGCTGTGAGTGAGAAGAGCAGAGAGAGAATGTATCTCTCATGGTGTCGGACTGAATCTGTCACATCGTGCAAAAGCAAGTCAGTGGTTTTGTGTTGCTGTTTTGCAGGATGCAGGTGGTTTTTATCATCCATGTGGTCACAAAAAACTCCTCCACAACATTATAAGAACCGCACAGAAATTGAATGGGTTCTTCCTCATGGGAATGTGTCCAGTAGTTTTTGTATAAACCTGTTAACAAACATATAGACAAATGCTTAAGAAAACATCCTTGGTGGGACTAATTATCATATTTATGGAGCATTTCAGTGTCTTTCAGCTCATTGCTTAATTTTCCCACTAACAACTTAACTGCACTGTTTCCCTCTCACCACTCTCATTGATTATTTCCAGTTGCAGGAGGCGGCTGCTCTCAGCAAAAAGGTGAATTTTAACCCACTGTACACTTCCTGCTAAGCACCAAACAGAGAGTGACAAGTTTGCAGCTGGTGAACACAGCAGCTGAAGAGACAAATCTTCAGACCAGATCACCGGAAACACAACCTCATAACAGTCATGTTACTCTGTATCTGTATGAATAAAAACAAACTGACTAAAACAATCCAGGCATCAATTAGTATTGTGTTATGCTGATATCTGTCAATGATTCCTAAGATGATGTTATCAAACCCTCATGATAGAGAAATGTAATTTCTGTAAATATTCTGTAAAATATATTTCTATGTAGGGGGATATCAACAAACCTAAATGCCAAAACCTGTCTGTATGTCTGTGAAAGCCTCATATCAGCAGATTTTTATTAATCTATAAATCATTTAGGCTCTATCAATTAAAATTCCTCTAAAACATGTACAGCAACACCAAAGGGAAAACAAATAGAGCGACTAAAAACAACGAACACACACACACACACACACACACTACGGCCAACACTCCATTCTCGCCGCTCTGGGGCAGTCATTGGCTCCGACGATAAGGTCAGCCCGCTGCCAAAGGGTCAGAGGTTAAATCTGCAGTAATGACTAGTGCATCAGTTTTGACGAGCAATTATCCCCCCACGGGCCGTCAGCTGGCACTGGGCCAGAAGTCCCCCTCACGCACATAACCCTGAATGCACACATAAGCACAGTGCTGGTCCCTAACACTGCCCCCAAACTGTTGCAAAGTGTCTCCACTCATCTCCACTCAACACTTAGATACAGGTCATTAAAACTACGCTTTTATTTCTCCTCTGTTTCTGATACAGTCTCTTAAGAGTAAGACAAGATGCACCAACTGCTCAAAGTACCTGTTTCATAATAAAGAAAAACATGCAAACCCTTAAGTATAAGTGTTTTTAACTACAATCCAGGGTTTTAGCTAAGATAATATAAGATAATCAAAGTAACTGTTGCAAAGTGGAAAAACGAAATTTAGAGATAAAACTGAAAGTAAACAAATCTGAGAGGTTGCTAATAATCTCTCATTGCATAAAACTACCACAGCAGGTCAAAGCTGAATAATGAAGTGAGAATGTAAACTGAGATGGATGTTTACAATGAAATACTATTTGACTATTTGACCTGTGGATTGTTTAACACCGTTGTGACAGCTTGTGTTTAATATCCTATTGGACTTTGTTTAGGCAGTGGTGCCATGTTTCTAGAATTCTTTTATTCTGCATTTTTTTAAATAAATAATTCTCCCTTCAGTCGAGAACACAAAAACAGCTACAGACGCTCTCAGAAGCATGTCAGGCCAGTAGGTGGCGATAAAGTTTACATCAAATATCTGTCAAATATCAAAGAAGAAAACTGTGATCCAAATAGTACTGATTCAGATCGATGCCTGTGAATGACGGTAATGCTCAATATATCAATAAACTTGTAATTACACCTAGCAGTGCTGACCAAACCTACAGAAACCAGCATATAGCCTCCATTATTGTTGTTGTTTCTCATTCGTAAAAGCAATAGAGGGCATGCACAAAGTAATGTGTGACATCATCGAATCCCAAATGCTCCATTTTTTTAAATCTCTGTTTTAGTCACTAACAACACTGTTTGCATGTGGAGGTGAGGCTCAAATGCAGAGCAAAACTTTGATCTGTTTAGTAATCAGCACTAATTGTCTTTGGTGTCATTTATAAAGTCTTTCACAGATCAAGGACAGAACACCCTTGAACCAGCGTTTGGAAAGTGTTTAACTTCATTATGTTTCTTTGCTCTGTAATTATATCCTAAATTGAGTCCTCGTGGAGCAGGCTGTCTCCTCCATCCAAAAACAAAACGGCCTCTGACTGGTCTGTGATGTAGTCAGACAGCTGAGCACACTCATTATAACAGCTGGACATTGATAAGAACACAGCAACTTGGACAATGAGCTGAACACCTCCATTATGCACAGAGTCAAATTAGAGGAATGAGCCCGTTCGGAGTGAAGAGCCAACACTGACAGCATGGTAGGACGTCATGAGAGGATGTTTAACAATGTGGTGGAGGACACACGCAACAACAATGCGTGTGTGTGCAACCCCCCCCCCAGCCTGTGTGTGTTGGACCGTAACTGATTATCCAATCGCGTGCACATGTAAGGCTGTGACAGGTGTGAGTGAGTGCCTGTGCATGCTTAATGTGTTTCACCACGTAGATCATTAACTCTGTGTGTGTGTGTGTGTATGTGTGTGTGTTTTCTGTCTATTAGTATTATTATGTCCTGTTCTAAGTGCTGACTAACAGGAGACCACACCTTTCTGATGGTTACACCACCAAACTCACTTCCTGTCAGGTGTCTCTCTCTCTCTCTCTCTCTCTCTCTCTCTCTCTCTCTCTCCACATCTTAAAGGTAAGTGCATGTTTACAACTTTGGGAGATTGGATTAAAATGGAGGCAATAAAATGCTTCCCCTTTAAAAAGCTTTCTGGTTCAACAGGTCCAGGTCCTAGTCGGTGCATCCCATTATGCAACACCTATTGCTGTTAATGCCGCCATCCTAAACAACCACTGGGACCACAGGGTTTAAAGTGTCCAAATCAAGTCATCTGGGCAGATATATCAAGCCTGAGGCAGTAACACGGAGACAGAGAGGGTGATTGAGTGATGCCAACAGGTAGCAGATGAATGCAAACACACCATAAGGAAGATGGATGAAAAGATAAAGGACATGGAGAGGAGAACATACGTGTGGGCCATTATTGTTCAGATTTCTGCAGGGGTTAGTCACATGGCTTTTTCTTGTTGCTATGCAATGGATTACAGAGACACATAAACAGAGGATGTGCTGTCATTCCCCATGAAAGAGAGGCAGAGCAAGGAGGAGGATAAAAAAGATGATAACAAAGCTGACTTAAAAAAGTAGCAAACAGATCTTCACAGCTGTAAAAGACAAAATAAATGAAGATGAAATACTGACTCAGTCTCCCTGTCATTCCAACATGTAGCAATGAATTTGGCAAATCCTGCTGTGACTCAGGGGCAATTCTCAGTTTTACAACGAGACTTGGTACTAGTTCAAGAAAGGAAAAAAGGTGGTGTGATTTGTTGTGGCTGTTATTTGAATAAAGAGCTGGCGCACTGACAAGGCGGCCGACCGGCTGGCTGGATGATTGACATGCTGGCTGATATTCAGGCTGAATTTCTGGCTCGCTCAACTTCCTCACTGGCAAGTTGATTCTGTAGTGGCTGTCTGACAAAGTCATAACACTGAAGTCTGTCGGGGGGGCCGGAGCCGTTGTCTAAATCCACTCACAGAGAAAAAACACAACATTTAGACCCTAGCAATTTGCTAAACGAAGCTAACTGACTGTAGTTCCATACTCGATGGAGAGAAACAAGATCGGTAGAAAACATCACAAGGAATGGGAATCAGCTGAATGTAAGACCAAGAACATTTTTCTTTTTGAAACTCAACTTTGTTCTAGACCTTGAGATAATTATGTGAGAAAAACATTATCTCAGTAGTTTATTCAACCACAACTCACAGACCTCGTCAGACTCAGATGTCACAAGGCCAAAGATTATCTATGAAATGAGAGCAGGGTTGCGCTTTTTCCGAGGTTTTCATGTTCTGCACTAAAGGTCAAGAGAGGACACAACAGCCAGCTTAGTTTACCAATTAGAATGACTCATAAAATGCAAACCTCCGCCAAGACCCAGCAGTTCCCTGATGAAACCATATCTAAATTCACTAGATCCAGATTTGTATTCAGATCTACACCAAATGTCACACTTACAGGTATTAGCTCCCAAATGTGAATAAATTATGTCCTTATTTGCTGGGAAATGAAAATTGGTGGGTATACATGGAGAAGGCAAAAAAAGGCACTTGACTCCTTTCTTATTGCCAGTGGAGGAGCTTGCCTTTCTGTTTTTTTCCCCCAATGCGCCATGTTCAACACAACAAATGCACAGACAACTAAGGTGCTCTCTTGCCTCGGTCTTTTGGACCAGTTGGGCTTTAATATGCTGAAGAAAGTGGGGAAAAAAAACACCTGGATCCATTCCACATTTGAATGATTTGTTTTCATGACCCATGTCCTAGCCTAAATCCATTCAATAAAAACAAAAGAACAGACAGTTATGAAAACATAACATCCTTAGCGAATCGTAAGAAAGATGGTGAGATAAGGTTCAAAGCAAAGAAAAAGGTGGGAAGCTGATCTTCAGTTGGGATAAATTTGTCACAGACAGATTTTTCTTCACTAATTCTTAGAATAAACAAGGTTAAGCTTCCTACTTATGATTAAAGATTATAGAAAAATGTGTATTACATTCAATACCATTTCATCAAAGATCAACTGGTCGGGCACACACCACAATCAGAGGGGCGGACACAGCACATAAATAGAACGCAACGGGACGCAATAAACATCCAGACGTCTATTTTAGTCACAGCTCTCCAGTGGAAGGTGTTGTCAGATGTTCTCTAAAGGTGTGAAAGACTATCCTCAGGCAGAGTGATGCAGCAGGAAATTGCGGCAGTGCAAAGCCCTATCTGCATCGTTCTGCATGTGTCACTATCAGTCTCTCGTCAGCTGGTTTCCTGTTTATCTGTATCAGACTCATATTCATCAGTTGCCATTGCTGCCTCAGCCCTTTGAAGTCACTGTATGTGGAGATCTGAGAAGTTCTGTGAATCGCCACAATCATGACATTTCCACCGTGACCTTATCCACAGCAAATGATCTGTAGCCGTCCTGCAGACATCATAAAGACGAAACAGAGCCTCTCCAGTGAGCGGCACCTCATTTGCATGAGTGCCGAGTCTGGCAGCATGTTAAACAGACATTAAAAATGATCTAATCTGATTATGGATAATGCATATAGATTCACAAGGAAGCAAGGCACAGGCTTCCATCGCTTAGAGGAGTGTTAGAATGGAGACTTCATTAGGAAGCTTAACTTAATATATCGTCTCGCGTGGTGCTGCCAGACTTTAAATTATGATACTGATAGTTTCAAATGAGCTGTTGGTTTAAGTAAATAAGGTAGTTTGAAAAGATGAGATCAACTTGTACTCACAGAAAACATAAGCCAGAAAGGTGTGTATTATAGTGCATATAAGACTTTGCTGCTTTTACAAAACATTAGCTTTAATAAAATACGTCAAGTATCAACCTCTTGTCAAACAAAAGAAAACCTTCGCTTTTCCACACACTCTCTCACTTTGCTCAGTTAAGTGTTAGTCGTCTGAGCAGTGAGATGGAGTTAAATTCTCAGAAAATAGCTGGTAAGTGATGTTGAGGTAAGAATTCTTTATTTGGTCAAAGTTTCCAAAGTCAAGAATGATGTTTCACACACGTATAGTTAAACTATTTGCAGGAGCAGAATGAGGCCAGTGCTCCTCCTCAGCACAAATTGCACTTTTCAGTTCTGCATTTAAGAAATTAATATTCAGTAATGCATTAAAGCATTAATTCTTTATGGTCCCATTATCAATACACAGCTGTGAGACAGTGATCCCTATGAATGGCTTAATGAAATAATCTTAATGCACCACTTAAATATTAATAATTCAACCAGATTTTTAAAATGTTTTTTTGGGAGATTCTCATTCTCATGTAACTCATGTTAGCCAGATGCTCGTCCATCTCCCTGTCAGCTGTTGAAGATATTTGTGTTATCATGTCATCCTTGTATCAAAGATAAACCACAAACAGTCTGTGTGTTTTGGTTAAGGCCAGCCTGAACACCAGCCAGTGACAGATGGTGCTGTCATGCTACAAACAACACGAGCAGAGCATGGAGAGGAGTTTCCTCTTCCACACCATCCTTCTCTCTACCGCTCCTTCATTAAAAAAAACACTGCTGCTCAAACGTGTGTCACTGAATATACAACACCCAAGCTTCTGAGGGAGGACAAACACGTTGCTTTTATTTTTAACATCATGCGGAAAAAATATCTGCGTTGGCACCTTCAGTTAATGACCTCTGAAGGCCACAACACTGAGCTTCACTGTCACTATGGGTCATTTGTAGATGCCAAGCAGATAATTGTGGTACATATTAATGAGCTTTCAGGCTCATCATCCTCATGTTTGCTGCACTAAAGCATGAAAGTATTCTGAATTGCTTGTTGCACAGATCACAGTAAAATCAACAGATGTGTAAAATGAAGCCAGTGTTTCAAGGTGAGAGTTTTAGTTTTTAATCTTCTATATTCAGTGTAGAAAAACAATCATGTATGTATGTTCAATTAAAGAGCATATAGTCTAAAAGTAAAACATGATTTTATCAGTGTATTTATAGCATTACATTTTAAACCAAACTTGACAGAAACGATCTTTGTTTCCTGGCAAAGTTGTCACTGTTGCCTCACAGCAAGAAGGTTTTGGCTTGAATCCCAGCTTTTTGCAAGGAGTTTCCACGTTCACCCCGTATTTCCAGGGGTAGTCTCTGGGTATTGTCTCTGGTTGTCTCTAATTGTTAGCCCTGCAATATGCTAGCAACCTGTCCAGGGCGTACCCTGCATCTTAACTAAAGTCAGCTTGGATTGGCTCCACTGCCCTCTGCAACACTCAAAGGATAAGCGGTAAATACAATGGATGGAAGGAGTTCCCATCCACCAACACAGGTGGGAGGTGGGATTTATTACAGCTAGCCACCAGGCAGCGATACAGACTCTTGGCTTCACTTTTAGGCAGTCCGAAGTGTGCCTCCTGTATGACTGTAGTTATGTTAGTGTATGAGTAGGTTAATAGTGTATCTATTATGTGTGCATATAATAAACATGCACTCTCATGTTCTTGAGATGAAAACCACTGAGAGCTCCTTCACTTGTTTGTCATCCAGCTTCACTCCCTTCGTCCATTATCTCTAAAGCCCAAACAACACAGCAGCAGAGTTTACCTTCAAGTGGAGAAGACAAGTAAGGAGGGGGAAGGCGAAGACGAACACACTGAGAGCGTATCGTCAAGGGCTCAGTTAACCCTGGTGGGCTACTCTTAAATGTAGGCTGAGACACTTCCTCAGGCTCTGTCTTTCATCCCACCAGACTCCCTTCTTCCTGTTGCTCTGCTGCTTTCTTGTGCTTCACTTTCTCTCTCTCTTACTCACTTCAGCTGTCTTCCTTTAGCTCAATCTGTTTGGGAGCAGGCACCGAGAATTATCTCTCTTAAGTGCCACAGCCAGCCAAAACACAGAAAAGAAAGCAACCGAGGGACAAAGAGAGTGAGGCAGGAAGCAAGTGAGAAATCAAGCGTAAATTATTTGATGATATTTACAACTCTAAATTAGATCTATAGGTACTGATGCCAGTGCTAATATGATACCTTCGTTTCAAAACCAGCACCAATTCTTATGACACTGCTGAGCCCCTGACTTTCCTATACCACCACCATGAGGTCAAAACATGCCCAAATGTTAAGCTTAGGTGGTGAACAAGGTAAACAATGCTCACATGATGATGTTAAACAGATGTAATGTCACTGTAAGCATGCTTGCATCCTAATGTTAGCATTTAGGTCACATTGCCTAGTTTGCCGACCCCTTTAGGTCAACTCACCAGTTTGATGGATATTTGTTGTGATCTACAAAAAGTATTTTCAATTTTGAATCTTAAGTTGCTGCTGTACTAAGAGTAATAATCTTTACTCAAGTGTGTAATAATCACAAAACTGGGAAATGGCCGCACGTGCAACAAACAAGGGAAGAAAATATTTTATCACACAAACAATCATACAGACTGTGAACATGCTGAGCTCCCACAAGGAAACACACGTGTCATAAGCAAACACACCTAACGGAGAGCACAAACATGTTCTCTCTCATAAACACTCTGCATGGTGGCCAACAGAGTGAGAGAGGGAGGCTTTATCCTTGTTCATATACAGAACATCATGCTGTTCATTCCCTGCACAGTGGGAGCAATGGTGAAGACTCAACTAATCCTCCTGAGATCAGATGAGATGAGGACTAAAGCTAAAATGAGGCACCGCAGGAGGGGCCAAGGGTTCCGTACTGTACATTGGGCAAGGAGGAGAGGGGAGGAGAGGAGAGGGGAGGAGAGCAGAGGAGAGGGGAGGGGAGGACTGTAAGAGTTGCAGGGAAGACTTGAGGGAAACAGACAAACAGAAAGTGAATGGAAAAGATGGAGGACAGACAGGGTGACATTAAGGACAGAAAATAAAGGCGAGAATGTGTGTGTGTGTGGGCGGGGGGGGGGGGCAAGAGCTTGTGCCAAGCAGACAGCACTTCAGCACAGCCCACTTTTGGATCTCTGCTACAGAAGCACTCCCTGGACACAGACAATAATGCTACCATAAAGCCATCTATGACACAGAGTACTGGCCAAGCACACACATGCCTTTGACTGTGTGTGTGTGTGTGTGTGTGTGTGTGTGTGTGTGTGTGTTTGTGTGTGTGTGTGTGAGGGCAAGAGAGAGAGAGAGAGAGACATAGTGACATCACCAGCTCACAGGTCATAATCTAGACTAAATCCTTGTGCACATGTGCATCACTACAATACAGCTGAACAGGGATAAAAATACATCCACATCTGAGGAGTTGTAGCAGCAGAATGGTTTAGTGGAACACACACACACACACACACAAAGAAGCATCAGCAAACAGACGATTAACCTTGATATAACCCTGTAGGAATATATTTATCAGACATAAAAAACACTAAGTGCACAGAAACACGTCACATATGCATGTACAAACATCGGGTTCACAGGCGCGCGCACACACACACACACACACACACACACCATATTGCTGGAGCTAAATGGAGACAGGGAGACAACTGTGAGACAGCATGATAGCTGGCAGGGACAAGGGTAATACATGGAAAACACAACAACCTCCTCCAATGAATCACCACATACTAACAGCAGCAGGGCACCACACCGGTCACAAAGACTGCACAGACACAGATTGTTGCTATTTACCTTTTTGTGCGTCGAAACATGTTGCTAGCAGCAAACGCTGTGCTGGCAAGTGAACATGAGAGCAGCTGAGGCTTCACACGAACACACGCACAGATAGAGAGAAGCAGTCAAGAGGCAGCGATTACACTCCACGCCGGCATGTGAGCCTCCTCTGGCCAGTTAAACACATGCACACACAATCAGACTCTCTCTCTCTCTCTCCGATGTCTCTCTATGACTCTGTACACCCGAGGATACGTGCAGGAGTGTGTGCAAGAGGGAGGAGGAAAAAGAAAGATTTGAAAAATGTCAGCTGTGTCACAGGCAGAGAAAGCGGCAGAATTAAAGAGAGAGCGAGAGAGAGAGAGCAAAGAGGGAAGAAGAAGAGACAGAGAGAGAGAGAGAGAAAGAGGGAACAGGCTGCTCAGCATCCCTTTCAGAAGGAGAGAGGATTGTGGGGCTGCTCTCAAGGGTATCGTGCCAAGCCAGGAAGTGCAACACGACAGAGCGAGAGGGAGGTACAGACAGAGTGAGAGAGAGAGACAGACAGACAGACACATGGAGAGAGAGAGAGAGAGAAAGGGACAAAAAGAGAGACAGAAAGGGAAATAAAAAGGGAATGGAAAGACAGGGGAGTCAATGCAAGCATATACACGATGAGTGAGAGAGACAGAAACAGTGTGTGGGAGAAAGAAAGTGAGGATGCAAGAAAAAGTGGGTGATTCAGAGATGGACAGATGATGGAGGAGTGAACCCAGTGAACTGAAGACTCGCGTGAATGACAAGACAGACACGGAGTGAGAGAGTGAGTGAGACAGAGAGAGAGAGAGAGTGAAGGACACTGCAAGCTGGATTTCAAATGTGGCCGGGGTATATTAGGTGTGTTTTATATTCCATATTTTTCTTAATGGCAACAAACCCCAACAAAACAAAAACATACTAACAAGTATTTTCTGTGTAGCTGAAGCCAGATGGAGCTTATTCCTCTGTACCATAAACCTCCACCTCCAAATAACAATGATAACAAACAATGCATTGAGCTGCTCATCTTGTATATTTTTATTATTGTCAATAAATCTCATTGGATTATTCTATCAGTACATTATGGAATCTACTGAGAGCCCATTTGTTCCAAACAAAACTGCTTTTATATTTTATAAAATGCCTCAAAAAGCTTGACACATGTATCAATCGTTGTAAACCTGCTGTTGTCATGATCGACAATGTCACTTACATTGATGAGTCCCAGCCGCCACTGCTACAGAGCGCTGGTCGTTTATTAATATTGAAAATGTCACGTGTCCAAATCAGACCAAATTCGACACTGCACTTCATTAACAATACACATATACACTATATATATATATATATATGAAGCCGATAAGATAAATGGTTCTCAAGATATGCATTCCACAGACAGGCAGAGATTTCTGGAATTTGATGGATGTTTCCTTTATAGCAAACATTTAATTAAAAAAAGAGCAAATGCTGTTTTTACGAAGCCTTTAAATAATTGAAGCTGTGTTTCTGTCCTGTGTTTAAAGATTTACATACGTGTACATGTTCAGTAGGAGCTGAGTGCTATAGCCGGGGTATAGTAGGGGACAAGTACTGAGAAACAGACTAACGCTCTGTTGGTTTTCATGGGATTTATCACTAGTAAGAAAATATAGAATTTCATAAATCTTATCCTTTGAAATGTACAGAGACATATGGTTGTGTTTGTCCCATTATAAACGCCATATTGGACGAACTCCAGCATTGTCCTACATATCATAGGAGCTGCTTCTGTAATGCCCGTCCAAGAGATGTAATGTCTCCGTGTGCGTTTGTGCGTGCATATGTGCACGCCCTTCCTCCTTCCCTTTGAAACAATCCCACCAAATGTTAAAGCTGACGTGGGGTGACAGTTGCACAGTAGTGCTGAGGGGAGTAATTCAATAATGGATGCCGTCTCTAATGTGGGAGTCTGGATGGATAAAATATACATGGCAGAGAGGAGACGAGGGGGAGGGGGAGGGGGGGTGCAGGAGGATGAGGGTGGTGATATCACTGGCACACAGCAGGGGGGGTCCCAGACAGGGATGAGCAGCATGATATCATATAGAAAGCCTTGTGTGTATTTATAGGAGTTGGTTTTTTTCTCTGTCTGTCTTTCACAGCAGAATATTCAACCTTAAATGGTTTCAAACATTTATTAACTTGCTTGTTAATTATTTTCCATTCTCATTCTAACGCCATTGTTTATTTTACACGCTAAGTAAAAAAGAGAATGCAGCTCCACCCACAGGAGGCACCAGGCAAAGGGTGAGCGGGGAGTGTTGGCTGAGAGCCTCCAGCTCCAGTGTCTCCTCTATGTCATGCTGTGACATCTGCCACGCTGCCACACGGGGTCAGAGGTCATGGGCAAAACACACCCGATGACAGCAGTCAGGGACACACACTCACACTGCACACGGGAGCACACACACTCACAAAGGCGATTGGAGTAAGGCTGTAAATTGTAATAACACACGGGATACACACACACATGCACAATAAATATCCCAGGCATGTATAAGAAGCATCATCAGGGTACTTCTGCCAGACAGTACCTCTGCCAGAGCGTGACGTGTGCAGAATACTGAGTAGACAACTTCACACACAAATACAAAGAAATAAATGAAATAAAAATTCATACACGGGAAATTAAAGCCATGCTTCATATTTACAACACCCTGAACTGCCAACAGTCTCTGTGTACCAATAACAGTTTATATGTTAAAGAGACAGATGACAGAGTTTTATATTTTGCTCAAATTGAACAAAAACAGGAAACAGGCAGAGATAGTTGGTATCCATAGTGTTTCCCACAGACAATGTGCAGAGATTAATTGTATTGATCAATATGATGTCGCTGTATCATTGTAAAAAAAAGAACTACAACACACAGAGACTTTATAAATTAAGCATACCGCCAAAATATTTGCCTTCAGCATGATGGAAGGGGCATTAAATCAACATTAACATAACTAACCTACCTAAATGTATTCAGGACATAGTACGTAGCATTTCAACATATTTAAGACTTTTTAAGGCCTAAAATTCTGGTGATCAAATCTTAGACTTTTTATGTGCAACCTCCTCCATATTCATATTCAGATGCATGTTGAGCTGACTTGGAACAAATTCTGCACTGATTCATGACGCAGCAGGAGGAACTACTTTCCAAATCCAACATTAATGCTGCTATATGTAAACATTTGAAGACAACATATTTAAAATTAAGACCTTCTTTCAACATCAATGTAGAGGTAAAAAGTGTATTGTTTGTATTGGATGGTGCCCTCTGGTGTATAGAGAGGCTCTGTGAAATAAAATGTATTATTATTATTATTATTATTATTATTATTGGAGGAATATGGGTAAAGCAGTGAAAGACACTGTGGATTTCAGAACCATGGACAGAGACTCATTAAAACAACACCAGTCTTTTCATATATTTCACATTTTGCAGCTCTAATTGTTAAGACTGAGCGCTTTCATGTGCATGTACCACAAATGAGGATATTTTAATCAGTTTCGTCGAATCTCAGAGGATCATTCAGTCCCACTCATTCCTAAATGGCACAGAAAATGACTCCCGGGGCCTCTAATTCAGTCACTAAATGTAATCCATCTTTGTGGAGAAGCCAACTGTATCTCTCGCTTTGTTTCCATGAAGCCAATCATGTTTTTGTGAAGCTGTTTCAGAATGTTAATGTCTGGCTGTAACGTTGAGTTTTTGAAGAAATGTCCATGAATGATTTAATTCAAGAGCATGGTGAGTAGCTGAGATGAGGCATGAGAGGACGTCCTCCTCAAACTCTCTGCTCCTGATTTACATGATTTCCTTTAGAAAACACTTTCAAACAAAAGGTTACAATTCAAAGTTACTGTTACTGTAAATGTGCCGCTGGTTAAATGGTGCCTGTTGGCTGTTAGGTTTGTTGCAGACTACAACTGTTTTTAGCCTAAACTCAAAAACTTAAGTATCATCAGAGAAATTCTGGATTGACTCTTTGAATTTCTATCTGTGTTCAGATTTGACCGAGTAATGGAAGAGAAATTGTGTTTGCTGCCTCTGTACTCTACTAGACAAGTTAAAAGACAAACCATTGAAAACCAAAACCAAGTCTTCACCACCTAGTGTCATAAACTTAAAATGTCTTTAATTAATGTGATATTAAGAAAAGGTTTTTAGGCCTTACTGTAAAAAAGTAGGTCAGCATCTTCAATACTAATTGTAAAGGTGATTTATTGACTATATTGTTCTTTGCTGCCATAAAACAACAAACAACACTACATCTATTCACTGTACATTACACATCATGTCTTGCTCAGATCTCCTTCCTCTACCTCCCCACTTTCCCAGAAACACATTGGGAACTGAGGTCACAGCACTCGTCCCCTGCTGCTGAATGTTCATTGCACGTCTGACTGGTGCAACAGATTGTTCCGACTGAGACACTCCGAGTGAGAAAGGTCTCACACAAAGCTGGAACACGCTGCCGTCTGAGGACAAGACTCCCACTGAACACTAAATCATAACCATGACGTACTGTAAAGATGGAAACATTCCAAAGTCTAAACATTTCATTCCGTCTGTGACTGTATGTTTCAGCTCAGAAAACAGTTTAGTTGTATATTGTGGCCATAAGTAGAAAAACGGTTATAGTTATATATATATATATGTTATAAATGTTTCCAAATCACATGAAATGACCCATCTTCCTTGATACTGATCATTTTTTGACTTTTCCATCTGGAATACAACTTTCAAAGTCCCACTAAAATCCATGAATTCCATTAGTAGTGGAAATTAATTTAATACCACATACATAATATATATATTATATTATATACAATATATATACACGTGCATAATAGAGGAAAAAACGTGTAAACATGAACTTACCTGCTACTTTTTCGGGGCAGAGGCAGATCCTTCTGGTGAGAAACGAGAGAAGAGAAGCAGAGAGGGCAGATACATTAAACAAGATTTATGTCTCGCAATATGTATAATATGTTTTTGTGTCCTCCTTGTTACAGATTATGCTTTTATTGTTAATATAAGAGTGAGTTTTCCATAATTTATCATTTTACTGATTTCTAAAGGCCTGAAGACTATGCAGTATTTCACACACAGACAAAAGACGTGACTTCAAAATATAAGTAGAATTGTATGCAATTTATTGATCACACTGATTCATCTTTGCACACACTGTGACTGCCATTGTGGTCACGCTGAATAACAAAGTCCTCATTAAGGATCATTTCTCTCATGGTTAAAAACACACCATAGCAATATTATTCGCATCAACATTGGCATGCGATACAGAAAAACACACAAAGACAGAACAAATCATTACAAATCATTTTGTGATTATTTCTGCTTTGTTGTATAGTGCGAGTAGGAGGCAGTTTGTAAACTGATCCCTTCTAAGTGCTCAGAGACGTCAGAGCTCTGAGAAAACAGCAGGTTGAACGGAGCCAAAGTCAATTTCAAAATGTTGCTGCTATATTTATGACACTGGGTTACAACAGCAAGGACTCTGATGTGATTAGGAACTGCTGGGATGGATCTGTGTTCTGCTTGTTGCCCATTTATTCCCAATTTGATTCCCATTTAACACTTGGCCTAAGTAAGATCAGGTTACCTACAGTCTGCCTGATTATTAAGCCATTTTCTACAGTCCAGTGTCTCCTCTAAGGGGATATCACCATTTTTTTTTTTACTCAGGCTTGATGAAACAGAGCCATGTGAAATAAAAACAAATCACAGTGAAGAACCACAGCAGTGTCAGAAGGTGAAATTGAACAAAGATATAAGGAAAAATATAAGACTGCAGTTGGTTTTCCAGAGAAGAATTTCATCCTGTTAAACGAGTGCACTCTCTCTCTCCATCACTTTCTCTCTCTCTGTCTCTCCTTTGTCTTTGCATAAGTAAACAGGCATTACAAAACCCAAACAAAGCCGAGCTGATGATACATGACTTGACAGCTGGAGCTCTCATCTCAAAACAAGCTCACTAACCAAAACTTTCCAGCACTGTGAGGCGTAAATATTCACACTTAATATAAAGCTAAGGGGAGACAAAAGAGCAGCAGAAACACTGCGAGGCTGCATCACTGTGATCATCGATGATGAACACCGTCTTTAGAAAGCTCAGCATTAGTGCAATAATCACACGAGTACAGAATCTTGGCAAAGGAATGAAGGGCTCTATATTTTAGAAAATGTGATTAATTGCCATTTGACTTCAGAGTTATACATTCAATACTCGCCCTTAAAACTACAAAACTGTTTGCCCTTCCATTTCTGTTTGTGCATAGATCAAACTGTAGAGCAGGGCCTGTTGAGCTCACTAATTATCACACCGTATCCTGATAGGCACTTCTTAGACAGAGCCAGGCCATAGAGGTGGCTATTGGATAGAGCCTCAGCACCTGCTCCCTCTCATTGTGGCTGTCAACGGGAGGGCCACTTCACTTTTGGTTGCCATGTTACTGGTCACTCCAGCTTTTTTTAGAAAAATATTTACCTGAGCTCAAGTGACCATGACAACCCATGAAAGTTCTCAGTAATACTCACTGTTACATAAACGGTGTATTATAAGATTTAGAACATTTAGATATTCTAATGTGATATGATAATAACAGTAATTGCAAGCCTGGCTGATCTGTGAAGTGACTCCTCAACATTTCCTGTCTTTACGATTATACTTGTGAATGCCAAGTGTGTCCTACTTTGTCCTCACACCTGACCACTGCAGTATCACTGAAGGGATATCACAGCTGAGTGATAATACTTTTCCAAGTCAAAAAAACCCCAGACTGAAACTGCCCTATGGTTATAAGGCTCCGCCATTATATTAAGGCTCAGTGGAGTTTGACACAAGACATGCTCAAATAAAAAAACCTCAAACATAATTTAGGTGGATTTGAAGACACATTGCACTGTTGACTCAAACTCACGGATGTATACGTGTACCTACAAACATGTCCTTGGCACATTTAATCTATTGTGCATAACCTCTATTGCAAATGATTCCCAGTCATTCAAAATAGATGAAAATATTAGACAACTTTCTCTGCCTGACAAGTGAAGAAAGGATGTTGCATATATTTTTTTTTGTCCTTTTGGTTTATGTTTACCCAGGCACAAAGCGAAGTCCAACTGGAAACCGAAGAAAAGAAAAAATGTTAATATGCTGCTGCTCTGGGCCAAGTCATGAGGCTTCTGCTGTGTTACGTCTGCCAAAGCTGACAGCAGATTGCAAGGCAAATGTCACACAGTGTATTCTTCAGTTTAATGGCCGACCAGCCTTCAAGATTCATTTAAAACATCTGAACTCACCGTTCATTACGCTGAGGTTTAAAATTATAGAATGTCTCAATATAATGTGCAACTGACTCTCTTAACCTTTATCACTTTCTTGTAACACTTGATCTAGTTACAGACTTTAATAAGTGCTATTTTTTCCCATCTTGTCCATTTTTGTGGATTAGGTTGGACACAGGCTTTTGATGCTTTATAGGCGTCCGGCATGATAATTCAAACCCAGAGAAAGTAGTTCAAATATCTAAAGCTATTCTCAAATTCATTCTGGCCCAGATCAGTGGCTTTGATGTACACTTTGCTCTCGCAGTACAAAAACGACCCTTTCTGAATAATACAGACATCTGAGGAATGAGATGAGGCAGAACAAAGCAGTGGGCATGGCAGTGAGTGACAGGGCTTGGCAAGGAGAGTTGGATCTTTTGCAGTGATCACACTCTTATCCCTTGTGCTTAGCATATTGGAAATGGGCAACCTGCCAAGGACAAAATATTGGACAAATTATGCCTGCATGTGTGTGTGTGTGTGTGTGTTACTCTACACTGAGAGAGGGATGAGACACAGTTTGACTTGTGTGTGTCAATGCATGAGCATATGGGTTTTGTGCAGTTGCTCCCCACACTCCTTCACTTGAGATGTAAATGATTGTTATCAGTGACACACTCTCATTCCACAGAGCCAAACTAAAAAGACTGAATGGTGAGATCATGACTTTCATAGTTAATCCAGATGATTTAGTTTTTATTTAACCTGGGTTTCAAGAAACAAAGGGAGGGTCATTTGGAAAATAAAATTGTCAAGGAGGTTATTTTTTCATCTGTATATGTTTGTTAGAAGGATTATGCAAAAACTACTGGACGGATTACTACAAAACTAAGATAAATCAGGCATGTTTAGGGGGACTGACAGAAGACTATGTACAGATCCAAATAAAAATCTGGATCTAGTGAATTTAAATGTGTTTTCATAAGAGGACTGTTTGGCCTTGGCAGAGGTCTGAACTCTCAAGTGCCATTCTGGTTACTTTTTAATTTAAATCTGCACTTTTGCCATGACATAGTATTTTTCTTCAATGCAAAATGTACCTTTAGAATCAACTTTAAAAGATTTGAATGATACTCTGCTTACTTTAGTTGAAGCTCACCCTCATAGATGAACAATACACATGAAACACACACAGACACACACACTCCTTTGCCTCCATCCTCTGTCTCTCTGGTGTGAAAGTAGATCTCGGCAGCAAAGAAATCCAGATACGGTAATAGCTACTTAAATTGGGGTGCACTGTAGCCCACAGCTGCTGCCTGCAGCCTCTAGACTTTTCTGCCTCCCTCAAACCCATTTTACCCTCGTCTGGCCTCAAGCCCTTTCAGCCCGTCCTGCTGCTGGTGGTTGGTCTTGCTCCCTGAGGGCACACAAGGCTGTTAGGCCACCATTAGTCCTGTTAATGGGCCTGACAACTGTGCCACATCCTCAGCATTTAGAGCGCTGCTGTCTGAGATATGGATATCGACCACTTCAATGGAAATGGAGAGTAGGGGCAGAGGGTGGGAGTCAATTTGATATGTACATATACTGTGCATGAATGTTGTGCACAAACACACACACACACACAAAACGAGATGTTCAGTGCAGCCTCTGTACAATCAACTGAATGGATGGACACACTCATTAACATGCACTTAAGATCTGACTAAAATCAAAAGTGGAGTTTGACTCAGCAGTGTGATCTTCTTGTAAGTGCAGGGAGTCTTTTTGTGTGTCCGTGTGTTCCTGTCTTAAGTTGGATCCAGAGTCCATCTAGCAACAGTGTGGGTGTATGTCCTGCTGTGTCTCTGCTGTGTCTCTGCATACACTGTACATTACCTTCAATCTCTATGTTCACATCAAAACCATCTCCTGTCTCCCCTGCCAGACTACCCTTCTCTGCAATTCCACTGACGCTGTCGACATGTCCACATCTGAAATTCAGCTGCAATTAACTTCTGAGGAAATCTTTCTATCATGAGGACTACAGAGCTCAGCAAAGTGACTCAACGTCCTCAGCACATAATAAGGACTTACCTGTGAATTACACACAAATACAAGGCTACCTGCACACGCAAATATCATAGACAGACTGAACAAAACAACTGTATTTCTCCCTGTGCTACTAACAGCTACAAAGAGACAAGGATTATCAAAAGCAACAGTTTAAATGTCACAGAGATACAGAAGAGGGAGAAAATAAACAAACGTAGGGCTGGTGGTAGAGGTAACAGATAGTCTTGTATGCCTTAAAATGAAACTGTCCCCTCCATAAACTCCATCAAAGACAGACATTTATCTTAAGAGCTTGTGTCTTCTTGAATCCACTGGAAGTCTGGGAGTGTTGTCAGTGTTTTCAAAAGTGAACAACATGTGTAACTGGAAATCTTCCAATTACACATGTCTAAAGTTTAAGATGAGCAATCATCAAGAGCAGAGTATCTTTGCACAATGTACTGTGAATGAATTCACAAGGAAGCAGAGAAGGACAGGCAGACAATGGCCCCGCACACTGAGCTTCGTCTGCCTCATCGATTCATTTATGCACGCGCCCACCATACAGGCGAAGGTCTCGAAGGAAGCTATTACCAGAGCCTTCCTGTGGCTGTCATAATGTAAGAGATGTGTGCTAATTGACTATCATGCAAATGCAATAGAATAATCTACTCCATCCACTCTCACCATCTCCTTTGAGCAACCCACACTCAACATATGACATGGTCATTAGACTTGTACATATATTATTGTGAATATAAAACAATCTACACACAGATCTGTCACCCACTGCATTTATAGTGTTGCTTTTGAGACAACATGTCTTATAAAGGCTTTGTATACCTAAAACTAGGGTTGAGTTGTCTACCATCATTGATTTTTCTACCCTGATAGCCACTGTGTCTCTTTAATTTACCTTTAAACTATTGCTAACTATACACCAAATGAATAAGAAAACCGTGTTTATGGTATTTAGATATTTTGAACTTTAATGTGATAAAGTGACATGATTTGTCAGGATTTGCCACTACTTTACCAGAAACATGTGTTTCAATTAAAATTAGGCCAACAATATTATGTTTGTGCAGTCAACTGAATTAACTGACTGGGCACCTTCCTGTATCCAAACCTAAAAGTGTATTACTTGAACTTTCTTATATTCCTCTTATATAGAACCACACTATCACTGTTAATCTCATTTTAAGAGTATGTGCTGTTAATTGTGAAAATGGCATGAAAGCTGATATTGGGGATAGACATGCTAGCTTTTTCTTTCTTAATGACACACAAGTCAAACAAATGAGTTCTGGCTAAGGCTAGCTGACAAAACAATATCAATTATCAATAGCAGTATAACAAAGTTCTAGTATAAATCAATATATGCATCGCTCAGGCACAGTGAGAAGGTATAACACAATCGATCCACATTTGATTTGTAAAATAGATTTGCCGTTTAAAACCACAACCTTCGCTCAGGAGCAGAAATCAGTCTTTAAACTTAAACATGATAACAATATCTTGAAAATTATCCAATACTTAATCTATCAATACTCAGTGATTGGCAGTTGAGCCCAGTCCGAGTTCTCACCTGCAGCCTCCGTCTCCGGATGATCCCAGAATCATCCATGGCTCGTGTCCGGGGTCACACCTGTCTGGAGGGGTCACCTGGCTCCCGTGGTTTCCAGGTGGCGTCGCGAGAAGACGGCCCCACTCTCGCGTGGCTTTCAAATGCACCCCAGCGTCTCCACAATTTACCACTCAGCCCAAATACTCAGGAGGTGTACCGGAACATCGTCTAATGGCGATATGCGATTCACCGTCAGAAATAAAAACAGATAGAGAACCTCCGCGCTCCCTGATAGAAATACGATCTCTATGTCTCCACCGAACTACTCGATCAGAGCTTTCACTCCTGTGCTCCTCCCCTGCTGACAGCCCATGCTGGCAGCTACAGACGGACACTACTGACCGGGCTGCTCTGTGGTGGGATCTGCTGAATAAGCGGGAGGCTGCACGGTGGGATCAGCGTGTTGTGCATGGGCTGAGGTCCAGCTGAGAGATAAGACACTGTCACACCCGAGGTTAGACTAAACACAAGTTTACACTCGTCCTCACAACAACAACAACACGGTGCGAGTCACACTTCAAAACAAAACCTGAGCAGCTCATTGCACCGATTACACATCAGATCAGACGATGCGACTGCTGTCATCCCTTCAACTGCTTCAGCAACAACGATCCTCAGATGGTGATCCAACCACTTGGCAGCAGGAGTCCTCTGCCTCGGAGTTCACAAGCAGCCTGATCTCATGCATCGCGGTCTGAATGGTGCTGAGGAGGCTCCAGTGCATGGATGCATGACTTTCACTGGATGCACATGAAACTAGGAACCACCATTATGATATGACACCCGCATGCTGTCACAGCGTATGTGCATTAAAAAAAGGTGAGATCACTGAGGAGCTGCAGCGACTGAAACGCGCGCGCGCACATATTCGCATTCACACGCCGGTAAAGAAAGCAGGTTGATCACATCGCTGTTTTTCGTCCTCCGGTAAAAAAAAACCCAGCCTCCTCTGTTCTCCGAGCTCTCTCAGATACACGATGTGCTCCCTCTGCTCCTCTCTGGTGTAACGCTGCCTCCTTTCTCTCTCTCTCTCTCTCTCTCTCTCTCTCTCTCTCGTGTAAAATGATCTGTGGAAGCCACACAGGGCTTCGCTCCATCCTCAGCTCCAACCACCCACTTCCTACAACCGAATGACGTTTAACCCCTCAGCGACCACAGGCTGGGAGGAACACCGTGGCTGTGAGGTGGGGGGTTTTGCATCCCTTGTTTAGGTGCAGCAAGGAGCTTTAGTGGAGGAAATCGTGCTGGGCGAAATTGGAGATCATGGTCTAGTTAAGCACTGCAGATAAGAGTCTTGATTTCAGTGTTGTAATGTAGTACCTGCAGTAACAATTATGACCTCATTTAGCTGTAGACCCCTTAAAACCTTCCAAAATACTGCTGATACTGCACCTCAGTAACCCAAAAGACCCAATATGAAATTAGATTAACATGATGGGGATTGTTAATTGGATCTGCACCAAGATTTTTTAATCAAGGTCCATGTATTATTCTCAGAAGTCAAAAAAATGAATGAATAAATAAATAAAAAGACAAACAGAGGTTATACCAAACTAGGTTTGACCATATTCTAACCAGGTAAATACATTTCAATGAGATAATACAAACATGTCAACCGCAGTGGTTAGCATTGTAATAACATTGATGATCTCTTGACGTTTCATCAGGCCTTGGATCCAGTTTTGTTCACATTATTTCACAATTCTTTTCTACATTTGTTGATCAGTTGTTTGATCGATAAAGGAAAAAATGCCCATCAGTTTTCCAGGGTTCTCAGTGACATCCTCAGACTCTGCTTTTTGGTTTGATCAACCACAAAAGACCTAAAGAGTACTGTTATCAGTTATGCTTGAGAAATTACTGAATCACTTGTTTATTAAAATAGGGGCCATTTGTTCAAACGACCTACTAAATTATAAAAAAACATCAATATCGTCATATACAAGTACATACAGGATACTGTGATTATTTCAAACAAGTGTATCAAGAGGAACAGCAGTTTGAAATTCACAGATATCCAATGTTTTTCACGATTCCTGCTCTCAGCATTTAACCAACATCTTTGCATGTTTGGACAGAGAGGTATTGTTTCTTCAAAGTTATGTGCTTACTCAGGAAGTGTGTATACTGTTTGTCTGGCTCGTATATATATGACATCATCTAACTGAATTAACAGCCAGCGCAGCCTGTCGTCATATTTCCGTTGCAATTCCCTAAAGTATTGTGGGTGATTCAACATCCACACATGGGGTTCACTTCCAGTAATATTTCATAGCTCCTCAGTTACCTAGGCCCAAATATTAATGAATGAATTCTGGCATTCAAACAAATCCCCTGTAGTGATTTTCCAGATTTACTGTGTTTTCTATAGATCTACAGTAATATTCACACTAAGTGAACCACCCTGTCCTCACTGAGTCGGTAAAATGATGCACATGCAGATCGATACTGACTGAAAACCACCACTAAGCACTAGTAATCACTGACACATTTTAAGGGCAAGGTCTATCACCATGTTGACACAATGCCGTGCGTTTCTCACAAGAATGAAGGGGAGAAAAATAGTGAAATGTTGGTCGAAGGTGGCTGGTGGGCTGGATCAATGTGGAGAGAGAGAAGAACACAGAGGCTATAGGCAGCTGCTCCAGCTCCTGGACAGAGGGACACAAGTGGGAGACTTAGTGGCTCTAAGCGCTGTGGCCTTAATGTTTCCCGTCTCTCAGAGTAGACAGAGCTGGCAGGTCCCCTCTCACCCTGGGATTTACTGCTTACAGATCACTCCGAGTTGAACCTCCGCACCCCAACACCACCACCACTACTACCACTGCTTCAAGAATCTCACTCTCAGCCGCACATAAGTAGTGCTTCATCTACGGGTGGGGACTCAAAAGGGGACCTAGGGCGGCAACTAATTACTTATGGCAAGGAGGTTGTGTTTTTCTCTTTGTCTGTCAGTCAGTTAGCAGGATCATGCTACAACTAATGGATGAATTACTACACAATTCAGTGGACGGTTGCAGTATGGGTGAGGAAAGAACCCATTGCATTATGATGTAGATTAAATGCGTGGATTGTATATGAAATATTAAATAATGCACTTCACGAGGTACGCTTGATGAAGGGGGATCTATGATGCTTTTCATTCACTTCTGTCATTATTATAATGTCAGATATAAAATATTAAACATACTTGAAGTTTCAAATAATCTAACGAACGTATGTAAAACAAATCTCTGTGAGTATAAAGTTCTGGATGTCAGACTCATCTGAACACTAGGTTTCCAAACGTTTTATCCGCATTGAGTTGATAGCAGCTTGTCATGGGTGTCTTTATATGGTCATACGCTGCACAGACAACTGTTAGTACTTTCACATGACTCACACAAAACCAAGCAATATGAACATGATTAAATCAATTGTGAGGATGAGCCTCATGTGATATATTGGAAATATCCAGAACAGCCACTGAATGAACCTTCTAGTGACATACTTTCCAAAGCTGCTGTTTCCAGAGTCAGTAATGAACTAATATGAACTAATTATTTCATTATTCTAAATATCCATCACATCAATCCACAAATTCATCTATGAATCACATGTCTCAATCTGGAAGAGAGTAGACACACACTCCTATGCTGAAAATCATTTTAAAACATTAAATTTAACCTTAACATTATCATCATCGAGACGTTTTAAATGTTCAAGCATCGTCAAGCTGTTGCAGGAACATGGTTAAATCTGTATAAACATGAATCCAGAAATGTTGCCGGCGGTCTTCATAGGAGGCACATGGTGATCTTACATTCAAGAAGCATCCCAGTAAACTGGAAGCAGCAGAATATTATCCCAAACTATTTCTCACTGAAATGGTCATCGGTGGCATAAATGTGCTTAGGTGTCAGCAGGTGAAAAATGATGTTTCAGCGAGTGACCCAGTTACCAGCTTGTCTGACTCTGGAACACATTTAGCCGCTGCTGCTTTTTCTTATTAATATTAAATAATTGATGAAGGCACATGAATTTTACATCTTTTTGTTCATTAGGTGCTGTGAGATTTGGGGAGGGGACGGCAGCGTTGAGCTCGCACATAACATTGTTTTTTTGTTTTTTTATGAAGCCATAGACCTTTTCCTTTTTCTCAGAGTGAAAGCGCTCAAAAATGATGTCACTCTTTTCAAAGGATGCCCCAAGGGAGGTCAGACGGGGTCAACTCTCTGCAACCAAAAGCTTGGCAGCGCTGGGATTTGGAATATGCCTGCTGCTTGCGCAATCCTATTTCCTGTCCCAGTAAGCCTGGCTCACAAGAGCCACATCAGATCACATCTCTTCATAGGGTGCAAGTGCCTCCTCCTGCATTTAAATCTGCTGTGTGTGTTTGCGTGCCGGTTGATAGTTAGTATTCCCTTCACAGACACAAACTATAACATGTCGACATCGTTTTAAACGAAAGTTTTCCCCTTGCCATTTGTCATAGGATGTATGAGGAATACCCAAACTAACACGATTCAATTCAAGCCACCCTCACAGCCTGCAGGAAACATTATCTTTGTGAAACTTATAGGTTTTTCTGTCAAGATTTGACTCTGCTTACATTGAGGCCAAAGTTTGATGTGATGTTTTGTATTGGTTATAAAGGAAATCAACATAATAGGTTGCAATTATTTTAATGGCAATTGATCTGCCTATTATTTTCTCACAGTGTGGTTTGTGAAATGTCTCAAGTGAAAGGAAAATGGCAATCATAATTATTTAGAACCCAAGGTGGCTTATTCATTGTGCTTGTTATGTTATAACTGTGAAAATTTGCCATTTTGAAGGACATAAATTAGTGATCAAAAACCTTTGCAAAAAACATTTCCGCCGACTGACTAATGCAGTTTGATTTGTCAGTCTTTCTAAGTACAGAATATATGAGGCAATGCCAATGTGCCCACATCTCTAAAACTCTCCTTGATTTGCAGATACATTTAATTTTCTACAGGATTCCTTGCAATCTCTACACCTCCTTTCTCCCCCTCTGCTCCCAGCTCCTTCTTATTTCTAGGCCTGTCTGTCTTGGAAAAGTGGGTCACAGACTACAGCTGTGCTAAAAGCCTAGTCTGGGAAGAGGAGCTTCTCTAAATAAAACACCATACAATCAGAGGTCTCAGGGGCGGCTCATCATACATACATAACTTCAACAAAGATGGAGAGAAGAGGGGAAGAGAGGAGGCATAATGTATATGCTGCTTGATCGCTTAAGTGCACTTCTGGCATTGTTGTCTCTATAAAAATAGAAAGCAATTTCCGCTTTCATACAGTCTATGGTCTATACACATATTAACAATTATAAATCAAAGCTTTAAATCAGTTGGTGTGTACTTTTTGTCCACTTAGAAACTTGAGCATTCAGGAGATACTTTCATTTGAACATTCTGTTGCTATAGCAACCCCTGCTGGTTACATCCACCATTGAGTTCTGTGGCAATGCAAATATATTTCTATATACCAATATCTATATGTTGTTAATCTACTTCCCAGATGTCTTTGTTGAGTCATTATCTGTTGTGCACTTTTTATTGTATCTCATTATTGGTTACCGGTCAGTTTAAGTGAGGCTTAAGTGGTTACTGCCGGACTTTTAATGTTGCAATAACAAACAGTTACTCTGAATTATTTGTTACATCATGTTGTACCATGAATCACTTACCTGCCCTAATACCCTGAGACCTTTTAAAATGCCCTGTTACCTGATACTTTATTGTCTGTTTTTTTTATTCCGAATGGTTTTTCTTCAAACTAAAAGTTAAACCTGCCTGTTTAAATGTAACTCATGTAATGAAATTTTCATAGACGAAAAAAAGACCAGTTTTCATTTTGGGGCAATAGGGACCCCATGTGGAAAGGATCTGCCATCATAATTCAAATGAGCCTATGTTCTAATAATAATATAATAGTAATTAAACTTAATTTTTATAGTACTATCAAAACAAGGTTACAAAGTGCTTTATTACATTTACATGAGTATAAAAAAAAGAACAAAAGGAGAAAAAATAGGAAAGATAACATAAAAGAAAATATTATGAACAGACTTAATCCGTACAACACACAGTATGTTGAAGGAGCCAAGAGAAATGTTGGGGCTCCTGAGGGAACTCCACGAAGATCTAATCTAATCTGAAGGCAAGTTATAGCAGACTGTGGAGACCAGAGGAGGCACTGCATAGTGGTCCACAGATAAAAGCAGTTTTATATCAGAGTGCCAGATGCTGTGGGAATATTCATGTGAAATGGAGCAAGGATATGATGATTGCCATATGAATAAGAATCACAAATGTGTTGACTAATGAGGAAACTGCCGGATGATATTTAAATCTTTACTCAGGAAAATCTGATGTTGAATCTGAATCTGAAGAAGCAGAAGACGAAGACGAAGAAAAAGAAGAAGAACAGAGAGCTTGGTTTCCACCCCCGGTGGGTCGAGCAAAGAAGGTGTAGAAGAAGAAGACACAGCAGATGGCAGTAATGCACCTTGATGTTGGTTGCCACCTACCAATAAACCAAACAAAGAAGAGGAGGAATCTGAAAGAATCACTGATGGAGCCAATGTGAAATGCCAAGCAGCTGTTTCTGCAGTGCAATGACGAAATGCTCAAAAGGTCACATACACTGATGGTGGCAATTCCCCATCTGTTACTAAGTTTGTGCAGAAGACAAATATTTGTTCACTATTTCCTCTGCAGCGGAGGTTGTTTTCATCAGTTTGTTTGTGAGGGAGAGGTATGGGTCAGGGAGATCCCCATTAAACTTTGCTGTGGATCCAAATCAAGGGGCAGATCTAGGGATTCTTTTCACTTTTTTGACATGGTGAGATTTGGCATTTCTCAACATTTTCATTGATACTTAAGAGTTACGTGCAAAACCATCACATTTGGTGAAGATCCAAATCCAGATGTTGTGGTTTCATAAGGGGACAGTTGGGCCTTGATGGGGGTATGCACTCTACTGAGTGCCATTCTAGTTTTATACTTTATTTATTTAAAAAAAAAGATGGTTTATATAAGGAAATTATTTGGAAGTGTAACATTTACTTTTACAAAGTAAGATTCAAAGTGCTCACACATTTCTCAAACTGTGACAAGACATCTGGTATTTAGGTTTGCAAATGTTTTCAGTATTTACAGCAATATCAGTCTTAGCTTGATTAGGCAATTACTACTCTGATACATGAACACATCTTAAAGCTCTATTACAATCTAAAAGCTAAGAAATTTGGACCCTGACCCCAAGACAAACCTTGGTTTGTTAAATAAAAAAGCAAGACCAGTGTGGATTTGTCCCCACAAAGCAGTTCTGACATGGTGTATAATAAGGGATAAAAATAGCTACAGAACAAATAACTCCATTGTAGCACTAATATCTATTCTTGTCATTTTCTCGGTTACAATAAAACATCTTGTACAACCACAACAGTCTTGCCACCACTCATTCATTCATTAATGAAAGCTTTCTGTGTCACTAGTGGAAAAGAACCAGCACAATCCAATTAGCACAATTAAAGGGACGCACTGAAAAAAAACTGGGACTATGTGTAACATCCTCTGGGATTAGAGACCGTCTGACCCCATGTGACCTGGGTCATGGCGAGCTGTCCTAGGGGCTGACAACGGCGCACATCACAGATAGCAGCACTAATTGATGTTTTTGTAAGTTTGATGGATAGAAATGCCCCTTAGTTGTGTCATTAAAGTTTTCACATGGCATTTTAGTAGAGTAACAGTCTCACCATGCAGCACTGAGGACAACAGGGTGTCAAATCTCACATGGTTGTTGAAATCAACAAGACAAATTAGTTTTTTCCTCTCACACTGAACACTGGCTGTCCAAAGGGTAGATTAAATAAGCACTGCTGATTAATTTAACCTAAAGAATGTGGTTTGTAATAAGTCTGCAAGTAATTCAAACTTAAACAATAAGAGTTAAAGTCTGTCATGACAACAATGTCCTGTAGACAAGACGCACAGGCAAACAATGCTGGATTCAGAGAATCTCAGATTAAGTTTAATTGTGTAACTGTCCCCATACTGTTTCTTGCCTGCACACCAGTCTTGATCTTTAATAGATCCTCTTATATCATCTAATGGCACATGGACAGTATATGTTCTGAAAAATACTCTGGTAAATAGTCTTGGATCTAAAGTAACTAATTCTAGCAGCTCTTCTGGAATCACTGTGATCTATGGAAAATTATAAATCTAGCTGCCAAATATTAGAAGTTGTAGGTTACGTTTAGGACCTCACAGTCTTGTTTCCTCCACCAAGGAGGTTATGTTTCATCTGCATTTGTTTATAATTTAGCAAGATTACACAAAAGGGATGGATTACCACAAAACTTGGTAGGATGTGGTATGGGTCAGGGTAGAACCCATTTTATTTGGATGCGGATCCAGAATATTTTAGAATGTTTTTCAACATTTTTGTTGATTTTTCTGAGAATAATTCATGAATGTTGATGAGAAAAATACGTCATTTTTAGGGAACTGATATTAATGAGTGCAAGGAATTAGGTGAAGCTTGGTGGAATTTGAGGGGACCATTTGGTCAGAGTGCCATTATAGTTATTTTGTGATGTTAACAAAATGGGTATTAAAGCAGTGAACCCTTTTTTATGATTGTGAGGGAAAACAAAGAGAAATATTTGCAGCATTTCTTTTTGGTATTAAATGTATTGAGTGAGAATATATGGAATGAAATGCCTTCAGCATGTCGCACAGTGTAATCAATGTTTATGCCCTTTCCTAATGACTTGTTTACAGGCCAAACTTATTGACTGTGTGCAAGCTTCTATCCCATAAGCAACTCCATTCATTCACTAAGGAGCAATGACAGTGTGATCTAATGGTATTACATGAGACAGTCTAAAGGTGAAATAGATCGCCACCTTAGTCCTCTGCAGCCATGGGCTAACTATTTTAATCCCATTGAAGCAGTAGGAGACCAGGCTAGTTAAAGGGATTAGATTAGCAGCCAGGGGAGGTTATAAATGGACGTTAAGGTACGGATCAGGAGAGGAATCAGACAGGACGTAACAGATCAAGTCCTGCAACGTGTTGGTGAGGACAGAGAGATCCAGATACCTCACGCAGAGACTGTAGCAGTCATACCGAAGAGCCGACGCCTGACCCAAACCAGCTTGTAGCATTTTGTCTTCAGTTCTCTGACATCCAAGCCTCATTAATAAGCATGGAGCCTGTGGCCCAGATGGTGACTGCCTCCTCAGCCTTCGACAGAGAGACTTTGCCCAGGAGAACCCTGCGAGCGGCCCCCAGAGGAGCCTCGTCACATTTTGTGGGGAGCTCGATCATAATCCTGTCCTCGTTCGCAGTCTCCAGTTTAGCTATGAACTTTGGGAAGCGGATCCAGGAGTCCAGACACAAACCCAACGGGAACTAGCAGCAGTCGACAGATGGATATGCCGTTTATTTTTTTAGTTAACCTCCGTCAAGACATCAAGTTGATGTAGAATTTATTTCAACGATGATGTGATGGACACCCCTTCTCGGTGGGCTGCTGTTTGTGTTCCTGTAGAAGAAGGTGATGTGTGTTTTATCATATGTGACGTTTCATGTGTGTCCAATTGTTAGTCTGGCGAAAAAACTTGGAGTCATAAGAGGATGAAGCTCTCTTGGGATGAAAGAACGATCCAAAACAGAAGAACAACACCGCCTGCTGTGATATCTGAGAAGACAAGCATTTTGGAAAACACCTCGAGATTGATCGATGCAACGCCAAAAAAACTCTCTTGGATTAAAACAGATTACAATTGGTGTTTAGAGAGGGGAGGACGACGCAGTGATACCATCAAACCTTTTAACTCGTACTTCTATCAGTGGTCTCAACACGTAAATAACAGAATAGAGGGTATGTAAGATCTTGAGACGTAGTTGAAAGTATCTGTTATTGGAGGCTCACTGATGATGCTACTTGTCATTAATGCACATTATATGTCAAAGGTGGTAGAACAAGGTTTAATATCAGTAAATTTGTATTAGAATAATTTTTTTTTATGCCAGGCAATTTGAAAAGCACAAATTTTACTGTCATTAACTATTTTATTTAAGAGGCTAAGAAATGAATCAATAAATTAAACCAGTGCTTTTCCTAATGTGATATGTTGGAACTTCAGCTGTGAAAAGGGTTTATGTAACATTTGCAAATGTCCGACACAAGCATTTGGTTTTGCATATGATCTGTAACGATTCATGATGGATGCTGCTTTACACCTGGTGTATTTTCTCAAGTTGCCACTAGAGGGCTGTATTGGCATTAAAGATTGGAGCTTTTCAACCATGACTAGTTGCTTGTTTGTTATTATGATGTAGAAATTAAAAAAAAAAAAAAAGTTTGTCAGAAGGCAAATCATGACTTTTAAATGGTTTTATGTATTAAAAAAAAACATACAAACAGAACAAATAAAGATGGATTGTGATTCAAGTTTGCATTTGTGATACAAACAGATGCCAGCAAAGTTTTATCCCAGTCCATGCACATCTGCAAACAACTGTTTCATTGTATATGAAGATCCCAAAATGAACTTATGATTCCCAGTGTGTACAGGGATGTCCGCTAATGTCTTCAGAGTGTGCAGAGGCTTTTCAGTCTGCGCTCAGTGAGGAAGCGGTGTGTCTGGTGGGTTGGGTTTTGGTCGTTACCTCCAGCTGAAGCACTAAAGTAGGATAACATGGACTTGTTGTGTTGTCGCTGCGCTGCCTTCTCCCCATCCTCCTCATCATCATCCCTGAGGACAGATTTAACAAAACAAGACTGATTTGTACACTGTGGTTAGAGCTCATTTCCTGGGGTCAAATGATTTGCACAGACATTAAGCGAGGAAATCCAACTGGTTGTGGTTTTCACATCTTAAACACATGGAAGCATATTTTACAGTCATGTGAATAAGTAAGTACCCTCCCTAAATCAGTTACACATAAAAAGACTTTGGACAATACTGAGTACAAAGGTTTTTACCAGTGGACAGTCACTGCTTTGCTGTCCATCAGGGTTTGGGCCGTGCTCCAGCTAAATCGAACAAACTGAGGGTAACCAAACACTGGGTCCAGGTGCTTCAGCAGCCACGCTTTAGTCTTGGGGTCTGAAATGGTAAAAATTTGGTCTCAGTGACAGTTTAATACAAACAGTTTCAACATGCATCGATAAACAGCTGTTGTAGCCTTGTTTAGGTCGTGTTATGAATGACAGACTGGTAATAGATAAAGAGTCAAATGCTGATTTTATTCAGTATATTTGAACAGTTTTTCCAACATGGCTATCTTTATGTCTGTTACCATTTGGGTATCCTGAGCCATAATCTGTGTCCACCTCTCCCATGTCCTCTGCAAAGTTCCAGCCTTTTACAACACGATCCCTGGCAACCTGAAGAAGATCACACAACATAAGTGAAGCCGGAGAACAAATCTGAACAGATCCTAAAATATGGACTTTAATTAGGGCCACGGAAATCCATACAGTCATTATAACCATAACATTATTCACTGTTGCTCATTATTCAATCTGCACTAAACTGAAAAAAGCAGCTACAAAAGCCCCTTGCCACTCCACAATTTGCCATTAGTTGAGTGGGACAGGTTAGAGAGGAGGAATCAATCTCAATAGAAATAGGTCACTAATTTATTATCACATCTACAAACAATAAAGACTTAGGGCTTCTTAAAAGTTAAATAAAAATAAGCAGGATTTTACAGATACACTTTTTCAGACACTGGAACTTTTATTTCTGCTCATTTATGTGAATCTGTGAATCTCACCATCCGTAGTGTTGAACAACAGAGACCACTGTTCACATTGCCTCCCAGTTTCAGTGTGGATACATGAAAGTTTTACACTTAAATCGTCGTAATTTTCTTCCCTTATTTCAAAAGTGAAACAGGTGTGAAATGAACCAATCATTTTGTATGTGTCGTAACATCAACTCCTTTTAATAAAGATACAATAATACAGAGGAAAGAGGAGATTCAAACATTTGTGAGCTGTGAGGTTCAGAAAAAGGAAATAAGGAAATAAAGGTCTAGGAGACGGCAAACAGGAATATATAACAAGTGAATGAGAAAGAGGAAAGCAGATTTGATGGCCTCTTGATGATCTTCACTAACCTTTGCACAGATACTTGCAGCACTGACAATGGGGAAGAGGGAGTCAGCTTTTGGCCTAACAGTCACCTCGATACCCGGGAACCGCTGGGAGAGTTTTGCCTCATATTTATCTGCTGGGCCAACTGTGTCCACATAAACCTGCAGAACAGCACACAGAAGAAGAAGGCAGAACAGATCAGAGTGAGGAGAGAAGGAAAAAGCAAGGAGAAAAACCGATACAAGACCTTGTGGCCCTGTGGATTAGTAAAAATCTATTTAACATTAGGATTTATTATTTACTGAGGACAATCATCAAGGCAGCCTGTAATAAGCAGTCTGGAACATTGTGAAACTGCATGAAAGGTGATTTATTGCCTTTTAATGTCCTGAATAAAGATGCAAAAAAGGGCTCTATATGGCTGGAAATGCCTACATTAAAACACAAGTTGTCTATATAGACACATCAGAAAATATATAACCTACACTTTACAACATTTAATATTAGATGAACACAATTATACTCATGTAAATCACATCTTTACCTCTTTGAGCTGTACTCCACTGTCCAAGGCATACTGTACTAGACCAATCGCTGTATCATGTGAAAGAGCATTCAGGTTGTATTTTGTCCTTTAAGCAAAAGCAAAGATCAGGTTAGCGAGTGTGAATTTAAGTTAAGATAATCCTTTATTAGTCCTACAATGGGGAAATCTGCCTGTTACAGCAGGAAAAGGGATAGCAAAAATAATAACAGTAATAAATAAGTGAACATACAATATAAAGATAAGGATATATAAAAAGTAACAATAATAATTTTGACAAAGTAAAAAAGGTTGCACATAGTCACATGTGACACATGTCACCTACCTCTGTAACATGCTGGTAGAGATGGTGTTGGGGGAGAGAATCTGCAGCGCCCAGCCCACATAACTTCTGGCTTCATCCAGTTTTTGGAAAAGGTTTTCTCTTTCTGCCTCTGAGAGGGTCTTTGAATCTATCACAGGATAGCACTGATATTTTATTTACCAATATGCCAAGGAATAAATAATGCAGTATTCAGTATGCATATTGATATGCAAATGAAACCTTTAATCTACGGTCATTAACAAATACTGGTGAATGGTGAACAGGCTAAATTAATTGAAAAAATTAAGTCCTTCAGTGCACCGTCCTTTTAAAATAAACAAAGGCAGGGGAACAGGATGACCTACCTGCCACTTTCGAGTCCTTCAGCTCCTTCTTTTTGGAAACTGGACAGAAACATATTCCATACACCATGGGGCCTGGATCACAAAAACATAAAAAAACATAAGTGTGTGCGCCACATGCCTCAGTGTGTAGTTACAGCTACACAAAATATCAGAACATACCCAGCACAGGCCCCCTGCCTGCCTCATCAATGCCCAGACAACAGTCCTCCGTCTTGCAGACATCAGGGATCTGAGAAGCCAGCCGGCAGCTGACAGAGTTGTCTGTTTCAAAGGGGCCGAGATCCATGACTGCTGGGAGAGGAAACCACAAGCTTTGATAGAATGGAACAGAATAGAATAGAAAGCAATAACTGTCACTGTACAAAGCAGTATCATGAAAGTACAGGTGTAACTTATGAAAAACAGTGCAAATGGAAAAAAAAAAAGCAGGTTTGCAATCCAGCAAAGACACAAACCAAGAAACACACAACCAATAAATGCCAGACAACTAGAAGAGCGGCTACTTATTTGTTATTGCACAGATTTGATAATACACTAAAAATGAAGTGAATACACAAGTCACCATATCAGACTTATGATGAATGGGTAGAGTTTAGAGGTCTGATAGTAGAAGCTCTCACACTACCATGACCCGATCACCTGTTATTATTATTCTTTGTCACATTGTGTGGGTGGAGTCTGAGCACGTCATGTACGTGACGGTGTATTGACGTCTGAAGGTTTGTGTTTTAAATTGTGATGTCTTCTTCCAAACTCAGCAAACCTGACATTTGAATTAAAGCGTGTTCAACACCGACACAAGGCGCCTGTCGTGTTTCCAGCTCCCTGTCGTGTCACTGCACACAGGACTGACAACACACACAAGTATTTTGTGTAGCTAGTACCCTGTGTTGTCATGTTGTAGCTAAGTGCTACACAGTGTTAATGGGGCTCGAACTACAGAGACTGGCCTTTTTCTACCATGAGGACGCAGGTGTTGGTGGTGTGCATGGTGAGTTCAGGTCGTCCCAGGTTTATATTGAGCTCGCACGTGTCATTTAAAGCCGAACTAACCAGTTTCCTACCTGAGCTGCTGGAGACGTTCTGAAGCTCCGTGTGTTTGGCGCCGCAGGAAGAGCGTCTTTTTCGTCCCATATATGAATGTAGGCGCTCTACCGCCACCACATGGTCTGGAGTCAGACCTGGAAACACACAGCTCCCCCAGGCTCCGTTTTTTTTAAGTCATAAAAGATTTTTCTGTCTTTTCTGTCTTTTACTTCATTACACATAAATGATCATTACACTTTACGATGTTTAAAAATGTTGAGTAACATGATGTGTACAACCAGGAAGATTCATTTAAAGTCTTAAAAGTAAAAGTACTCAGAGCAGGAAAATGCTCCTGTGAGTGACACCTACTATTATATATTTTATCATTAACTCATTATTACTGATATGGTAGGATTCATTTCAAATTAGTCTACTTTTCTACATTTTTTAAATTCATTATAAAAAAGTGACATTTTTCTAATAATGTTTTTTTTAAACCGACAAGTTAAAACTCAAAGGTATTAAATTAGATAGATTAAATTAGGTATTAAATTAGATAGATTAGTAAGAAAGCAGCAAATCCTCACATTTGAGAAATTTGTAAATGCTAAATACTTGGGAGCTTTGTATGAAGAATGACTTACTTTATCAAGAACTGCTTTATCAAGAACTGCAGAATTACTTTACTAAATACTTCACCAGCAAAATTTAAAAGCATTACAATGAGAAGTAAATAGAATGAATAATGGTCTCTCTCTCGAGTGTCATACTATTATTTTTTTATTGGATTATTATTTATATTGATGCACCAATATGTTGCAGTAGGCCAACGGTCAATGCATACCTTTCTATTTAAGAAATGAAGACATAGCTCGTTGAATAAAAAGAACGATGTTTTGGAAGTGAAATAATGTGTTGTAGCATCAAATTTAAATACTTCATTGCAAATTTTATTACACAACAAAGAAGGGCAGAGTGAAAATCTACAAATGTACTTCTCTGAAAAACATATTGTCATGTTGCCAAGATGGAGCTGAAACTTAAATCAGTCACAGGCAAATTTTTCACTTTTTTTTTTCAATTGTTGAAACATTTTTGATGAAAAAGATTTGTGTCTGTGGGTCACCCGCAAAATGTATACTGAATTAGTTCTGTGACTTTAAGAGCTTCGATGTTTTACATTTTTTAGCTATTAACTCTGCACTGAATGTTGTTTTATGTTTTTTCTTCCATTAATAATCTACATTTCTCCCTGCCCTGAAAATATTTCCTCTTTCCCTCACACATCTCTTACTGTGACACATCAGTGCCGCCACCATTATCTCTGTTCTACATCCCCCTCAGACACAACTAAAGCACATGAACTTGACATTTTGATTTCAGATGCCCTCTGACTTGTGTTTTAGCTATGGTTGAGTGTGGAGGAAGCCTCAGGTGGAGAGGAGGCAGAGCCGTGTACAAAAGTCTGAGTGTGTGCTGGTTACTGAGCTGAAATTGGCCTTGCCTCTGGCTCTTTACACCCACCCCTTCTCTCTCGTTATGTCCCTCTGCCTCACTGAATGGCTTTCTTTGTCTTCGTCAGTAACACGCAGTCCCCAGCCGATTAAATGTGGGGAATTAGTAGTCAATTTTAGCCTACAACACACAAACACACTAAACAGCTTAGCTTTGGTGGGGCTCTGATTGTGTTGTTATTACAGTTCACACGTCAGCAACATGTTTTTAATGTTGTTTCTTTTCACCCGTCGCTTCTATCTGCACCTTGTGTTATCTCCACAACCAGCACTGAAAAATAACAAGCATAGACTGGATGTTTTCTTTTTTTTATAAATAAATTGATTTAATAAATGACAACAATAATATTTCAACATTGCTTTTCTTGTAAGGAAGCAAAAAAATACTCAAGTGAATGTATAGCAAACACTTTACAAAACTATCCAGAATTATACAAAATGGAAGAAGCAAAGGTGTGACACACGATGCATTATTACTTACATAAAAATGATAACTACAATGGTAAGAGGGTCAGTATAAAATGATAAAAGTATGCATCACTTAATAAAAGGTGAAGCTTGTGGTAATGACCATTATTCACATTGCTGAAGAGGAAGAGGGCTGTTTGTGAGGAAGCAAACATGCTTTTGGCCTACATGCAGCGCACAACGCTCGTACATGTGATTCTAATCCTTAAGTAGGTCCCAAAGCTGGCCAATTATCTCGAGAGGTTTGGCTGAGACTTATAGATTTTAACTCAGTTATTGACTCAACCAGATGTGAGTTAGCAAAAAATGTTATAGGCACTTTAAAAGCAATAATAATAATAATAATAATAATAATAATAATGAAGAGGCTGAAGTGGAGGCTTAACGTTCTGAAATTTTGAACAGCTTCAGTCAATCAGGTATCCGTGGTTGTACTCATCCTTTGCTACTGGCACAAAATTAATAGAATTGAGGTAAGTGCCCAAGACTGAGCATTAAGCTGAAATACGTCTTTAAGAGCTCTCTTTCCCTCTCGTTTTCCTATATTTTTCCCCTTAAATGCCTAATTGTTCAGTTCAGTGACGTCCATGTAAAGAAAGGACAGAGATGCAGACTGTGCTATATCTACAAAAAGAGAGAAGGTTGCAACTATATCCTTTTCTGGCCACGTACAACAAAACACCAGGGAACATCCTATTGGAACAAAGCATGCGTCTTTTTTTTCTTCCCAAAGCAGTGGTGCAGATGTGTGAGTGTCATATCAAATCAGTCACAATAAAGTTACACCCTATAGGATATCAACAATGACAATATACTTACTACTCATATAAAATAACACAATAACATCAAACACATCCTTTAGTTTGGTTAATAAAGTCTGATTACGTCAGTCTAAACCCAGCATGTCCGGGTCAAATCCGAGTCACTTGTCGACATCTGTCCTTTCTCAGTGTCTCTCTCACTCGTCTAAACTCTTGTATTCACGCTTGCTGTACATCCCAACCTATATATTCATGATGGCACACATTTGTTAAAGGTTTATTTATTTTTTGATTGGCTGTTGACCCATGACTCACACTTAATATTGTGTGAGTTTTTTTGTTTTTTTTAACGATGTAAGGCCCCGTGGATGCGTCTTGCATTATATTGGCTAAAAAAGTAAAAACCTCTAATATAACATCAATATGGCATGGACACACACACACACAGGCAATCACACACTCACATATTCACACACACAGTCACACAGATCCACTCACACGCTTCCCATATTTCCCTCTGCTCAGCTGGTCTCCCTCAAGGTCTTGTGAGTGTGGTGTAAACAGGCTGCTCCCAGTGTGTGGGGCTGTGGGAGGGGGCCACGCTGGAGGGGTCTCCTATGGTAGTGTACAGAGGCCTCTGTGTAGGGCCCATGTAGGAGAAGGCTGAGTACAGCCCTGGGGCCTGGCTGGAGTGGGCATAGTACGCCCCTGGGGCCTGATGCTCTCCGTACTCAAACTGAGCCCTAGAGGCCAGCGAGGGGAAGGCGGAGCCGTAGTGGGGGAGGCTGAGCGGCGTGTAGGTGACATGGGTGCCCGAGGAGGGAGAGGACGAGGCCTCGGCATAGTGGCTCCCAGACGCTGACTCGCTCTTGATCTGGGCCTTGGAGGGGTCGGAGGAAGATGGAGAGGCCTGAGGCTGTTGCTGCTGCTTGGACAGCCAGGCGGAGTGCCCACTAGCGGCGGCCAAGGCGTAGGCATAAGACGAGGCAGAGGAGCCGGCTGCAGGGGCCCCGGTTCCACTTTGCGGGTGGCCGTTTGGAGGGAGGTACTGGTCAAACTCATTGACATCAAATGGCTCGATGTTGGACATCACCTCATGGCTGATCTCGCCGATGTCCATGGTGCCAAAGTCGATGTGGGGTTTAGCTCCTGATGATGAGGGACCACCGGATGTACCTTCAGCTCCCACCCCGAGGGCTCCTCTAGACCCCCCTGATCCTCCGGCTGCTCCCGCTGCCCCATCCCTCTTAGCATCTGACAGTTTTCCAGACTGGAGCTCTGTCTTTGGGGTGGTGGGGGGCGTGGGTGGGCTGTGGCCTATAGGGGAGAGAGGAGAAGGGAAAACATGTTCAGGTGAACTTTGACATCAAGTTTTATATCGAGGAATTGTGGCTCAAATTCTTTCACCATTCCTCTTGAACAAACGTCTCTCGAAAGTTCAGAACATAAATCATGTGTGCAGAGCCACCTACCAGCAGGATGGTGGTGGTGATGGTGGTGGTGGTGCAGGTCACCCAGGGGAGAACCAGCCCCGCCATTGTGCTCCAGATGCAGGGTCTTGTAGTGAGACTGGGAGTGGCTGGCCTCCCCTTCCCCCTGACTATCAGACTCACTGGTCGTTAGTTTGCCGTTTTTGCGTCTCCGGGGCTGGTACTTGTACTCCGGGTAGTCCTTCTTGTGCTGTTTCCTCAGCCTCTCCGCCTCCTCGATGAATGGCCTCTTGTCGCTCTCGTTCAGCAGCCTGGGGGGAGAAAAAAAACAACAAGGACTGATTTAGTCTTATTGGCCTTCTGGGTTAATGGAAAAGTATTTTATTTGAATATGTCTAAAAAACTGTGCAGCTATCAATCCTGTGCGTAATGGATGAATAGTGGGATGGTGAAGGACACTATATGCATCTTTGCATAAGTTTTGAGTGCACGTGTGTCAAATATCTTTAAGGACCACTACATAAAAAACACCAGGAATAACCACATTGAGATCACAAATTGCAGACTTTTACATTTAATTTCAATATATACATATTGAAGCGGGGTCCACATGTTTGAGTGTGACCCCTCAGCACATCCCTTCATTGGCCTTACGCACAGGCTGCACAGGAAATGTGCCACTGTATAGCCACACTGTTCTTGTGGGACAGCCTCTCCATACAGACCTCCACAGTTTGCCGAGGGTCTTGCTGAGCTCGGCGTTGTGCAGGTGGGGGTACTGATCGGCCAGTTTCCTCCTTGCTGCCTGCGCCCACACCATGAAGGCGTTCATGGGCCTCTTGACGTGGGGCTTTGCTTTGTTCCCGTTGTTTACGCGCACCGGCATGGGCACAAGTGTCCAGTCATATCCGTCCAGCACCTGACTCACCGCCTCTCTGATACCGATCGGGAAGCGATCGTCCTCTTCCTCCGACTTGCCTCTGGATGTGCCTCCGTCGTCCTCGCTGCCGTCCGCACCGCAGAGCGCGGCGAGCTGCTGCGGCGGCACGGTCAGAGGTGAGCCCTGGCCCGGCGGCGCTCCGGGTTGAGTCGGTGACAGTGAGTGACCGTCGTCTGACGCTCCGGGACTCAGCTCCGCCTCGGACAGGCTGTGCTCCTCGCCCGACATTATTATTATTTCTTTATTTGCAGCTAATGACAAGACAACCCTTGAATGTTAAATAATATTTAAGAAGGGGATTCAATATTTTTCGAGATATTTGGAGTCTTCGGCGATCCAGTTATTGCTGACTCTTCTCAGGCAAAGTCATACTGCTGCGTAAAAGTGTCCAAATCCTCTCCACCGTCGGCTGGAAATCCTTCTCCGCGAAAACAGCTACACCTAAAAATAAAATGCAGTGTAAGAGAATCAACTTTCGTCCAGACCACAAGTTAATTATAATTTTAGTTTTTGTTAGGAATCTATAACCTCGGTTTATTCTAAGGTAAACAGGTTGAAAGTTTAGCGGACCAAACGCGACATGTGCAGCCTCTCTAACCAATAATAATAATAATAATAATAGTAACAACAATCTTTATAATAATAATCATAATAATAATGATAATTCCAGAATATTTGCCCAATTCTTCTAATACAAAAATAGAAAATAATCAGCCGGCTTATAAACACTGATATGAAATATCCCCTTTTATCATATGATTTTTTGGTTTTTCAGAAAAAATATTACATAACTTACCAATTTAGATGTCCAGTGGTTCAACATGGGAGTGTGTGGCCGACTGTGGAGCCGATGAATGGCTGCTCTGTGTGGCAACAGCGGAGCTTAAAGAGCGCCTTGTGAGAAGGACCGGGAGAAAAAAAAAGTGATTGAAAGTGGAAAACATTCCCAGAGAGGCAGCATTCCAGCACACCGTCCGCCCCGCCCACCCCAGCGACACGCAGCGCCGCCATTGGTCCGCTAATTATCCCCGCAGCCCCCCGATTGGACGGCACGCGGACACGCTGGCTAATGCCCGTCCCGTCCGTCATTGCGACATATCCAGCAGAGAAGAGGTGAGATTTTACCATCGGAGTGGTTTTAAATGAGTCCACAGTGCGTCCATTTAGAGGCAGGACAGGGCCAGGTCTGTTGGACGTGTTGACATGTTATATCAAACAAATAAACAATCAGGAGGAGAGTCGTTGCCTCATGTGGTCACGTTCCTGTAAAAAAAAATAAAATCAGTTGGATGCAGGAAATAAAGCTCACAGTTTTTAGTTACACTCTTTGTCTGTTAAAGATCTAATAAAACCACCTTTTTATTAGACCGTCATTATAAAAGCAAAAGATACAAGTGCAGCAGATAAATCCTGAGCTCTGGGCCTGTGTGGGATGGGCTGAATTCAGGCCAGTGATCAATAATGCCTTTAAATGTATACTAATACTAAATTAATATGTTTAAACCAGGATTTCCCATGTTTCACACAGCTATGACTACGAAATAATCTATAAAAGCATCAAAATCCTTCCAAAAGAGATATTCTCACTACCCCACCAAACTATGCTGCAAAAAACATTTTTTATTTATTTATAAGATTTTTCTAGTCATATGTTTGATGTGTTCAAGTTTTTATTGGGCTATACATCATATTTGAATCAGAACTCACTCACTCAATAACAGAATTGATTTATCAATAATTAATCCCAATCTGATCAAGTTGTTATTTAATGAAAAAACTAAACAGTGGAAAGACATGCAGACTGGAAAAAATCAAGATGGAGACTAAAAGATAAACCGTGAGAGTCCTTCAGACCAAAGTCATGAACAAGTCACAATTTACATTATTTACATTTGGTTATGAGCATTATCTTTCAAATATTAATCTCGCATTTAATCCTTTCGTCCACGTAAAACGAGAGTGTTGCAGTCAGAGCTATATGATTGTTATTATTATTTCATTGCGCGTAATGGTCGATTTGTTTGTAGGCCATGATCAGTGCCTGTCCTGTGAAGCATGGCCTTATGGGAAGGAAGAGTCGACTTTAGCAGCATCTCTCTCTCACACACACACACACACACACACACACACACACACACACACACACACACACACACACACACACACACACACACACACACACACACACACACACAGAGGAGAAAATGAATGCAACAATAACCCCTGTGTGTGCGCTGCCTCTCATGTCGAGGCTGGCTCTCTGCTCTCTCCCTCTCTCTCCGCTCTCTTTGCTCTCTTTGTCTCCATCTCAGGTGAATTGTAGACATGTGATCAAACGCCCAAGCCTCTATCCATTAACCCTCGTAAATGAAAAAATGGGGAACAAAAAGCAGTTTTGTGCTGCAAACATGGAAAAAATTGATAACAGAGAGAGATGTGTGCGTCTTTCTCCCCTTATGTCCAGAGCAAAGACACCAGTGGCGCACACATAGAAAACCCTCTGCGGCAGACAGGACACATGGATCTCTCTGCTGCGACACTTCTCTGTCTCCAAACACTCCGCCGCACCACCTGGATTCGGGCCTTGGATGGTAGGGGGCTGTGTTTGGGGGTTGGTGGGTTAGTGTGTGTTGGGGAGGTGTGCACCTACATGCTGCACCCCCCAAAAGCGACCCCTGGGACCCTGGCATGAGGCCTGCATGGTGAAGTGAGTGATTTTGTCTGTATTGCACCAATACGCAGGGGTCGATGCTGCTGTCTTTGAAGGAAAGTGTTTTTAAATGTGCGTGTTGTTGTGCGCTGTGTTTATTAGGTTTGTGCAGACCAGAGGGCTTTATGTGGAGGAAGCTGTGGTTTTACGGAGATGTGTTGAGTTAGCAGCTGTGGATGTGCATGGCCCCCCAGGGAGTCTGTGTGTGTGTGTCTGTGTGTGTGTGTGTGTGTGTGTATCTGTCTGTCAGACAGGGCAAGGTGCTTTTTACTGTGTGTCCATCATTATGACATTAGAATTTTCATTTAACCAAAGCATGAATGTAGTTCATATTTTTATTTTGTTTCTCTTACATCATAGTTATGTGTTTATATCTTAGTTTATTCATGGTATTATCATTAGTCGGTATATACAGGCCTAGATTGATTGTTATTCAGGCTGTTAAAAGCTGCCTCATTTATTCTTCTGATTTACTTTATATTCCGTATATTTTTTCGCAATAACATTAATAATTAGTTTACATTTATTTATTTCCTATCGCCTCATATATACCGAATGCCAACTTGCAGAGAAACAGGCCTCTAACTTTTTGAATTTCTAGTTGTGTTTATTGTTCCTGTAAAATTTCGGGCCATATGCCACATTTCGTTGTATTTTACACTTGAGGGTTCATTACAGTGGTTCCGTTTCGGTTAAATCATTTTTGTTATGTTGAATTTTAAAGGAAGATTATTGAAAATAGATTTTATTATTTAAGTTAAGTATTTTAGTTTAGCAGCAATATCTGAGGCCTTTGTTCCATCGTATAAAATCGGTTAAGGAGAAAACAACAGATTATTTTCTGTCTTTTTGTTTTTAAATAGTATAGGACATTAAAGATTCTATTCAGGCCTGAACATTATTTTTCATTTTGTGAGATTAAATGTTTGGAAATGAGAGGGGGAGGGGGGGGATCTGACTTTTTGAGCGTCTTTTTCTCCTCAGAAGTAGAGCCGTGTCCTGAAACGTAAAAATCTAAACTGAAAATACAGGCCAAGATTTTCGTTATGTTATGCAGGGCTAAGGCTATATACTGTATACATATATCATTAATTAAAAAAGATCTTAATTAGTAAAAGCTGTATTTATCGAACCAGAATTTGAAGCCTCGTGGCCTGTGGATTATATTTCAAACGAGATATTCGATGTTTAATGAAGGCCTGTTATTTCGAAAATTATGCAATTTCTCACATTAATGTTCTTTGAATTAATTAAAAACAAAGAAGCAGACGAACTTTTCGTTTTGTTTATCATTAGTGAATTTGTCTGAAGAAGCATCAGAAAGTTGATGAGCACTTCAACCAGGTTTAAGTATATTTTAATATTATGTATTATTTTTCTTTTGTTAGAGTCCAGACAACAGGCCCACGGCCTTTTTACTTGAAGTAAGATTTGTTGCATCCAGACATGTCTTTACAATATTTTAATTTAAAAGTGCATTTTAAAATTAAAATCGTTTTCTGTTGCAGATGTCCAGTGAAAATAAATTAAGTGAAATTGTGAACAGCAAATGTGAAGCTGTTGAGTCTAGGAAGAAATTTGAGAAGCCCAGAAATCTATCCCTCAAACCGTCTCAGTCTCATTTTCTGTGGTACTTATTACTTAGTATTTAGAGCTCATTCAACAGGACAAGACACAGATGGTTTGTTTTCATTTATGCCATTAAATAAGAATTGTAATATTTCCCCCCCAGCAGTGAAATTCAGTGAGGAATTTTGACTATGTAATGATTACTCTGCACTTATTCATGATCGTAGAGGTTTTAAAAGATCTTTTTGGATATCACCAAATAGACTTATGAAAATCCCAGGTTTGCTGTTGCACCTTAGCAATGAAAATTTCAGATCTTCATAAATATCTCATTTCGAAGATGTATAGCCAACATGTTTGGAAAAAAGGAAGAAAACTGAGTCAACATGGATATTACACCTGTTGCCCAAATCATAATGAATACATATCACCTGTTTATTTGTTTACATGGCTTATTTAATTTAATTTGAACATATTAAATAAGAAATGAGAACATCACATTTTGCTCTGAACCTAAACGCGCTATGCATCCTCAGTCATTCTCCATGTCCTATGAGACTATCATGGGCCTCGGGGCAACTTGTTAGAAAATAGAGCTCACATGGTTGCATCAGTCCCTGCGCTAACCTGCCATGTGACTGCAGTAATGGGCCTCTCCATAGCTGCACAGACCACTGTGTCACAAGAGCCCGTTTCCTGCGGCTTCTGGTTGGGAAAGGGGAGAGGATAGGAGGACGAAGTCTCATGATCAGTGGCGAGATCAACAACAAAGATCATGCATCAGCAGGAGGTCAAAGAGTCAGGCCTTCAGGTGCACACTAAGACACAGGCAGCCCCCTTTTATTCCCCCACGTGAGATCTGGATGAAACTGGGATGCCTCAGGGCGGTGTGTTCGGGGTAGATGAATTCATTTCTGGATATATTTTGTAATAGATAGAAAATAAGGGGATCAGACATGGGGGGGAGGACAGAGAAAGAAAGACAAAAAGAGAAATAGAAAAGAAAGAGAATGACCTCTTGCTTTGGCCTCGATACTTGAACAACTCCCAGGGGAAATTCTTGAAATCTGACAGCGGAGAGAAAAAGTCAAAAAGAGAGAAAAACAGAGAGATAGTGAGTGTGTGTGTGAGAGGGAGAGAGTGTGAGAGGGATGCAGATAAGGGAAGCATGCGCAGCGGTCAAATATTCACATGCTGGGTCACATTCTGCATTAAACTGATGTATAATTGGTGGAAAGCATTCATTCCCATGTCAATAGGCACATTGGGCCTGAAATGAATGGCGTCATTTGTTCGGAATGATGACGACCCCAACAAAATGAGCCAAAATTATATGTCAGAAATTGCAAAAGACTGGTACAGAGGCATACTTTTCTTGAATTCATCACAGCACGTCCCTGCTACATGAGGCTGAAGAGGCCTGTTTAGAAAAATGATTTTATCTGCAGCTCCAAGGCCTTTTCTCATGCTCTGCAGCGTTTTCTCTGCGTTTCCTCTGTTCAGAAATGAAATTTGCTCTCAGGCTTTGTGCAAAAAGCAGTCAGTGGCTCTCGCTCGGGGAATTCCAGCTCCGACTCTAGACTATCAATAATTATGACCCTCATGTGACTCAAATATTTTGACTTTCACGCTGAGCTGTACGTCTCATCAACAATTCTTCCTCCGGCTAATGTCTGAGACCTGCACAGTGATTTGCAGCACGTCTACAAAAAAGGGAGACTAAATTTCTGCACCACCTCGGAGGGTTTTGTGGGTCAAGAAGTGATTTGCTGTGGCTGGGTGTCATCTGAAGTACAATATTGACACGTGGTTGAAAATGAAAAACAAGGGTCCTGTTGGGATTTCTAATGAGCTGTTGACCCGTTGGTTGAGAATGCTGGGAACAGCTCAAACTCTTGGAACAAACCGGTGAATTCATCCCAAGAGGGCTGCAGGTGTTTTCTGGGTTTATCACTTGATTTATTCGTCGTGCATACTGTGTAAGTGGTGATGATGCAGTGACACGCTATACGTGGGGGATGAATAAAAAATGATTCTGCTATCTGACCTCTGTCACTCCTCTTTCGCCTATTTTCACCCAGTGAATTAGTGCAGCTGCACCACACTTAAATGGGTCCCCCTCTCTTTCTCCTCTGGGAGTGTATGTGGCCGAGCATGAATCCTCTCTTTGTGCTCTGTCTGCACAGTTTCCCCCTCCTCTATAGTTTCTTGCCTTCTTCGTCTTTTTTATTTGGGGAAGAGGGGCTTCAGTTGCGATGGCGGCAGCACTGGCGAGCTGGTGGCAGTGGTAGGGATGGTGGTGGCGGCAGCAGGGAGGAGGAGGAGGAGGGTAACTTGTTGGACCACATTCCTGTGCAGCTGTGGAGGCTGGTGCAGGGTGGGGGGTGGAGGGCAGGGCAGGATCATCATTGCATTGCAGGCTATCATGAATGGCCTATTGTTCGGGCGGTTTGCTGTGTCCGCATCTCTTTGCCACAACTGCAGCCTGACTGAGAGAAACGGAGGCACAGAAAAGTGAACAACTGTGGGAGATAAAGAAATTTAGAGATGTTTGGAGAAAACGATGAGAACATGACGTGAGGGTTAAAAAATTAAACACGAGTGATGGAAAGTGGGAGGAAAAGGTCATAAACAGATTTTATATTTGTGCCTCTGACTCAGATGCAGGAGGATGTGAGAAGTCAGAGTGTAGTGGTGGTGATGAAGATGGGGATGATGGGGACATGGACAATGGTGGCATTCATGTTGTGACTATGACGGTTTTGCACGCTGTTTAGTCATGCATTTAAGTTGGCTGTTAGACTCACTCACATTTCTTCCCCCTGCAACACAGAAAAAAAAAATCACTAGTTATAAATGTTTCCTCCCTGAACTGTAGGAAACTGATTTATGTGTCAGATCAAGTTTACAGACATGATGTTTAATAAACTATGAAAAAACCACTATGTCCTGTTACACTGGTGGAAACATGATGTACTTCTGAAAGCTGCTTTCATTTTGATAATAAAACTTGTCAGAGCTGTTTGTAACTTCAGTGACGTTTATTATTTGTCGTCAAATAACAAAGCTGGCACTAAGCAAAGAGCGCACACTAGATCCAGATCAATGACTGAATGTTGGTGTGAGGTGCTGCACCTTATAACACGTAGAGCACTTTTTACAACAGGTTATGAAAGGTAACTGTGGTGATGTGTGCTGCTGTGTGACACATGATGGATTTTATAAAGGACAAATCTATCTATCTATCTATCATTTATCTATCATCTATCTTTCTATCTATCTTGTTATCTATCTATCTATTCAGTGTTGTGTTTTTCTCATCAAGATCAATGAAATTCTTGCATTCTTTAAGAAAGTAAAAGTTAATTCCTGTTTCTGCAACAAAACTTAATGGATTCTTCCCTGACTCAGATCGCATCCAAGTTTCATATTAATCCTGTAGTTTTAGCTTAATTTTGCTTACTAACAAACTAACCAGCAAACAGACAGGGGGGAAGCAGAACCTAAGTTAAAGTCAAGTAAAGTAATGTAAAGTGTAATCATATGGAAACAGGTGAACTCTCAAGTCAGTCATCTTTTAATATCAGAGGGTTTCTTCAATCAGCCTGCACCTGAGTTAAGTAGATAAATAACAGCTTATATGAGATGCTGAAGACAGCTTCACACACACACACACACACACACACACACACACACACACACACACACACACACACACACACACACACACACACACACACACACACACACACACACACACACACAATTTCTCTATGACTTCAGAGGACATCACATTTACATTAATTTCCTGTAGGCATACAAGTAGTAACCATGGTTACAACTTAAAACCCTATGACTTTAACCTAACCCTAATGTATTGTAACGTAAATAATTAGTACATTTTGCCCTCCAGTATCCACCTAACACAGGAATAATTTACAAATGCTAAAAGCCCATCTATATCAACACAATAGGATACAAGTAGAGGGGCTCCTAAACTCTTAAACCTAAACCTAAGTAAAACCAAAATGTAAACTTTCAATATGTCTTCAAAATTTGAGGTATGTTATGGGGACATGCTTTTCTTTTTGTACCCATGTGACTGCGTCAATAGTCACATGGGAACCCCCCCCCCACACACACACACATAGCCATAGGGTATTAGGTCATGCTTTAGGCCCATAGCCACAAGCTTATGAAATGCATCAGTCTGTCCCCTTTCTTATTCAGTTATGTCCTGTGTGATGACCTGTTTCTTGTGCTTTGACTTCGTGCTGTCCCTGCAGGTGGAGCAGAGGTGGGCAGGGCATCAGCGGAGGGTCATCAGCAGGGTGACATGTCCATCGCACATCTGGACCCTGTGTGCCAGCTGCTGCTTTTCTGAAAAAACTCAGTTCCTGGCTCGCTCCTGCCTAAGACACCTGTGTGGTTTGTGTTGCTTCATGTTTGCACTCACACACACACTCCACCTCCACTCTGCTGGTCTTATACTGACCACATATTAAGTTTAAGTTCTCCTCTCAGATCTGTTCCTGTATAATTGTTAGAGCTCGGTTGTGTGCATCTCCTTGTTTTGTCATGGCCACGTGGCTCAGTGTGTGGCAGTGATGTTACTTATTTTTTACTTTATTTTTAGAGTTGACTTTCAAAACAGTTTTTTTCAGTTTACTCCTGCCTTTTTACTCTGTTACTCATTACACATTAACAATGCAGGATGTGTTAAATCACTGCTGTTTATCAATACTTGGAATTATTGTTACCTCCGCCAAGTGTGTTTCCACCCCTGTCCGCTTGTTCGTAAGCAAGATTACACAAAAACGATTAAATGGATCTGGATTAGGGAGAAGATCCAGAAGATTGTGAGATAGGATGTTTCGCCTTAAAAATAATTTGTAGGCTATAGCTTTCATTTTCAGCTTTCATCTAATGGGTTTTATATTCAATATATTCAATAATCTTGTTTTTTTTTATATACAAAAAAGATCCGTCTCTCTGTTTCCCCACTGCCAAAATAAATAAGTAAACACACTTAATTTAAGATTTTACATTTCAACCACTGCACCATCCCCAAATAAAAAAAACAAAAACAGAAAGAACCGTGGACATAACATTTTATTTGCTGTGGTCGTATATGTGTTTGATGTGAACTGATCCAAAACCACAAATAAAGTGATGTTTCTTTTATGAAAAAACAAAATCTGTGTCTTCATTCAAAAAAAACAACAACTCTGAAATGCCACAAGGGCCAATAACTCAAATATGTGTTTTAGGAGATTTCTTTTTCTTTTTTTTTTAAAGAAGAGCAGGAGAGACAAAACAGAGAAAGAGAGAAAGTGGAGCAGACTTTCAAATTATGACTTCTGAGCATTTAATTAGTCTGTGTGAACCAAAGAGAAGAGGAGAGGGCCTGAGGGGTTTGAGGAAAAGATGGCCACATGAAAGAGTCCGTTGTTGTCCGAGCAGAGGGAGAGATAAAAAGGCTGCAGCCGGGCAGAAAGATGGATGAGATATTTGGGAGCATAGAGTGAGAAATATGGTGATTTATGACATTCCTCGTGTCTGTCATTTTGATTTCTTAAAAAAAAGGCATGAATAATTATTAGCAACCTAATATTTCCACTGTGTGACAGTGGCAGTGTTTGTCACACAGCCTGTAAAGGGCAGAACGATTTCCATTTGTCCTTTTCACAGAGGAATCAGATGAATATATAGAAAGGATGTCAGAATGAGAACTGTAGACTGATGTCCAGAGACATGATGTATTAGTTGTTTAGAAAAGTATTCTTATTCCTGTTCTTATTATTACAACAAAATATACTGCAGGTAACATTGGTCAACCTTGCAACTTGATAAAAGGATATAAGACCTACTTACAGTAAGTTGTATTACTGATGGCTGTGCATTTTGAGCTTTTATTTATCTGTAAAATGACAATATCTGTACATTTGATAAACTTCTCACAGGAGATTTTTTTAGACAGTGTAGATACAATGAGAAAGTGTGAGGAGAGAGGGAGTGTATAAACACCCAAAAATAGAATTTGAATTAGGAAGAAACTGTTACTTATAAATTACAGTTGAGAAAATTCTGATATTAAACATAACGTTGCCGACCCATACAAACACAAAAGCAAGATCTTAAAACTTGATTTACAGCCAGTAGCTTAGCTTAGTATGAAGACTGGAAATAGAGGCAAAGTGTTACCCAGTGGTGGGCAGAGGTGTTGTTAGTAAACCTATTTAACCAAACGTTTTTCTTGAAGACACAACAACTACACAACACAACAATCTATTATTGATATTAATTTTACTTACTTGAGGAGGCAATTTTGTCTTTATTTTACTGCAGATAGTTAGATACATATAAATGACATGTAGCAAGGTTCTCAAGGTTCTCGCTGTTGTTCTGAACTCAGTATTCTCTAATCCTCCAGACGAGCACATCGTCCATATTTTATTGCAATAATCACATCAGCAACAGTTTTGCTATCGAAGCCTGACTGATTATACTGAAGACAGTCTGTCATACAGGAAAAATAAAAATACAAGACAGAGGAGGGCAGGCAGACAGACAGTCAGACAGACAGTCAGGCAGACCGACAGTGAGACAGACAAGCAGACAGACAGACAATCAGAGAGACAGACAGGCAGACCGACAGACAGACAGACCAACCGACAGACAGAAAGACAGACAGACAGACAGACAGACAGGCAGACAGACAGACAGACAGACAGACAGTCAGGCCGACAGGCAGACAGACAGACAGACAGACAGACAGACAGACAGACAGTCAGGCCGACAGACAATCAGACAGACAGTAAGGCAGACAGGCAGACAGGCAGGCAGACAGACAGACAGACAGACAGACGTATCCAGAAGATGTTTGCCCTGTGGTGCTTCTCAGCCCAGTTCAGTCAGGCCTCCTCTGCTTTAGCCCGAGCTGCACACAATGCTCCTCTGTCCCCCCCAGCGAGCTGGTTCACAGCTCCACAACACAACACGGCTCATTATGGAATCAAAGATCCCCCGGCCACAGCTCCCAGTGTCTAAATACTGTCCCCTGCTGAGCACACACACTGTCGCTGGCTCTGGTCGCACAGCCCGAGGCCACAAACAGCCAGTTAGGCCAGAGAGGGCATGCAGATACGCAGGGTGTCACGCACATTAAAGCGATCACGCACACCCACACACACAACCTACATGTGGATGAACACACACCACCTTCTTAGGTAAGATCCTAGTCAGCCATCAGCGGCATTAGCAGAGGTCACAGGGGTCACCCAGCTGCTCTCCCTCATGGACCCTGATGACAGGGGGTGTGACGGTGCGGTTAATTAACCAGCATCAGAAAACAGCAGGATGGGATGACAGCAGGGAGAGGGGAAGATTGCAAGAAGGGGAAACGACTTATTAGAGGAGACGGGAGACGACATCTAACCACATCAAAGATTGCTTGATTAGATTACAGAAGAGGAATCTGATGGGGGGAATTTCCCATCTGACTGTTTTTCTATCGTGGAAGAAACAATTATAACCAAAATGTCCTAGTGAAGAATTGTGAAGATACAAAACATCAAAAAATGTTGCTGCTATTTGTTTCCTTTTACATCAACAGGTTTTGGGTACAAGGCAGTGGCCTGAGATGATGGGCCAGTGTCACACTGATAGACACTGACTTTAATAATGTCTTGATTATATTCAATAAAAAACTTTGAGAAACACAAACCTGATTTTGTTGCTCCTTCTCTTCTTGTCACTGCTTTTATTCAACAGCAGGCAAAGAGCATCTCCTGCGCCTACTCTACAAGCCTCATTCATAATAAAATGAAAAAATTGCTGTAAAACCTGAATATATGAAAAAGTATTTGGAGTTGAAAGAAGAAAACTGAGAGAAGTAACATCCTGAATGATCTGAACATGAAATCGGTTGACGTATGCAGGAGTTGTTACCGACTTAAACACACACTCAGACACACCTTGCATTTGTACCGCCATCCTTACAGGACATTCTATAAACTTCCATTCATTTATTTAAACATGTTAAACTGTTTATTGTATAACTGTTAGGAGTCTGAAGAGATCAAACTAAGGAGTAATGCACAATAAAAAGGTGATATCAAAATGCTCAATGTACATATTTTGTTTTTTTAGATAAAGAAATGGTAGAAAACCAACAAACACCTGTTGTACAAGAAGTACTGGCTGACAGGGAAACACCCAAAAAAATTGTAAAGATGCTCACTCACTATGAAAAATATAGTGTGCAGGTAATGTGTTGATTTTCTTTCTCTCAGTCTACTTCTGAATTGGATTTGTGATATGACCCCTTTGTGGATGCCTTTGCATCAACTCCTCTTTAACCACAGAAATATCACAGAAATCACTTTTTTACTCTGAGACACTTTCCCAAAACTGGTATTAATGAACAGTCATGTGTTGAGGGTAGAATATTAAATTCCCTACTAAGCCACATAAGAAAACAGGATTAGATTCTGTGGCATTGCCATCCACTGTGGTGTCACTGTTCAACCACATGGGGGAGCATGTGCAGCAGTCAATAAACTATTGGTCCCACTACACTGATGGATTCACTTACTCCTGATCTTCTTTTTGTTCCTGTTATTCCACCTAAAGCTGTTCACCTTTCAGCCCTGTGTGGCCAGACTCAACCTCGTCTGTGTGTGTTTCATCAATTTCAATCTGTCCTTCACTCTGTGAGTCATTGGAGATACAACCAGGAATGAATGTATTTGGGTCACTGAAGAGTATTGTGGGTAAAGTGACACATACTTCTCTGTAATTTACAAGAGCAATTGCTATAGAATTAGTTGGAGTTTGCCACAGACTCTCGAGGGCTGCCAGAACCCCACGTATGATTTGGCTCGACATTATTTGATTAATTACCTCCCCCAAGGAAGTTATGCTTTCTGTATTTGTTATACAACAGGACTATGCAATAATTTATTTGCACTTTCTTAACAACTCTGAAGTCTTCTCCATCTCGTGGACCTGTTCATTTAGATCTAGCCCATTGTTTGTTTGAAATGGTATTTTGCTAATTTGTTGTCAAGTGTTAGGGTTAGGGTATTTGTCTCAAAACACTGTTTCACTTTAAAGTCAGTTGATTAATCAAGTTAAGGTCAAGTCTATTTACAGGGCACAGTCTCATACAAAAGCAAGGAACCAATTTGACGGAAGTGATCAGAATTCAACCTGAAAGGTTGTACTCAATTAAATGGTAGTACATTGAGCAGTTATAGAGACATTTCACTAAAACTCATGGCTTTAGATGAGAGGTCAGGGCATCACAAAAATAGTGCTATGTTGTGTTGCAAACATGAATATCTTAGAAAAATGTCATTAAAACCCTTCTAATAGTAATAAATATTGGACCCCTGAGGTAGACCAACTAACCGACCAACATAACTACCTCTGGATGAATGTCAGCATCCACTGCACTGCACAAATAGCACACAGGAGGTCCCCAGTTGCTGGCTTTGCCCTATTGGTTATCCATTGATGCCAAAATAGAGAAAGAGCAAACGCTCATGTTTTGATTCAAAAGTAAGAAAAAAGTTATCTGTGTGATTTCAACCCATTGTGGTTATTATAAGGTGGATGGATGGATGCTGTGTAAATGCAATAGACAGTCAACAAATACAATTCAAGCATTAACAGTACTGTTTTATTGGGTGCTTTGTTCAGACACTGTTGCAAAGTGTTTTAGCTAATGATAAAAGTAAGAATAAGGTGCTTGGTTTTGATCTGTACATGTGTAACTTGTTGTTTTCTTTGTTCAGTGTCTAATTCATTTGAACTTGTTTTTTATTATTGAACAAACTGTGATGAATCATGAGAAAAGAAAATGGTTAATTTATAAAACAAGTTACAGAACTTAGGCTGGAAGACAGAAGTTTAAAATACAGAGATCATTTATTTTTACGCAGAGAAAAGTTTGTTGAAGTTGAGCATGTGCGTCATGCTTTATTAAAGTAAATAGGTTTTCTCTTCGAACATTTATCTGCATATGATTTATGTTAATTTTAAAATGAAAACAAAGCATACCATATTTACAAAAGAAAAAAAGAATGGAAATCAATAACAAAAAGCTTGACTATAACTGTTGCTCATACACAGGTTATATTGAATAAAACAAGAAACCAGTAAAGTTTCAGAGGTACTTCATGAGAGAACCTCATTTGAGAGAAATATCTGTTCACTATGTTCAAAAGTAGATGAGCTGTGTGTTTTACAGATACTGATGTTACAGCTGTGTATGTGCAATACCTGAAACCAGAGCAAGTTATGAATTAAAGCTGAGTTGAGTTTGTGACAGCTGCAGACGAGATCCTTCTCTTTCAGCACATGTACTCTTTAAAATGTGTCCACCATCTTTCATTTTTTACACTAGTTCAATACTTTGGTTGGATTCACACAGACAAAGAGAGGAAACAAATGGAAGGGCAGCCATTACCATTGATTAAACTCCTGACTCTCTGCTGATGTATAAAGGTATGGTGGGCTGTAGTCTGTCATGGCTGATTTGATTCTCAGTGTCCAGAACACACAGCATCTCCACTGTCTGCTCCTCCACAAATGTCTCCTTGAAACCCAAGTGAATGTCATCTCTCATCGTTACTTCTCTGTCACTTCTTATGTTCAGGCTCCCCGCCTCTTTCTTTATGTTCTCCTCATCCTCATCGTCCCCACAACACAAAGCAACCTCGTTCTCATAGCAAAAAGCGCTGGGGGAGTGAGGGCCCAGGAGCTGGCGGGACGCCCTCGGGGCAAACGGTGATGGAGACCTGGAGTAACTCGAACTGGAGGATGAGGACTGCCCACCACGGCCCGTCATCTGGCTCAGTTCCCTGGCACTACAGTGAGGCGTAGATGGCACTTCGTAGGTCTTGTGGAAGCGGGAATAGTCCACATGGTAGCGGTCACCCTTTTCGAAGACCACAGGCTCAAAGCGGTGGCCCCATAGAATCTCCTTGGCTAAGTAGGAGGTGCGGGCCTGAGTGGTCATAGCAGTGGCCTCCACCATTCCTTCCAGGATGACCACGATCTCAAAGTCCTCTTTCTGCAGATCAGTACAGCTCATGTCATACAGAGGGCTGTTCTTGTTGATCTCGTGGACCACCACCAAAGGCGACACTAGAAACAGCCGATCCAGGCCGTCATCATAGCCAACGTCAATGTCTGTTTGCTCCAGAGGGAGGTACTCACCCTCTGCTGTCACTTTTGGCTTAATGAGCTGAGCGCGAACATGTGCCTCAACTATGTGACTTTTTCGCATGTTTCCAAGACGCCACATGAGGCACAGCTTACCATCCCGCAGAGCGATGACAGCATGATGCGAGAACAGCAAGGTCTGAGCCCGCTTCTTGGGCCGTACCATCTTTGCCATGATGGTGCCGATCATGAAGGAATCAATAATGCATCCTACGATGGACTGCACCACCACAGTCACCACAGCGACTGGGCACTCTTCAGTGACACACCGGAAACCATATCCAATGGTGGTCTGGGTTTCTATGGAGAAGAGAAACGCCCCAATGAAGCCCTGGATGTGGAGAATACACGGTCGCCATTCATCTTTTCCTCCTTCTGCACCATTCCGAGGATCCTCGTCTTTAACAGGGATGCGAAGATCAAAGTCTCCATGTGCGAATGCCACTCCCCAGAAGATCAGGCCAAACAGCAGCCAAGATAGAAGGAAGGTGGTGGTGAAGATGAGTAGCAGGTAGCGCCAGCGTATGTCTACACAGGTGGTGAAAATGTCAGCCAGGTATCGTTGTGGCTTGTCCTCCATGTTGTTGAACACCACATTGCACTGGCCATTCTTCTTCACAAAGCGGCTGCGCAGGCGGCCAGTGCCCAGATCCAGGCCCAGATGACATGAAGGTGATGCACGGCAGCTGTTGTGGACAATTGGCTCATTTGTTACCCTGAGAGACAAAGCCCCTCTTCTTTCGTCACTTCCTGGACACTCTCCTCCTTCCTCACCTTGCATGCAGGCCCCCGACAGGGTCTGCTGAGTCAGAGGACTGTGGCCGTTATGGAGGCCCAAGCTGGAGATTTTCAGGACATCTTCATCTGTGGAAACGATGCTGTATCTGGGAGAAGCAAGAAGAAGAAGTAGGTTCAAGAGAATTGACTGTTAGGTAAACCCCATGGCCCCTTTTGAGTCATTGTAATGCTCTCAAGCTTTCTATTTTCATACTCCACAGGGTCAATGGCTCCTTAAAATTAAACAGGAAATGATTCTCAATTGTAGAACCAACAGTCTCTAGCATCCCGCTTAGTTAATGATTCATGCAAAACACAATGACATAAAGATCCATTGCTCGTGCTACAGGGTACATCTCTTTATTCTTATTGTTATAAATATGCTAAGGAAAAATGGATAATTAGTCACAAGCTTGTTTTTATTATTCGAACTGTTTAATTTCGCAGGTAATGTTACAAAAGAGAATGGCTCTTAGGATAACCTAACCAGATTTTTATGATAAAAGTAAGTTAATTTCACAGACAGCAACCAAAATCAGAATGCTTGTGAGTTTCTATTTCCAATAAGATGACGAGTCTGCAGATATAAATGTTTGTAGGATATTTACACTTGCATACTAATAGACTTTCTGAGCAAAGTTTAATAAGTGTGCAAAGGTTTATAAGTCATTTATGAAGTTGTTGTTTTGCTTAAGTCTGCATTTATAAATGCAGAAAAAAACTTTAAAAAATGTATAAGGGGTTTATAGGGGTTTTGATCTAGATGCCAGTGGTCATATGGTTCATATGAGGGTTTGCCTGTGTCTAGTCAGAGATATTTTTCATAAACAGGCAACCTGAAACTGCCTGTTGATAAATGTATGAACCCAATTTAAATCTCACCTGTTGACTCGCACCGCTCCCATGGCACCGGTGATCATCAGGCTGTGTCTGCGAGGGCAGTAATGCAGGTTGGGGCGGGCAGTTCCAACCATTAAAGTACTGTTGCTGGACTGGGGGGAGGTATGAGCTCAGGTCTGTCTCGCATTTGTTATCAGCACTGTCTTCTCATGACACATTTTCTGTCAACAAAGGGGACAAAGAGGAGATTTCTTCAATCATTCAAAATGTGAAAGTACAGGACCTTGCTAAAAAAGATGGCTAATTCCTTGACATACAAAAATCAAAACCACAAAGAGACAACATCCATTGTAGCTATTCTGTAAGCATAATGCTAACATTGACATAGAGCATTTTTGTCTTTGTCTGGTATGTTAGCATGCTACGACATGATTATAAGAAAAACATGCTAGCAGCTGTGTGAGACTATAATTAGCTACATGAGTGCTGTAAGCTAAATGCTAAATCAGCATGATAACATGCCGTTGTTTAGCATGCATACTGTTTACAATGATCAGCTTTGTCAATCATGTTAGTTTTCCTAACAATAAAAAAACACATGCTAGCAGCACTATAAGGTTATAATTAGACAAATAAGTGCTGTAATCTAAATGCTAATGTCAGCATGGTAATATGCTGATATATGTTTTCCATTAGTACATTAGCATGCTTAACATTACACATATTAGTGCTAAGACTGAAGGGGACTATGCTTAATGAAAGTCAAAAACCTTTTCCCCACCAACAATCTTTTACTCCCCCACTGCTCAACTTATCCAGCCCCCACCTTCCACTCAAGTTGTAATTAAACAACTTAAACTGCTTATTATCTCTTGTGTCTGGTTGCCTGCTGCTGAGGTACAAAACCTGAACCCAATATAATGATCTGGCCAAGAAACCACTTTCCCCCCACATAGTAGTTTCTTTCTAAGGCACCAACCTGGTCCCAACCTGGTCATGAATTTTGAGCTTGTGCTTCCAGTTAATGGAATGTTACAAGACTTCTACCTCAGTGAGAATCTCATCTTTTTAATATTCCCCATATACCCACTCCATGTCCCAAGTCGCCACTTCTTGCATGCAGCCTTGGATTCCGCCATAGGATTCCTACCCTCTCAAGTACCGTCATGCTCTACACTCTTGCACTCCCTAAACTCCAAAATTTTCATTAAACAGCAAATTTGTAAATCATGTTGTCAGTCTCTATTAAATAAGGATTGACTTTATAGAAGTTCAGTTTATCTCACAGTTTTGTTATCTTCCAAAATAAACCTTCAACATGTGGTCAACCTGATTGATTTAACCTTTTGTTGTTGAGAAAATCATGACTCCATCTGCTGTTTATACAGTACATTCCAGATTGCTTTGCCCTTTTGCTGATCCTTCTCTACCCCAACTCATCAATGATCATCCTGCCGTATCCATGTGCCAACTGCATAGTGTGTCTGTGCCTGTTTCTTGTTTTAGTTCTAAAATGAAAGAGAACCATACAAATCCATTCAGTTGCTAATATCTTGAACACAAGTGATGGACAGATCAGATTGGCATCCGTAGAGCCGCGCCGCTAGTGTGGCTAATATTCCCAATCAAAAATCCCTGACTGCAAATTTTGGCCTTGCCCTAATGCACAAAGCAGACCAGACAGTTTTGTGTAATGAAAGCTTATTGATTAGGTCCTTGCTAGTGGTTAGCCTAAGGTACCTTCAGGCCAACCAGTGGTGGAAAACCAAACAGCCATTGGAAGGGACAAAGGTCTAAAAAAGAGATGAATCAGTGGTAATCTACTGTTAGAGGAACAATTGATCTGCTGTTTGGCCTGATGACAAGGTTGCAGGGTGATTTCGCTCAGCTTATTATGTCAGCAAGCTGCGAACCAGGAGAACCAAAAAGCACCCGGTTGCATAACCAAAAAAAGGCCACACGCAAAAGCAAAGGGCATTAGTGGTTTATGTTTTATGTATGTAAATCTCATTGGCTAGGATGAACTTGCAGACAGGACAGGTCTGTATTATTGAATGGTAGTAGTGGATTGTCTTGGGAAAATGTCTGACAACTGCAGTTTAAAAGCCTTCATTCGATAACACTGTCATGTCAATAACACAAGCACTGCTACACATGGAAACACACCTACACCCATAAACACACAAGCACCAACTTTGATTGGATTTGGCGTCACGTAATGGGGGCTGTGCGAGTGTGTGTGTGTGATGCTTCCATGCAGACTTCTTTCCCTGTGACACCAAGGACAGATGTTACGAACTGGCTCCTGATTGGCTGGATGACTGGTGATTTTCGACCAGTTAATCCCAACAGGGCAGATGATTACGTCAGCTCAACAACTCCCACAGCTGGATGAGAGTGTCATCTGCCGTGAAATTACAACCTTTTCTTACAGAGATCTTAAAGACGTCAGCCAATATGCTGGTTCATGCAGGTCAGTCTGGTGTCAGTGCCAGAGGCATCATGTGGGGGATTGGGACAGCACAACACAGTTCACATGTTGGTCTGTTTGGATTTTCAATGGGGTCAAGAAAGAGTAGATGTATTGTTCTTGTGTACTTGTCGTTCTATTAATTTATTAATTTTATTCCCATGTATATCAACTGAGTCTATTGGTGAAGAACGACCCAGCATTTTTTCATAACACTATCATTTGTTGTCAGCTAGTACGTTTTTATTTCAGTATAACATTGTTTAAAATAACGTAGAAAGTAAAAACACATAACATTATTTACTTCTATATGCTTTCACAAAAATTAAGATTTCTTTTCTCATTTCTCAGACTTCCTCCAAGTAACTGCAGCTCCACCTCAGTGGTTGTGTATCATCCATATTCACTTTTCGGTATCAAAATACCATGCAGTTCCCTCAAGCACCAAACATTATTGCGGTCCTTGGAAATAATAGTTGTCTAACTCCATCTCCATGACAACGAAGCAAACCTAAAGTTGATAAGCGAAGTGTAAAAGTAAAAGTAGGTAACTGGAACCTTTAGTTGGGATGGTTTGGTCAAAATCAAACTGCATCAACTCAAAAATGACACCAACTCTTCTCTGATGTAATCGAATGAAAAATGAAGTCAACTTTACAAATGAACAACTAAATCTATTTTATTTAATGTTTGCTGGAACTTTTACCAGATTCAGATTTTTGCCCTCAGTGCTCAGTATTCATGACTCATCACAAATCAAGCTCATAATTAGATTTCTGTCTCCCTGGGGATTAATTATTTAACGATATTTGCACTAACACAACGGTCTGTCGTCACTTTATACCTGGCTGATATATTTTTATTTTCTTATCTAACAGGCGCCCTGGGGGAGAGTCACAGTAATTAATGGTCGATCATAGTTACTGTATTTGTGGTCTCCATAGGAACATCTCTGCTGCTCTATGGGGAAAATTTGCTCTCTTTCTGTGCGTGATTGTGATTGTGTGTGAGTTTGTGTGAGTGTGTGTGTCTTTGTGTGCGTGCTCACGTGAAACGTAGAGGAGAGGAGAGGACACTTTCACTCTTTAACTCATAAAGACACAAAACTTGTCTCAATGAACGGGAGACAAAACTCCATATTCCACAACACACAAAGAGTTTTACCCCCAAACTTTGCCGGAATACTTTTTTCTTTCTTATTATAAGTACGTCAGAGGAACCAAACTGACGTATATTACAGCATAATCCCATGCAAAAGAAAGGATAGAGGAAGCCCTTGTCAAATACCAGATTACTGTGTCTCTTAATCTCCCAATCCAAACAACAGTATGAAAGGTGGATGGCTGTTGCTGTGTGACCTGCCTTAAGCCCTTTTGTGTAATCTGAGATCTGATGATATGAGAAAGGAGGGAGGGAGGGTGGGAGGCACAGATGAGGAAGGAAAGAAAGAAAGGAAGAAAGGAAGAAAGGAAGAAAGGAAGAAAGGAAGAAAGGAAGAAAGGAAGAAAGAAAGCATTGTAAACCAACAACGAAGTATGGGCTACACAGGTGTAAGGTTGTCAATGGGAAAAAATACAGATTAAGATGAAAAGATTATGACGTCACAGGATGTTACTATAGTGTGTAATGCCATTTGCAGAAAAGTGGAAGATTTACACACACACACACGCAGACAGACAGACACCAAATGCGTGAAAAAAACAAAACAATTTGCTCTCTGTTTTTTTCCACCCAGTCTAGATCTAGGTCTGTTCTGAAAAGCAAAGGACTATGTGAGAAAGTGTGAAAGACTTACATTTGGTCATGTTGTGCTTTGAGGGGTGATTGTCCTTCGACTTCCTCTCTTTTTTTGCATAATCTGTACAAGATGCTCACTGCAAAGTAACATATAAAAAGGACCTACATGTCCCTGAAGACAACACTGGGAGAACACAGTGTCCTAGGCAGAAGAAAAAAAATTGGCCTCGAATGCACAACAGACAGGAACTTATTTTAACTTTCTGTCATTGAACACACTCAAAATATTAGAAATACACTCAAAGAACAGTTATGTATAAATGATTAATTGTCGCATGTTTTAATAAGGCAAAATTGTATGGAGGAGGTAGAGCTTTAAAAACTACATTTACTCAATTACTGTACTTAAGTAGAAGATTTTGGTACTTTTATTTTCTTTCCATTTCTCCTGATTCTACTCCACATTGATGTTACTAAAGATTTTGCATCCAAAATATATATTCAGTTTATACATGATTCATTACGATATCATATTAAATTAATACCATATATACCAGCAATAATATTTTATTTTAATCGCGTTGTTTTGCTGTGTTTCTTCCCATTTTCTTTGTGTATTATACTGTATATCTGATTGATTTGTTTCATCAGTGTCCAGATATATTTTTATCTCAGTTAAATCATGTAAAACGTGCTGGATGCAATAATTAGATATGATGATAAATATTATTAAAATACATTTAAGACAAATGACACTTAATGGTACAATTCTGCATTGCTACTTTGATACTTAGTACTAAGTATGAATGCAGGACCTTTACTTATAAAAGTTTCTTTGTTTTTATAGTTTTCATCACAATAGTTTTAATTTAGCAGATGTCTTGACTCATACCATAAAGTCTCAGCCACTTAATTGTGTCGCACCATTTCAAAATAACATATAGATAACAGTGAAGTTTTCATGTTTGTACATGTATCACTGCAGGGGGAAGTCAAATAAAGTTTTTTTTTTTTTTTTTTAATCGATGGTTCACACAGTGCAACCAGAAGTTATGACGGGGCAGTTTGCAAACTGAGTAGCAGCTGTGACGTGTGTTGCTTTCATTGAGGCCACAGGAGCTGTCCAGTGCTGAAAATCAATCCAGACCCTGCAGGAATAATCGAAAGCGGAGAGCGGGGGGGTGGGGGGCAGAGGCTGCCGAATACTAACCTAACCTTGAAAGTGATGTTGGCCTTTAAAAATCTTTTCCTCTATCTGTTTACAATCCCCACATTTTTTACAGTCAACTTACTCGGCCTCACGAACGTTTTGTTGAAGCATCGATTGTGTTTTCTGAGTAGTTGGTTCGTTAGTTATGCAGAAGGGGCAGATAACTGATGCAGGGGTCATCGAGGAGGTACTTTCTTATTATGCAGTTTTAAAATGTTGAGCTGTGGATGTGACTCAGGAGAGCAAACAAGTTAGAGAATATGATTTGAACGGCTTAAAAAAGGATTTTTTGTTTTTATCTTACCATTTCAAACCAGAATACCTCACCAAAACTACAACTGAAAATGTAGAAATATATGACTTACCTTGGTTAGACTGCAGACTGAATCACTTGGAGACCAACAGTGGTTTCATCCTCATAAAAAGATGCTTGAGTAGGTTTACAGTTGGCACTGTCCACTCCTCTTGTTTCCATTTAACACACAAGCACCTTCTTCACGATTCTGCTCCGAGATTTCTCCTGCACAAACTTGAACATGTCTCCACACTGATCTTTGTCTTGTTGCTCCATAGCAGCCGAGCAGAGTCGCTCCTGCCTGGTGGTTGTGCATCTACCCCGATCCCTGCTAGTGTGTGTGCGTGTGTGTGTGTGTGGGAGAGAGAGAGGGAGGGGGAGAGAGATAGAGAGAGAGAGAGAGAGAGAGCTCTGATTATGTTCCTATTTATATATGCTATTGTTTTCCCCAGAGTGTGGAGATGTGGATGTGTGGATTGTATAATTTAGACTTCAGCCCACTCAGACAGATGCACTGACATCCAAAAAACAAACAAACCCCCAAGTGAAGTCTTTTCTAATCCTTCAGTATTCATGTTGAGACTGAGGAGTGTCTCTGAGGCATTTAACTGTGTTTATATTCTGTTTGTCTCACTTTGTAATATATATTCTATATATTCATAGATAGATGTGATGTACATCTACATCATACTTCAGATGTTTACATTTATAATAATGAGGCTAGACTACATCAGAAAATTACCTCCCGAAAGAAATTTCATCACAAACTTGATCATAACCTCAATGAAGGGTGGATTTACTGCAGGACTGTTTTGTTATAGACTATGTTCATTTTAGCAAGGTGTTCCTAATAAACTGGCAACTGAGTGACTATCCCCCACATCTGTATTAGTGTTCAATTCCAGAGGTATGGACTTGAGTCAGACTTCAATCAGACTTGAGTCAGACTTGAGTCAAACTTGAGACGGCTTGGAAAGAGAAGAATCAGAAAGGGCTTGACTTTGACAGAGGTGACTTCTGACTTCATGTGCATGCATGCGGCCATATGCTAATTAATTCAACACCAATTACAGCTGAGACAGATGGAAATAACATTTTATCTTTATTTGATTAAAATCTACATTTGTATCTGTTGATGGTACCATTATATACTAAACTATTAATAAACGTTTATATATTTTTATTAACCAGTGGCTGGAGGCAATATGTTTCTGTGAAGTCTGTCGTTCTTGTGAACACAACATCGCAGGAACACCTCGAGGGAATTTCTTCAAATTTGCTACAAACGTTCAGTTGGACTCAAATGTGAAGTGATTAGATCTGGGCGGTCAAAGGTCAAAGGTCACTGTGGCCTTACAAAACATGTTTTTGACCCCTTGAACATGATAACTCAGGTCTGTCTTCAGAGAATTTCTTCAAGTTTTGATCAGTAGTCATGGATCATGACTTTAGACTGACTTGAAAAACAATCACATTTCCCACCTGTTAGACACATATGTATAATAACAGTATTCTAACCTAATATATAATTATATGTAGAGTGAAGAGGGAGCTATAACAGTTTTTATACATAACACAAATCACACAGTGTCAACCATAATGGGTGAATACGTCTCCTGAAGATAATCACAGAGGCAGAAGAGAGCATTCACCGCAATATCTTTAACTTCCACCAGTTCTCTAACAAGTCACTGTGGACATCATTACAGAAGAAAACAATATCAAGTTGAGAGTTTACTAATTATTATTAGTTACAAGAAGTTAGTTATGATACAAAAGTTAGCAGGGGGCTGGAGGGTAGTGAACTATAGTTGCTGCTCTGATCTTTGTCAGCTCAGGGTTATTTAAGCAACAGTAATGAACACAGGTTACATAACTTGATTGTGTTTTCGTGTCCTCTTGCAGCGACTGGAACTTTAAGTCCTCAAGTAGTCCTGACGATGAGGAAATAAACACATGTTGTCGACATGCAGGTCACAGACAATCCAAAGCTGTGGCGACTAGTCAAGCCAAAGAAAATTATTATTTCCATCATTTATTATTGTAAATAAATTGCTTATGTTATTTCCCAAGAAGAATTCCCAAATATTCAGTGGATCCAGTTTCTTAAATATACCATATTCTTTTCCTCTGTTGTACTCACATTTAAAAACAACCAAAGTACACTGTGAGCTGTGTCATAAAGTGTGGATTTTCAGCTCTTCCCTCATCGTAGCAGATCTAAATGAAGCAAAGGAACTATAAGATGAAATCTCATTGTCTTATAAAGCTGTCCTGTCAGTAGTCTCACTAACAATGCTTACCATACTAACATTATATATGACAATTTGTTTAGAATTTTAAAGTAACACAATGTGCATGAACAAGGAACATTTTTTACAATATATTCAATAATAGAAATCTAGAGAGCTAATAGTAAACAAGTAATGACTTGAATGTGCTCCTCACTAAATCAGGAATCGCGCATGGATGTTGGACATATAATTGGCCCCTCTATGTTATTTGTGGCCCCTTTATGGCCCCTGATTAAGTAGAAATCCTTCATCCGCCACTGATCATCTATAATTTGAGATAACGTGAATGTGTTAAACTCTGTGGTCCAGTAAAAGAAGGATTTTCCTTTGGCGGGTTGACGTTTGATTTTGTGTGTGTGTGTGTGTCTGTGTGTGTGTGGGATGCTGAATAAATCTGGAGTGCTACCTATCCACCAAAATAATCTCCCCTGCTTCAGATTCTGATTTGTCCCAGAAACAGAGGAAACAGACAAATTCTTGCTGCTGCGGCCAAAATCATTTTTGTGCTTGCTGCACTGGACAGATTGAACACCAACACTCTCTTTAAATAAGTATGAATGTGAATAAATTAAAAAGCAATATTGAGTGAGCACAGCAGCGTTAGCCATATCCATACGGCTGTGTGGGGCCAGCTTCATGGTTTCTTATTCCTCTTTGAGGTGTTATTGCCAATTAGACACAACTCTTTTAGTTTCCATGGAAACCTTATTTCTTCTCCTCTTCTTTCTGCTCTTTCTCTTGAACATAAACACACATACAAACATACTTTCTCTCCACACGGTTTATTTTTAAAACTCCTGATCTTTTTAGTTTCGTGAGACAACATGTGGGTGTTGCGTTGCGGAGGTGGGACGTTGGGGTTGCAGTAATATGGAATCTAGCAACGTGGGCACGAGTCAGAGGTGAAAGGATTAAGTGAGTGGGCGCATGCAGGGAATGAGTGGGCTGAGAGTAACTCGTGGTTGAAGGAACACAATGTCCTCAAGTCTTAATGAAACAAAAGTTGTTACTTTGGTGTTGTAACAGTGAAGGTGCCAGTTTGTCCAATGCTAGGGGGCATTTTCACTTGAGAAATGTGGGTTGCACCTAACGATAATACAATGTCACATAAACAACAAGTTAAAACTATAGAAGAATGAAGATAAAAAAACAGCCTGTGTGTCAGCATTTTCATTTTGCAGCGTTTGGGTTGGGGCAAAGACTTTGTCTAATGGAAAACCCTCTAATTAGAGAGAGTTAAGTCAGGCAGCAGGAAGCTGAGCTGAGAGGTGAAGGAAAGACCGTCCTTTCTGCCAACATCGCCTCCTGTGCATAGAAAGAACACTGATCTAGATGGCAGTGAGAGAGGCATTTTGCTGGAGGCATTTCTGTATTTCTGTCTCCAAAGGCATTTTTTGCATACGTGCGATTTATCTCTGTTGTCGAGGTCAGTGAGAGAAATCGCCACCTAAAGCCCTCGACACCATTACGAAAACTCTTCCCCTCAGTCCATTTTAGATATCATAGGCAGAAGATCGGAGCTATTTTCTGTCGTGCCGGCCGTCTCTGAGGCCTCGCTCGATGACTCCCCCTCGAACGCCACGCGAGCCAATTTACTCAGACGCAGGCAGCTGCCTCGTGTCTCACTTTGAGAGCTGATCCAGGTCAACGTGTTTTTAGAAAAGCAGGCCGAGGGTGGCGGGAGGAGGGCGGAAGTGGTGCGGGGCAGTCGCTCCCCACGGATGAATACATTGCCTCTGTATCAGGACCGTGTACAGTGCTCCCCACTACACCAATAAGTCATGTGCGTTTAATTTTTGTCTTTATTTTCAGCTGAATCTAAGACTTCTTTGACATTTCAAGAGCTTAAACCTGCAGTGGGAAATTCTGTATCCTCCGTCTGGCAAGGAGAGGAACTACACAAACACTGTTGACATATTTTAGTGATGTATGCCCTCGTCATCAATCGCCTCCTTTTTTAGACCATGATCTTTCCTCTGAACTCCAAGTTTCTACTTTATCTGGAACATCAGACATTTTTTGGAATCTTTCATACATTTGCTTCTTTAGCCTGTGTCACACTTCTAGCTGCTGTCGCCTTCTCTGTTCTGTTCCACAGTTGCTCCCTCTTTATCTATGACCAACCAACCATTGCTGGTTGACGTAAACTGGGTCTCTGCTGGTACACCAGAATGGGAATCTCACTTCAGACACCATATTTGAAACCCTGGTACACTCTGCAACACATAGAGATTTACCTAGTAATGATAGGCTTCACTTGTCCAGGGCCTCAATGTATAAAGCATTTTACGTGGTAATATTACGACTTCTTTCTCATAATATCAGGGGGATAAAACTATAGTTTTAGGTTGAACATAATGTTTTAACAAATGATGAAATACTTAATCTTTTGTCATATCAGCACCGCAGTATCATAAGTATCAGGGATTTGAAAAGATTGTGCAGTAAACAGAGTCTATTCTGAAGAATGCCTCTCTGAAGGAAATGTCCTCTTTTGGGGAAGTGGAAATGTTTGGTCGACCGTGAGGCTATCGTTGAGTGATATTGGTTCAAGATTTTGGATCCAGAAGGTGAAACTACGGTGAGCATGGCTCCCTTTACTGGGTACTTACTGAAAAAATGTTGACTGAAAATTATGACTATTACTTCTTGTAATTATAAGTATTCTCATAATATTATAAATTAATTCTCAATATCGCAGATTGTTTTTCTTTCTTTCAAACATTCTGTTCAATGAATTTTTGGTTTTTGGACCTTTTTCTCTGAATAAGTGTTGATGCCACCACTTGTTTAGTTACTTTCTACTTTGGAACTAGGGAACCATAAATGTAATAATTATAACTTATATCTGAATGTTCATATATATCTGAACCTGACTTATTCCTGCAGTTCAGAGGTGTTTTGTGCAGAAGTACTGGTCATGGATCAATACTTTATACCAATGCTTTGGTGAGGGGTAGCATCAGGGTTAGGAGTGCTGGATCAATTTCTGCCTTCTGCTGAGGGGGATGATGACTTAATTAATCTTGTATGATGGGTAACATTAAATAAAAAAGTCTGTTTCAGGGTCCTTTTTCTTTGTTTTTATATCGAATATTGTCAGCTTCGACTCTCTGACCCACATAACTAAAAGCTCAGCATAAAACATGCATTCTCTCATGTTTACAAACCTCTGCATGATGGAGAAAATCACAGGAATTTCATTTGGAACAATATGTCTGGCCTCCTAGAGCATGTTAATAAATCACTTATTCTCTTTTAAGATCTGTTTTTGGTCTTTATCTGCTTAGTGCTTCACTTTGATAACCAGATAATCACTCAAATGTGTAAGTCATTTGTTGCAGTGGGATTATTAGAGCGTTGTCACAGTGGAGAGCTGTCTGAAAATGATTGAGTTGTAAACTCAAAACAGCCGAACAGATGAAAAACACGAAAACTCTTCAAAGAGCTGAGAGGAGCTGGAGTCTATTTTATTTGGGTTCATCATGAAATCTGTCGTTTGTTTTACATGTTAACATCGTACAATGGAGTATTGGGCTATATTTACAGAAAATTCAGACATTTCAAGGAGAGATAATGTTATCACAATAAAGTACATTTTAGGCTATGTGTAATTTTGAAGGGGTATCAGTCTTTTGCCTGGGTAAAAATAATGAATGTGGAGAATCTTGCTAAGTTATACTATAAGTCTCACAAATAACATTATGTTTCTATTTAAAGCCAAGCGTGGTGAAGCTGCCTTTAGCTTCAATGCTGCTCAAGTGTGAAATGTGTGATATAAATAAATTTGCCTTGATTTGCCTTTGCCTTCTACTCAATTATGACTTTATTCTCCTAGTATTCCGACTATATTCTTGTAAAAAGAAGAAAAAAGATTTTCTTCTCAAGTTTGACTAAATTCTTGTAAAGTAAACAACTGCATCTTTGAAACCCCATAATTTATTTTCCTCAACATTGCCCTAATACTCGCCTTAATATTAACTGGGTTGATGTGTGATAAAAAGGAGCATTTTTAACAATTTGATTTTGACATCAGTGAAAACAGAGCAGTGGTGGAGCTCCGACAGTGTTGCAGTAAAGAAATAAATAACAAAATGTCACAGTTTGACATAAAGTAGCTGTATTACACTCATTTAAAATGTTTAGCTTCCAATTAGTTAGAAGTTGTGTGAACTGAAGTCTTCCATCTTCATTTCCATGGATACGGACTCTACCCGCTCATTATAGCTGCTGCCAGAGCAGCTGAATGCAGCATGTGACATGCAGCACAAGACGAAAATATCTCTGCTTAATTGTCATTTTACTTGCCAGAGATGTTTAATTACACTCATGTGTCTCAGAGGTTCATGTGATATCACTGGTCGACAAAAAAGATGGCTTAGAAAAGCGTAATTAATCATAAAAAAACCCAATTTCAGTCGTGCTTTAAGTTTACACAGTGCACACACACACACACACACACACACACACAAATTGGGCTTCAGCACTCAGCTCTCATCAGTCATTTTAAGACATTACAGACTAGTACACTCATAAACACTCTGTGGATGTTTGATGAGCCAAGTGGGATTAACAAGCAGATGGTGCACGGCAATTTTTATTAAGTCTGAGTTTGCATGTATGTGATCATGTGTGTGTGCGTGAGTGTTAGTGTGTGTGTGTGTGTGTGTGTGTGCAGAACATAGGGGATAGGAAGACAGACTGAATGTGAGCATTCAAATGCACATTTGTCCTCAGTTTGTGTACATCTCAGTATTGTACTGCACTGTATGTGTGCATGCACACACACACACTCTCTCTCTCTCACACACACACACACACACGAGAGAAAGAGAAAAAACAAAAAGCCCCCTCTTGTGGCTCTCTCAAACACTGACAAACAGTCACCTTATGGGAATTAAATCAACTAATGATGTCAACAGCTTTCACACACAGACTCCACTTGCTTGTAGGAGTTTGCTGCAAAAACAAGATTAAGGTAATACTTAATCCGTCTGTGATTAAAAACAAATATTATCATATCATTACTCCTCTATTTCCCAAAATAGGTTCAAAGTAAATCTCCACTTGCAGAAAGTCATAACACTGGAACAACCAATCACTAGAGGACATTTACAGAACCCACCCAAGTCACCACCTTTTCACACTGATGCCCTCTGAAGACTCTTTATGAGCTTTTATCCAATTGCCATTGTAGCTCCACCCCTATGGGGGCCACTCAATCACGGGGTGAGTAAATCTACTCATCTGTTTTAAAACCCTACTTTTTAAATTACTTAAATTCATTGTACACTGTTCATTGACAATAAAGGTTTGAATTGAATTGAATTGAATTGAGTATTTCTCCAGGAGAATTTACAATAATGTTTTGTGGATTTGGCTGCACAACATACATTTGAGATATTCTTGATTTCTGTTTGAAATGATTGATCCATTATCAAACTATTATTTCCCTGTTATTATTCTTTTAGACTTATTAAACTTCAATGTTACCAATGTCCTGACTGACAGGACTGACCAGGTTCATCGGTCTGTACGTGTTTTACTCTGGAGTTAAAAAATAAAGATGAATAATGTTCTTATCAGGGTACAGATGCAGCATACAAAGAGAAACAAAAGACTGTTAGATTAATATGGCCTTCTTTGTTGCACATGTTATTAAAGATACACATTAGCCCTTTTATAAGGTTTTCTTTTTCACTTTTTATTCCATACCAACACATTGGAACTCTGGCCTCTTTGTGGCTGCACCGTCAGACCAACCATCTGTGCAGCACTGTCCATGAGACATCTGCCAAGAGGAGTCAGTGCCTCGTTTCACATTCTAAAGATGATGATATCTGATAGGACACAGTCAGCATATTGGACCCATGAAGGTTCTTTTTTCTGACAAAAGACCAACAGCCTCCGTCGCCTCCGTGACCACTGAGCTTTCAGTGAAGGATCTTTTCTTGGAGATTAAACTTACTACATTGTTTCACCTTTTGAGGACTCCAGATCACATTGCGTAAGGTAAAGCATGTTGTCATTACTTATTTTTGCAGTAAGTGTATTTTGTCAGATATTACACTGGAGGATATCCTCTGCTTATTGGCACTGTCACAATTTTCTTCTCTGTGGTGGAGAGCTGTCTCAACCATAGTGGGGGTAGTCGAGGGGTTATTCGAGGATCTGTTCACACGAACCCTTTTCAAGAGATATGACATTATTACATTGTATTGTATTACATGACACTGAGAACTATTTATGAGGAAAAAAAAGTTTTTTAATTTAAGTTTGAAGGGCTACTGTTCTGCTTACATGCAATTACATGCAAAATCTAAAGAATTAACCTTTAATCTTTAAGAGCCTCCTCATAACTAATAATTTTGTTGTTTTGTTGATTGTTACTCATATTATGCTAATGAACTGTGTCTATAGCCTCCTGGGAAATAACACCACAGCGTCTCAATTAAAATCAATGGCTATTTAAGTGCCAACCTGCCTGAGAACACCCAACTGAACAAATGACAGGAAGGAGTCAGCGGGATCAATATGGCGCCCCCTGCTGAGGACTATTACTGCCATCAGTTCCAGCCGAACACCTTTGACCCCTCCCGCTGCAGCTCCTGCCTTCGACCAGATCATATGCATCTCAGCAGCAACGCGGCTGCCACCGCCTCACAAAGGGACAGTCCACAGTGGGTACGTACATGAATCACCTCAAGATTTCTGTCATGTATTTAAAAGATTTTTAGAATTAGACATAACAATGCCAAAAGAATAATATACAGTGAATAAAATAAAATAAATACATGAAACAACAGGGAGGAGAAATCTTTTAGGCATGACTGGCCAAAGTCCAAGGAGACTCCAACTTGTTGGGGCATCTATTGACCCAATTCAGGGGCTGCATTCTTTGGAGGCTACATTTCAAAACCCATTTCCCAAATGTCCCATTTCGAAAGCTCTGACAAATGTGTCCTTCCACCCCAAAGCAATGGAGGCTCCACTGGGTGGATACTTGCCGGCCCTACATATCCCATGATTCATTGCGCTTCTTTGACAAACAGTTTTTGACTGTGAAAATTATTAATTTTAGTTTTTATGTACTCAAGCAAACAGCTAAACTCACACACCTTTTCAACATTTAAATTATCCACTGAGCTTTTTAATCCATAGCTCTGTTGTCAGGAGACGACCGCAAAGGTGGGACAACTGGTGATGCAAGAAGTAGTCTAGTTCAGCTGTGTGGACCGGGTCCTCTGAAGGATGCGGCCCCTGAATTGAGACACAGCCATGGTCTGCTCCTCTGAGTTTCCATGCACACACCCCTTCCTCTAGTGTTCTCATCCCCTCAGTCAGTGTACATACCTGCCATCTTCACCAAGGCTTTTGGCAGATTATCTGTTAGATCCTGTCCACTGACCTTTGTTCTTGCTTCCTGTTGTCGGATTACCTGTTTTTTATTGGATTATTTCTGCCTGTGCCTATTTCTCCCTTTATTCATCTCTATACTCATGCATAGCCAGTTTTCTTCTTTTTTCATTTAATTAAAAAGCTCCTTCACCAACCCAGTTTTTGTCAGTCTGTGTTTAGGTCCTTTCTGCTTGTTTTGTTACCGAATTACAAAGTATGGCCATTTCATTATTTCCCAAAAAGTTGCAAAGGCAAGTATCAGAATGATTATGTTTTAGAGTTGTCTGTCCCATTCTTGTGAACATTCAAAAATGCCTTAAAGGATTTTACTCAAATTTGGTACAAACTTGCAAGAATGAACTGATTGTACAAACATTCACTTAGACTCAAGACTTAACTGATTTTGTTTTGTTGGTCACAGATCAAGTTCACGGTGACGTTGAGAATGATTTATATCAGGAATACCTGCAGAGAATTTCATTATATCTGGCACAAACATTCACTCAGGCACAAGCACGACCTGATTAGAATTTGGAGATTAAAGGTCAAGAACTGGCCCTGCAATGTCCAAGAAGGTTTGAAACAGTATATGAGCCATGCTCAACCCATAAATGTAATTATTTTAAAATAATTTGGTAATAATTGTGATATTAAAACTGCAATGATGTATTTAATCAAAGAACAGTTATTTAATTTAGTTTACTGCTCAAAACATGCATTTACGGTACAGGATCAAGTGCTTTTTATTGACTTGCTGTCATTCAGTACGACAGGTGGGATAAAACTAATCCACAACTGGCTCACTGTGATGACGTCAATTTATAACACAATCAGCAACTGAAACACTGTGTAGGTGGGGGAAGGGCAAGGTGGTATTTGATTCTGTATCATTAATTAATGAAAACTCATTACATTCCCTGGGGACTGAGTTGTAATCTGATATGCCGCCCATATGACGCATGCAAACATGTCAACTCACACAACACTGGCCCACTTATGGTCAAGTATACAACAGATTAAAGTCAAGGAAGCTATTTTTATCAAAGTAATTATGTAAAACAGAATTTGTGATCTTAAAATGTAAGTAAGTATAAAAAGTGAAAATTCTTGAAACCTGTAGCCATCAAACCTAAAAGTATTACATTTTTTCTGTTTTCTGTAAATGTGACATATAACTACAGAAAGAAAAGATGAAGATGAGGAAGAAGTGGAGTGGGCGGTTCTGGTAACGCAAAAGCACTAGAGCAATGAAATAATGATGAGCATGACCAGGGACTAGCTTGAGTTACGTCCTGTGCAGTCTAAATGTATTGGCTTAGTGAGGAGAAGGAAGGACAGAAGGAGCATAGCTACTGAACACCCTGACAGCAGAGTTGACTGGAGGACAGTCAGACGTCACAGTAAGTGAAATATGTCTTAGACTTGGGATGTTGTGTGGCAATTTATTAGTGTGTGCAATGAAGATTTAGAGTTTATTTGTGTTATTGTTGTTTTAAATTTGTGTGATGAAAGACCAATGTTGTGTTCAGGTTTTGTCAGGGTCATAATGAGGCAGAATTGACTCTGTTGGAGCTTTATTCTAAAATCAAATGTGATAACAGTGGTTATTATCAAAGGAAATATCTAATTTCCTGTAACAGTCTAATTAAATGATTCCACAACTTGACATTTTATCTTCTGACTCATTCCCTTGTTCCCTCGTTAAAACATCGGTTTGATAGAATGCTTCAATTTTTTTTTTTTTCACTCCACACCAGGATACAGATGACGATAATCACATCCGGTCCGAGGTGACCACAAGTGGCAGTAGTGATGATGTCAGCGGTGGCTGGACGTACGAGTGGAGTCTTGTCCACAGTCTGAGTCCTGAGTGGGAACTTAATATCTGTGCCACTGACATACAATCCAGGTGACTATCCAGTTGCCTGATTTTCAAAAAACACTTTTTACTGAGATGGCTGATCCTTAAAAGTGAAGCCAAAGTATCTCAATCACCACCTGCTGGCTGGCTGTAGTATAGGTCATAAATCCAGCCTCCACCATATTAGTGGATGAGACATGAGCTGAAATAAAAAGTCACAGTACACGGCAAACAATATTTTATTTTAGCTCTTTATCACACTGGTGTTTGTTTTGATTATTACTGTACAGACTCCAAATGTATTTATTTTAGTTTCATTACTGGAAAGTGGGAGGAAGTGCTCTCTATCTTTATATTTCAGTCTATGGTCTGTTTAAGATGAATCAAAATGTAGTGACCAAGTTGAGCCCACGATTTTAGTTTTACCCACAACCAGAGGACTGTCAGTCAAGTGACTGTCCAGTGTACATATTTTATATTTGAAATCAAACTCAAACTTCTTCATCTACATTTCTGTCATGACCGTGCTTTACCTCCTGCAGCTCTCCAAATCAGTGGGACTGTCCAGAGAGGAGCAGATCCCTCAGCTCAGAGAGGCACCGTGTGGCCCAGAGAGATATGACCCGGCTGGACCCTTCTCCCCACAGAGCCACTGAAAGTACCTGGATGGACGAGAGGAGGGGCAGAGACAAGTCCCGCCGGCCATCAGGTCAGTCAAAAACTAATAGAGGACCATTTTAATCTTAACAAGTGCTCCATGATGTCTCAATATTTTAAGTGCTGACCTCAGGCTTGTATGATTTTCAGAGTCCAGAGCATTCAGGGAACAAGAGAGTGGATATTTCTCTCCAGACAGAAAAGGCGATGGTGAGCGGCAGATGGAGGAAGTCAACAAACGTACATATCGTTACTACGAGCGGGGACACCCCCTCCCCAGCAACTATGCTCCTGAGCCCAAGGCCTGTGTCCCCTACAGGAATGTCAACCTTGGCGTGCCCTCCCAGAGGAGGAACACAGAGACGTACATCCAGGAAATTTGGAGAAGCGAATCCCCACAGAGGTACACATACCATTCCAACTTCAGACGGGGAACTGACTCAGAGAGAAACTCGCCAACCCGTCACAGCTCTGTGAGTCCTGACCGCTACAAGTTACATGAATCTCCTGTGGGACCTCAGAGAGGGAGCTCCCTCTGTAGGAGTCAGGCTCGCTCACACACCTCATCTCAGCTTCCGTCTCATCCTCCTTCTCGGCATACATCAGGCAGGTCCAGTCCATCTCGCAGGAGACGGTCCATCGCCTCTCGTACCAGCTCCCCCCCAAGGGCTCCCCCATCTCACAGGAGCACAAACTCCTTCCACTTACAGGACGGTGACTATGAGGGTCAGAGGGGATGCAGTCGAGAGTCGAGGAGTCCATCGAGAGCTTCAGTCAAGCACAGTTTAGACTCTGAGAAACTCTACAGGAACCTGGAGTTTATCTCCCGCCGTGGCTCCTCTGCCATACAGCAGAACTCATATGAAGCATCTCAAGCATCTCCGAGAACCAGAACAAGCATGAACAGCTTGGCCAACACTTGCTCTCGTAATAGCCGGGAAGTATCGCCATCCAGGAACATGTATGGTGCACACAGTCCCACACCACGGAGGGAGGCCCACTCCAGAGATAGCAGACTGAGTCCCTCTCAGGGCTCGTGGCAGGGGTCCGCACACTCCTTACTGAGCCTCCTGCCGTCACATGGCTCCTCTATGTCGAGACAAGGTGCAGACTTTCAGGTGCTCGGCAGTTCAGGGTCCCAGGATGCAATCACTGAAACTGATAAGGGCAGTGAGGGGAAAAATAAGGTCAGCACTGACAGAAGCAGGAGCAACATGAGACGAGGCATGGAGGCCTTGCTGATCTCTGAACCCAAGAAAGAAGCTGTAGAAACTGAGGAGGTGAGAATTCTGTGGGGTTTTTATTGACATGGCACCATATCAGTTAGTTGCTTAACAACTGAAAACAAATGGATTGATTGCACAGTTTCCCTTATTTACACATTTGATGTCAGATTCATCAACTTTATATCCTAAAGCTCACAGATCAGCCTCACAGAGCTGCTAACATGACGGTCCACTCTTCATCTCATTATCCTCACAACTTAAAAAATATTGATTCAGCATTCAAACTTTTATCAAAAAATGTTTCTCATTGTTCCACCATGTTTTCATTTATACCTACCTCTACCCACCCCAACATAGAAACACTATTCACAAAGAGGAAATACATATGGCACTATTAGGTCAGGTCACAGCTTTTCAAAGTGTGATACAGGCATCCCAAGGGGGTTTCTGAACACTCCAAGGGGGGCTCAGTGAACTGAAGTTTAAAAATATTATATTAGTTATTACATTGAGGAGTAAACTTTGAAAATCCTAAATGATCAGAGTAAATGATTGGCTCGTCAGCTCAGGCTTGAATACAGGATTAAAATCATGCTTGTAGCTTGTAGCTTCAGTATCAGATGCACAAATAAGATATGTGTGTCTGTCTCTGGCTCTCAACAAACCCACTGCTGAAAATATTCCTCGACAAATTTTAACTGTTTTTTTTGCTTTACATGTGGAAATTATATCTGTGTGCACAAAACCTTTTCACACATTGTTTTAGACATTCAGATACATAATTTTGGCACACAAAATTTTATATAGAGCTGCAGGCTGTTAAAGTTTTTACAAACAAAATATTATGTCCCTTATTTGACTTCATACATTACTAAAACTACAGTTTCACACATTTCCAACTATTAAAGGTGCAGTGTGTAGAATTTAGTGACATCTAGAGGTGAAGTGTCATGATGCAGCTGAATACTCCTCACCTCACCCTCTCCTTCCAAAGATAGAAGACAGATAGAACCTGTAGTGAACTTCAGTCTTAAACCCCCCCCCCCCATCTAAATATAAAGTATTTAAATATAAAGGACCATATAAAGGATTTATATTCAATTTCTGCCAAAAATCCCTTTCACCTAAATCTTACACACTGAACCTTTAACAACACTCAAACAGCTGCTTCTTAACAAATTCAACCTAACAATCCCGTTTGGTGCAGTACACATCGCTCCATATCACCTAAAATTAATGTTAAATCTTTCTGTATTGGAGGTGGGGATGACCATAGACGACTACATAGTTCTGGCTGATATTCCAAAGATCCAGCTGGAGTCAGAAGAAGAAATTCCTGGACTGAGGAGGAGGAACCAGAGTCCCAGCCCATGCAGAGACCCCACTATCAGGTCATACAGGTTCGTAATATACCACCTGGTGCTGCATGGTATCATGATGCTCAGCATATATTCTTGTACAACCATAACAGACATCTCACAACTGTACATTTATTCTGCATTCCTAGTGTAGGTGTGTCTTTAAATACTTTGGCAGTTGGAAGAAAAGTGAAATAATAGCGTGGCAGGAAAGAAAGATGTAAAAAATGTGCACATAGTTTATTTGTGTGTGTCAAAGACACAAAATAAATGTGTCTTTCCTTTACACCATAATGTGGACCTGAAGGGGCCGAGATGAGACAGACATCTACAGTTCAAGGCTTGAGCCAGATGAGAGGGGCAGAGTCAGGGAGAGAGGGAGAGACAGACGAGAGAAATGTCGGGACTCCGAAAACGGACGATCATCTCGAAGGCCGTCAACAGCATCTCTTCATACACAGGTGCGATGAAATGATTTTCACAATAAAATACATGCTGAAATACAAACAAAATCTTTAATCTTGCCTGTTTGTTCTGCCAAAGAGTTCAGATCATCAAAGCGGAAAACCCAGATCTTCAAAGCCGAATGAGCGAGCTTCTCCTGAACACCTGCAAACACAGGTGAGCAAGCTCCCATGATTCCCTGCATGTGTATCAATCACAGTGTTCACAGGAAACTGGGTCATTATATGGATTCATTCTAAAGTGGATCCTCAAAGTTTATTTCAGCTGTTTTACATCAGGTGCTTTCACAGAAGCACCCTGCAGTAAAAATCCATTAATCTGTGCTCTCTGTATGTTTCAGGGCAGCATGTTCATATGATTTATCATCTTTATTATTAGTTTCTAGGATGGTTCGAGCCAGTGTATCCTGGAGTCTGAAACTCCTGAGTTAGCAAACACAAAGGGATGAATGATCACAAAATGAAACATTCAAAATATTATTTTCTCCAATGCTGTGAATCACCTGACCATGAAAAAATGTGAGCTTTGAGATCTACCTGTTGAGATCAGATACAAATGTGCACATAAATGTTCTGCAAAGGGTTCCCATTAAACTAAATATTAATTATCTGATAAAGCTGAAAGGAATATTTGTTACCATACAGTAACTGAATAAAGATCATCCCCCCAAAAATATTTATTTTGATTCACAAAATCCTAATCATGTCCAGATCCACACCAAATTTCACCTGTTCATAGATATTAGAACTCTACACTTTGTTTTTGGTATAAGTCTCTCCCTCTACAACAAGATCCATGAATTATTCCCTCTTGCAATGTTAAAGAAAGTGTTGAAGAAAATCTCTCCATTTCTTTTTCTCTCCCCACATAACATAAATCATATACAATGTGATGCATGGTGAGTATCTCCTGATATAAAATACTGCAACAGCAGCTGTTTGCTTTCATATCAGCCTCTCAATGTTTTCATCTTCTCCTCTTTCTCTTCCCTTTTACCTCGTTGATAACACTTTACAAACACTACAGCTCTTCCTCTTTCTATCTACACACACTCTGCAGCATATTTCCCTCTTTTCATGCTTTAATATGTTGCCCTCCTCTCTTTGCACGCATAACAATCAAGTCGTTATCTCACACATTCATCTGTCATAGACAGTTTCCTCTTCCTGTAGTTTCACACTCAAAGTGCTACAGAAGCTTTAAAGAGCTTGTTCTTGATACTTGATCCGCAGAACGTTGTTCCTTGAAGGGGTGGATGTCCAGACTGGATGAACAGGGAAAGGTAAATAAGATGTTTTGTAACTTTTTAAAATTATTTTAATTCATCCAAAGTGAGAATTTTGTGGTTTTCAATCATAACTGGCATTGTAACCACAATGTCATACACACAGACAGAATACAAATCAATGCACTGAGACTTGATGCTTAAAATATCCACACACCTGAAAATATTATTACAATATATTAGTGTTTTACTTCACAGTTTAATTAACATGTACTGTTTCTTGCTTAGTGGAGGAAACACTGGTTTGTTCTGGGTCATACTTCGCTGAGGTTCTACAGAGACTCGGAGGCTGAGGAGGTTTGACCCAATAAGTACTTTATCAGAAAACATCCTATATTTGAATCTACAGCAATTAATTCCATTTGACATGATGTGAAATCTAGGATATTTCCATCATTAGTTGGACCCTTAGTTTTTCTTTCATTCTTCTTCTTGTTTGTGTGATGTTACTTGTCTGAATTTGAACTTTCTCATTGTGCTGCAGTTGGACGATCTGGACGGAGAGATCGACCTGACGTCCTGTGTGAACGTGTCCGATTGTGACGTACAGAACCACTACGGACTCCAAATACAAGTAAGTGTTCTTCAACTGAACTTGTACTCATTGTGTTGTGCGGTGACAGATGGACAGTCTGACACCTAAACCTCCCCCTATTTCCACATCAAACTTCCTGTTTATTGCTGTGTGTGTGTGTGTGTGTGTGTGTGTGTGTGTGTGTGTGTGTGTGTGTGTGTGTGTGTGCGTGTGTGTCTTGCTCTGTCTTTTGATCTCCTCCAGACAAAGAGAGCAGTGTTCACTCTCTCTGCTGTGACCTCCAGAATACGGCGGAACTGGGTGAAGTTACTAAAGCAGGCGATCCAGAACAACACGCAGTGAGTCCGACTTTACACTGGAGGAAGTGGTGGAGGAAGAATTCAGGCTTTTAGCTGAAGTAATATTAGTAATACCTCAGACAAAAAATGTCACCTGTAATGTCACATATACAGTTGACAACACCAGGCCGAGCCATTGAAAGGATGAACAAAGTTCCATCACAACAAGACAATCAATACAGTACAGATCTACTCATACAGAGAATGAATAATACTTAGAAAAAGACACTCAAATGACATTGTTCCTTAAAAATTCTGACTTATGCTGTTAGTTAATTAAAAGTCATATTTTATGAAGTCAGAACATCCACAAGGTGAAGCCAGAGAAGATAAAGATAGAAAATTCTTGAATCTAATTCCTTGAATGTGTATTTTCATCAGACGTGAAAATTCCTGAGCAGTGTGAAGAAATGCAGACAGTGTGACTGGGTGGTCTGTGTGTAGTGAACCCCCTCTATCATCTTTCCTCTGATGTGTAACTCTACTCTGCTCGTCTCTCCCTTATTTTCACCACAGCCAATCAGACACCGGCAGTGAGAAAGAGAACCCCCGCTCCCGGAGACCGTCGTCATGCCAACCTCTTTCTCGATTCACCTGCAAGGACTCTGGTTATGAACCAACCACTTCCACTTCTACCACAGCTGCAAACTCCCATCAGGCCGAGCACCACCGCCGCCACCAGAGTGTAGACGGGCATCTGCACGCAGACTTCTCTCCAGCCAGTCAGAGAGGAGAAGGGGAGGGCTGGGACCGTGAGCAGGCAAAGAGATTGGAGGAGAGGAACAGGTGGTTTGAGGAGGGGGTCCCCTTCAGTGAGATGAGTTGCAGGTGGGACTCCATGGAGCTGAAGAAGGGGAGTGTACCTGTGCCTGTCATCGAAACCATGGACTCAGAGGTCAACAGGAAGTGGATAGAATTTGAAACGCTCACATTTAGAGACATGAGTCCGCAGTCTCTCATTGGAGCCCAGGCTTCTCAGTCAAGCCCCCCACAGTCTCCAGTTACCACCCAGACTCATGAGTCGAGCCCTGAGGAGGCCGAACACTCTGTCACTGGTTCACAGGCAGAGTTAAAAAGCTCAGAAGAAGCTCCTCCATCTTTAAATGGTGTCCAAACCATTCAAACTAATACAGCTGAAGCTCTTCAGAAGGAGGTAAGAAGAAGTTATAGTTCCTTGCAAATAAAATAATTGTAATGATATTATCCAGCAGCGATACATCAAAGTCTCCGTTCTCCACTACATTCGCTGCAAATCCCTCTACCAGGCTCTCTCCCTGCAAAAGCAAGTGGAGAGCATCAAGAAAGAGCGAGCAGCCATGAGGATAGAGGTGGACAGCCCCTGTGGCCCCGGGGCCCCCTGTAGGGCCAGACTGGAAGCCATGGAAATCGCCCATCGTAAAGCTATGCAGGAGCTGCAGGAGAAACACAGGAGGGAGATGATGGAGCTGGAGCAGCAGAGAGACAAGATACTGCAGGAGGAGAGCCAGGCGGCTGCTAAAGGTAAAAGAAGCTCAGGAGGTAGAGTCTGACACAAATCATTAGGTTAAGTATATGTTTCTCACATGTTTAAACCATCATACTTGAGCTTTAAGATTCATTATTGGCCTTGGAAACATTAGTTTGATTATTTGATTATTATTATAATAAAATATATTATTATTTTTGAAGAGAGAAAATTATCATTGTATCAATGGGTCAACCATGGTTTTATTGATCATTTCTTTCCATCCTTTAAACCTGCACTTGATCTGAAATTGTATTCTCAGTGAAGTTTTACAAACATCTATTTTTGTATTTATGTTTGCCTTAAAAAATAATAATTGTTTATTGATGCTATCTTCTTGATATCTTTCCTCATCTAACTGCCTTTTTGTTATTATTAAAGCTGTGTAGTGAAGCCAAAGATAATTTTCCACCCTGTGGACAATTATGATTAATTAATTCTCCAACTGTTCATCAAAGCTATGGAGGTGTTGAAAGCAGCTCACAGAGAGGAGGTGGAGAAAGCAAGGAGGTCGTCTGCAGGGGCCGCACACATGGACACGTCATACAGGGGCCACATGTAAGTTTATTACAGGCACTGAGAGTGATGTTCATCTAACAGGCTCTCGCTGCACGCCTCAGATGTTCTGCACTCGACCGTGACCCTTTGCATGGAAATTATGGCGCATTAGAATTGGCTCCGTGACTGTGTGTGTGTGTGTGTGTGTGTGTGTGTGTATGTGTGTGTCAGGCCCCAAGTCTTGCACAGTGAGTTAGATGTGCTATCAGAGCGTTACTCTCAGAAGTGCCTGGAGCTGAACCGCACTGAGCAGAGTGGCAAGAGCCGAGAGACCGAGCTCGGCCGCAAGGAGAGAGAGCTGGAGCAGCTTCACAGAGAGAACCAGGTTAACGTGCAATACAAGTCTGATTTCCTTGTGTGTTAATATGATACCATCAGATACTGTTTTTCTTCTTAGAGGGTCAGTGGAGCACATACCTCCGCCAAGCCCAACAGTCCCCTTGAACTCAATAAAACTGCTCCAAATTCCACACACTCACTTCCTGACCCAGACTACATTATTCCACCAAGTTTCATGGTAACGCATACAGAGTTTTTTTTGTAATCTTGCTTACAAACAAACACTTGGTTTCTTTCTTTTAGATCTTTATATTTTTATGTTTGCCTGCATTTTCTATATGGTACATCTGTGTTGTATTTTTATGTCCAGGACCCCATGTGATTCTAAAAGGGATCCTTAAATAAACTAAACTAGACATAATAAGGTACTGTTACTAAGCATGTAAGTTCACTGCATTTCTTGAGCTATATAATCTTTTATTTTCAGGAACTTAAGGCCAAACTAGCAGAAGAGATCAGCCGCATGCGTTACTTCATCACAGGGCAGAGGTCGGACACTGTGTCTCTTGGCAGCACTGAGCGTACTGTGTCAGAGGTGGAGGTACTGATTGATAGTGATCAAATTGTATTTTTCTGATTAAATTAGACCCTTAACAATGTCAACACAAGTGAATTCAGTTTCTCTTATTGCAACTGAAATATTGACCTGCACATGAAGGACAAATGTTGACATTACTGTCGTCATGGGGAAGCAAAGCAACATTCGAAGTGTGTGGGATTTTGAACCCACATTAACACAACTGATCACAGCACTTTTACTGTTTTGCCTTTTATCACCAGTAATCCCTCCCTGCAGCAACTATCACACCTTTCTGTGTTTCTGATATGTGATGACCATCTGTGGTTGATCAGTCTGGTGCAGCAGATAGTGCCACCTACTGTTTGAATTAAGTAACACGTGTCAGAATAACAATATAGTAACTGCTCTGTTTCTGTTTATTTTAAATCACCTTTTTCTCTGCTTCATTCTCTGTATTTAATACGAATTTTCAAAATAGTAGTTATAGTTGCATTCCCAAACTTATCCATCTGGTGATAGAAAGAAGTCACTTTTCTATGTCCTTCAGGTGCTGCTGAGAGCAAAAGAAAACGAGGTGCAGTATCTTAAGAAAGAAATCAGCTGTCTGCAGAATGAAGTGCAGTCTCTCAACAAGGTGTGTTTTCCAATCTGAATAAAAAATACACTTCTACATCATATTATACTTTAAACGTCTGATTCAAACTGCCTGGTCATGATGTGGCTGCCTTATTTGCCTCAACCTCGACTCTAGGAAAAAGAAGCAGCTTATGAGCATTATAAGGAGGCCTATGTAGAGCTGAGTGACACGAGGGGTCGCAGCCAGCTGGAGAGGGGCTCGCTCAACGAACACTTGAGACTGGCCAACGCTGCAATTCAGGAAGGAGCAAGACAGACCTGATCAATGAGGACAGATGTTTTAAATGTACCTGGAAAAATCCAAGCAAGCCAATAACTAATCTAACAACATCTTTAAATTATAATAATGTGGGTTATGAGCAGATATGGCTTCAACAAGTCAGAATAATAATTGTGGCAAAAACTGTGTAAGACTGTGAAGATTAAAAAAGTGTTTTCCACATGTAATCGACTCTTTATTGAGTTGACAGACATAAACATGCAAACAAGAGTGAGAGCTAAACTGGTAGTTTTATAGCTTCACATGATATGAATTTTCTAAAATCATTTAAATGCAAACAAGATAAGTAGCACAGGAGTGATATTGGAGATGGGTGGAGGTAGAGGGAGATTTTTGAAAATCAAAATGCCCCATCTTCTCCATCTTCCTTGGTTTGGCTGGTATGCTTTCAGTCAGTATTGCAAAGCACCCTGTGGATGTAAATGGCAAAAATAATATGTCATCACTGCAAACATCAAACTACACCCTGGGAAAACAGATAAGATTGTCCATAAAAAAGTGTTTAAAGGTTAAATAAGGTGTGGCTTATGCACACTCTGACTTTACCATTTATTCTCTGGCCATAGCTCAGTCATCGTCATCATCGTCCTCAGGGACAAAGATGTCGTGTTCCTCCAAAAGAGCTGCAAAGTTCTTGCTGATGAGAGTTCCAACATACAGGAAAGGCACCACCACTACTGTCATTCTGATAAGACCAAATGGTGTCTGGAAAACATGAGGGGGAAATGTGACATCAAAATTGAAGATTAACTTGAAATGCGGCACATGAACTGTCTGTAATTTCAGTTTGCTGTAGAAGAGTTCTGTCCAGATCATGGCAACTGTTTCCCTGAAAGCTAAACAAAAGATACCCATCTTGGATGTTACCTCAACAAGGAAGAGTGTTGTTAATAATGTGTCTCTGCTCACAGGGCTGTTAGCTTGTCTCACATGCAGCACGGCTGGATCCAGTGGACATAGTGAAGTTGAAATCTGTCAGCAGCAGGCTATGCTAAACATTTTAGCCTGCATACCGTCATTTTCAGGTTGAAACTCACTCAATGGCTTCCCCTCACATCCTACATCATATACAAAATCCATCCTTCAGTGTGGCAGCCCCCACCCTCTGGGACTCTTTCCTGGCAGAAATCTGCAACGCCCTATCTCTGAGCACTTTAAGAAAACTCTTAAACTCACCTGGTCACAAGGGCTAGTTTCATCATCCCCAGCTGGTATTTCTACTTTGATTTTCTGTCCTTCACTTGTTTTATTTTTCACTTTCTTAGCTCTGTAAAGCAGCCTTGGCTACAATGAAGGGTGCTGTTTAAACAAGATTATCCTTATAACTATTAACATATCTGAGGTTTTCTGCATCTGTGGAGGGCCCCTGCCAACATCTTTAATAAGACCTTCATTATCTTGGTGCATATTCTGATAAATGATATGAGTTGGGTTAACCAGAGCTAGTTTTGAGACATCACATAATCCTTTTTGCCCTGTGGCTCCACAACTGGTTGTGAGTATTTCTGTAGCTGTTTTGGACATTTTTCTCCTTTTGGCCCTTGAGGTGGATTTTTCTGTTTATTTCTTATTGAGCTGAATTGACTGAGAAAGAGTACATTTGAGGCTAATGTAGATAATTAATTAAATCAAAAATGTTGGAGAACGACTTGTTCAGTTTCATTGTATGTAAGGTTGTTTTAATAGCTAAAGAGATATGTTTTGTCAAAACTACACACACACAAATCCACCATAAGATGTTCAGCATGTGTGTCAAGTTCTTCCTCATCGAACAAAGCAGCCATTCACTCTCTTAATTACACAATATTTCGACTGACTACATTAATATGACGTCTTAATTCAAGGATTCCAATTGAAACGTAAAAATATGTGGCAATTACTTCCTGAAAGATCCCTTTCGCTCGTGTAAACATGCGTCTCATTGGTCGCCCTGAGGAACCCAGCGCGTCTCCAGCCTTCCGATTGGCCACCGCTGCTGTCAATTCTGCGCTACTCCCCGCCCTCCCAGTGACTCATTTCCAGTCGGTTGTTCTCGTCGGTAACTGAGGCAGAAAAACTCACTTTGTCCGGTTTGGGTAGGATTGCTCCTGAGGACGTCGACACTGCGGTTCGGATCGAAGTGGTCCTGGATATGGTCGATGATCTGGAGCCGCTGTTCCGGCCCAGTAAGGCCACATTCCCGGTGAAGAGCCGCAGCGGCTGCCGCAGTACAGCCGTCGCCATTTCTATCAGTGTATGACAGAGAGGGAGGGGCTGGGGATATGTACTGTGGGCGTGACGTAAGAACAACTAATAAATAATTAGGATTTAGAAAAGAATTGATCAAATATACCCTGATATATAGTTATACATTAGTTAAGTGCAAATTGTATCAAATATTTCATAAAATGTCTTTATTTACAACAAAGTGATACACCATATAATGAGATAAAAAGTCAAAAAAAGAAGCCATTATTAACAAGTCATGGCTGTCCAGTAATAATATGATTAAATACGTTTAAAATGTTGGAAGTCCATTTAGATATGTGTACAAATTTACCAAGAGTGAACAACTGACAGACAGTATGAAGGCAGAATTCACTTAATATCATTTAAAATGCAGCAATCTGAACAATTGTACCCATTGTCCTAAAGACAAACTTATCTACAATCAAAGTAAGTGGGACTGAGCACAGGACAAAGTAATAATTAGATGTACCCTCTTCAAATTACAAACATCACATTACATTGTCAATGTTTAGATTAAATCTGTTCAAAACGTCTCTCTTGATGTGAAATTACTTGATTGGGTAAGATGCATGAAATGTAAAAGTTCAACTCATTTCTGAACTGCCTGTAACTTCATGGTTTATTCCATATAACAATAACTCCAATGAAAATGCTTGTATTGCTTACAATTTAGCAGTCCTCATGATATTTCATTTCCTGTAATTTTTGTGAATAATTATGGTTTAATCAGGGCTGTATGAGGACAATCAAGTCATAATTCATTCATTAAATTTTTCTAAGGAACTTGGGCTCTAAATCAAAAGGTTTACACTCTACAATTAAAATTTAGACTTTTTAGACTAATGACAGAATCATCATAATTCCCAAAAGTTGTGATATCTACAAAGACGTTGAAAATGAAAAGCATAAATGTTTAGTGTGATCCTAATGATGGTATCACCAGTGTGTTTTAACTAAAATGTGCAAGTTGTAGTTTTCTTTACCCTTGAATGAGCCTTTTATATTCAAATACTTTATATGTACATCAGGAGTAGGTCTTTTCTATGGAGGACAATGATTTCAATATTTTAGTTGGTCTTTTAAAGGTCAAGTGTATAAGATTTAGGTGAAATGGATCTATTGGCCGAAAGTGAATATAAAATGATCCTAATGATCGTATCACCAGTGTGTTTTATCTGAAATGTGCAAGTTGTTGTTTTCTTTACCCTTGAATGAGCCTTTCATATTTCATATTCAAGATTACAATTAAATAAAAGAAATGGTTGAATTTATTAAGAAGACCTCAAAAATAACTTTTTTACATTTTTAAACGAGTCGACATATGCTGTATTTCCTATATACACTGGAGTTTGTTTCAAATATGTGTTGAGTAGTTTCAGAAAAGCTGTTTAACTGAATATGTAGAAGTATTTTATTGTAGTCTTTTTTCAAATAGTGAGGCGTCACCACAACGACGGGCGCGCGAGGCTGACTGCAGCACTTCCTCGAGGCGTAGGGGGTTGAGCGCGCTCCGCGGGGACGCGCACGGAGGGGAAGTGGAAAGACGGAAGAAAGGACGCAGAATAAACTTGTCAACTAAGTGACTGGATCCGCACACAGTCACAGAACATGTTGCTATAGTGCTGGAGACTTGTTTTCATGTGAATTCAGGCCGCCAGCCTTCCGCTGTGTCTACACCCAGTCACCGCTGCCTCCACTCGCCTGGCGGACTCCGGCAGTTTTCAAACAGACTTGCTCCTCCACCGACCCGCAGCCGTCCACCGTCACAAAGTCACAGTTAGCCGCCGCTCAAGTGTGTAATACCCACAGAGTTGTACCGAGGAGACACACAACCGACCAGCCGGTCAGCTCAGCGGGACTCTGGGTTTGGTCTTCCGTGTGGGAAAAGTTGTCGGCGGTAGTGGTGGTGGTGGTGGTGGACGAGCCGCGGCCGAGGCCTGCAGTCGAGGAGGCTGCATGTGTGAAGACCGCAGCTGGCGAGGAGCGACTCAAACAGTTAGCGGCTGAACAACCAGACCAACATGTCGGCCCAGGCACAGATGCGGGCGATGCTCGACCAGCTCATGGGGACGGGTAGAGACGGTGAGCTTTGTGCGCGGTGGCTGAGATCGGCTTCTGGTTAAAGCTAGGGGCAGTAATTGAGTTGTTGCTCACGCTAGCTAAGGCTAGCTAACCAGTCTGCCACACAGTGACAGGGAGGCATGCAGGACCGACCGAGCTAGCTTACATGAGGACAGTTAGCCGCTAAGCTACCTGTTGTCTTTGAGTTTACATGGCAAGTTTAGCTGTTAGCAACATCTGTGAACCCTCTCTTACGAACTTTTTAGCATTTTACTTGGTCATGGGCAGTGTGCTTGTTTGTTCGTGGCACCATTCCACCATTTTTATTTTAGCTAAATTTGTATAGCTTTGCAGGTTGTTGCCACAGATGTTTGACTCGTTCTCTGTTCATATGTGACCGAAATGATTTAGCATGTGGTTGTTTTTGTTTAATCGTGAGACTGGTCGACTGAAGTCGAGATTACACCTTCTTACTCGTGTGTTTTTCATTCTACAGGGGACACCATGCGGCAGAGAATCAAATTCAGCGATGAGCGGGTCTGCAAAAGTCATCTTTTGGATTCATGTCCCCACGATATTCTGTCAGGCACCGTGAGTATAATGTTTACACACACATAGATTTACACAGAGTGCATTACCATGTGTCACACAGTCATAGATACAGTAATTACATTGGTTTTGTGTCTACTTAAGCACATTAGACGTTAAATAAATATAAGCATACTTAAAAAGGTCGAAATTCATTTATGTGATCTTATAACCACACAACAGTCAATTATTGTTAGATTATATCCAAATGTTTTGACCTCAAATTGAATTCCTAATGCAGTATCATTGGTTGATTGAACTATTGGTCTTAAACCTGATTCAGATTTTGATTGATGAGGATTGAATGTAAACTAACTTGTTTAATTACTAAAATTGGGCTTCATCAACACGGCAAATTACATTGTAGAATAAAAACTTGATCCTCAAAAAGATGCTGGAGTACAAGATTATTACAAAACTGTGCTACTTTCTCTATACTTTGTTTGTACTGTAACTCAGTGTCACATTTGCAGTCTCTGATGTGATGTCATTTGAAATCCTTTTGAACGATTTGTTAGCACACTAGATTTAAAAAAAAAATGAGTGAAATGATGAAGCAATCAAACATAATGCACTGACGTCTGTTTAATTCATGCAGAGAATGGACCTGGGAGAGTGTATAAAAGTCCACGACCTGGCCCTCAGAGCAGACTATGAGATTGCCTCCAAGGAGCAGGAGTACTTTTTTGAACTTGACGTGAGTACCACTCAGTAGAGTCACTTCAAGCAAAGCTGTTTCGGTGATGTTACACCTCATGTGGAATGGCATGTATGTAATGGGTATTGGTGATTCCTGCCTCAGCAGCTGAGTGTAGGAAGGGACTCAACTATATGAAGCAGGTCAATCAGACTAGTTTCTCTGAAGTTATTCTTTCAACTTAAAAGGGATGATTGTGCTACAGTCTTTTCTAAGGATGTCAGAGTTTGGACTATGTTTGAGTTTTAATTTTAGGGATGCTTGAGAGAACAGTGCAAGAATGCACTTTAAAGCAGTCTGTTTCAACAATATATGGCACATTAAGAACTGTAGCAAGTTAAATAGAAGTTTGTTGTTTGAAAAAGAAAAGCAAAATCTGTATTAATATCTATTTTCTTTGTGTCTAATAAAGTATTGTTTTACACAGTAAAATGTGTAATAATTTTTTTTTTCCACTAACAGAAATCTTCTGTGTGTTTTCTTTCAGGCGGCAGAACACCTTCAGTCTTTTATTGCAGACTGTGACCGCAGGACTGAGCTGGCCAAGAAAAGACTAGCTGAGACACAGGATGAGATCAGTGCTGAAGTGGCTGCAAAGGTTAATAACTTACCAATGGCACAGTTAATGATAAGGCTTCATTGATCCCCTAGGAGAAAATAATAAGTGTATAAATATAAAGTCTTGGGTCGATGTCAATACAGGATCCTGCCTCTCCAGAGCAGTTGAGAGCTCTCAGCATATTTGTTTTCCTGTTCATTTGGATTTAGTACTTCTCAAAAATGCTAAGGTCCTATGTCTTAAAATGGCAGGGAAAACCGTGCCAACTGGTTATCAAGATTCCCTGAAAAATTGGATCCTTTACATCTTGAAGCTCATTATTTTGTCTCTATTTCTCCTGCCGTGAAAAGGCTGAACGTGTCCACGAGCTGAACGAAGAAATTGGGAAGCTGCTGGCCCGGGCAGAGCAGCTCGGGGGTGAGGGGAACGTAGATGAAGCCCAGCAGCTGCTGGAAAAAGTGGAGAAGACTCGGGCCTTGAAGAAAGAAGCAGAGGTCCGAAATTTAATAACTGCTTTGTTGTGACATATGTATTGTGTTGGAATAGTTTCAATAATTGACTGACCGAGGTTTTAAGTTTCTCTTAAATATGTTAAAATGTATTAATAACTTTATTTTACCTCCCTGTTTACATCTATATCTTCTTCATATTTGAAAATGACTAACTTGTGTATTTTTAGTTAATGATGTGTATTATTCATACTAATGTTGCTTTGCATCGTGAAATACAAGTTGGAATTGTTTATGTTATATACTCATTGTGCTAAAACCTTTGCTCCTACAGGACGTGTACAGAAACTCAATGCCTGCATCCAGCTTTCAACAACAAAAACTACGTGTATGCGAGGTGTGCTCTGCCTACCTGGGTCTCCATGACAATGATCGTCGTCTGGCGGACCACTTTGGTGGCAAACTGCACATTGGCTTCATTGAAATTCGGGAGAAGCTAGAAAAGCTAAGGGTAAGAGGTGCCCTGGAACTAACAAATTCTGACCAGTAAAGACCTGTGACATCTAGACCCCATCTATTTACTCCTTTACTATCTTTTTTTATCCAGAAAGCAGTAGTAGAGAAGCAAGAAAGACTGCGACTGAAAAGACGAGAGGAACGTGAGCGAGAAGATGAAAAAGAGCGACAGTGGGAGATGGAGCGGGAGAAAGAAAGAGAAAAAGAGTGGGAGAGAGAAAGAGAAAGGGAGAGGGAGCGTAAGAGGTAAGAAAGTGTTTCTCTTTCTTCCACCATGTAATCTGAAAAAGTTGAGTGTCATCTGGAAACTAAAATGTTCTGATTTCTGTTTCTGTTTCAGGTCAAGATCTAGAAGTGGAGACCGTTACAGGTATGTCTGCTTACATAAGTTTGTCTGGTTCAGAAACATATGGACGATATTTCACAGAATTATTCAGAATCATTGTGTAACATGCTGCTGAATCTGCAGATTAAAGGAACAGTGTGTAGAATTTAGTGATATCTAGTGTAGAAGTGTCATGTTGCAGCTGAACACCCCTCACCCTCTCCTTCCAAACATGAAAAAGAACCGGTGGTAGCCTTCAGTTGTCATAAAAACTCAAAATGTGTTTAGTTATTCAGTCTGGACTAATGTAAAAAACATGGCAGCCTCTGTAGAGAGGGTCCCCTTGTAAATATAAAGTATTTAAATATAAAGGGCCTTTTCTGGAGTGAAGAAACTAACTGGTGAAAACATCATGAGGATTATTCTGTAGTGTACTTAAAACTCAACATAAATTGTACAACTTTTATTGGTTGGCTTGTAATGGTTTTACAGATGTTTGACTAGTTGTGTGCCAGGTGGGATTTTATTCACAATACACTATAATATGAAGTAGCTTTAGTATTGCAAAATATAAACACAAGGATGTAATGATACGTAACACAGGGTTGTGAGTTTTCCAATATTGTTGGTGATAAAGTAAAGATGAACTTTAACATTGCAGGTTAAGTAGATTTAGTCGATGCAGTTGAAGTAAATTTAAATACGATTTGGCTTCTGTCCAGTGCTATGTTCAAAATGTATCTGTTGAAAATTGGTTATTGTGTGGCCATAGTGTTCTTGGAGAAAGAAGTATAAGATAGTGTCTTCTGTGTCTTTTCCAGCATTTTATCTGATAATTTGTTGCTTATAGCAGTGAAACATACCTGTTGTTTTTTCACTGAAATCTGAAAAACTGTTTGTAATCATTTATCTAGGGATGGTGGCAGTTCATCTTCCCATCGCTCAAGGCGCCACCGCTCCTCTCGTTCCAGAGAAGAAGGTGGAGATAGGGATCGGGAGCGAGAGAGAGAGAGAGAGCGAGAGCGGAAACATCGACACAAAGACAGCCATCGCTCACGCTCCCACTCTCACAGACACAAAAGGAAGAGGTGAGGCTTTTATCCATCACTGACAACTGCATGTAGCCTTGTTAGGATATAATTACTGGTAAAGGTAAACCTCCTTTACTACAGCCTCAAAAGTGTTTTGTTGGTCGTTTAACCTGTGGGTTTGTCTGAAGCCTGGAGTAACATGTTTTGCTTCCACAGAGAAAATGAAATGATGAGTTTTAGTGCCTCACACACAGTATGTTCTCACGTGCATCCTGAATGACAGACACACAGATGGCTTGTAATAATGAACATAAATTATTTGTTATGTATTCAGCTTGATTTTCTCAAATCGGCAGCAACAAACCTTATATTCTCACTCGGAGACCAAATTTTAACAACAAAGCCATTGGTGCATGTTGATCAACTGGTAATCTAAGGAATGGGGCAGCAAACTGCCTAACGATCAACTGACCACATATTTGAATGGTTCCTTTCTCATCAAAATAAAAATAAAACTTTTGCAAGTTAAGAGAAATAAAGAGCAGACCTGCTCCGCTGCTTTCAGTTTTTTCCCAGTGTGCTGCTGTTCATGCAGGAACTCTGATTTCTGTTGCCAATGAGCAACTTTACTCAAATGTTTCGCCAGTTGACATATTGCTGTTGTTAATTAATTTGATCATTCTATAAGCATTCATTGTTATTATTTGTACATATTTGTCCAAGAATTAAATATAGAACTATACTAAACTACTATAACTGTAATAAAGCTATAAACTATAACACAAATCTCAAATTGAAATTAAGTATCTCAAGTTCTTATTCTTCTGCCCTTTGTACTTATCATTTCTTTCCCTACAGATCCTCCACAGACAGATCATCTCACACCCGTGAAAGAGAGCGCTCGGTGTCCCAGGAGAAGTTGAGAGAGGGCACAGGAGAGGGATGGCGTGAGGACAAGCCAGAGCAAGGAGACTGGGAAGACAGGGGGAGGTCCATCTCACCGGACACGACCAAGGCCAAGGAACGAGAGAGATCCCTGTCGTACGAGCGAGACCGGCGTTCCAGCTCCGAAGAGCGAGAGTCTGGGGAGATATGAACAGGAGAGGAGGCCTCTACAGTCTTTGATTTGGATATATTGTCTAACAAAAAGAGCATCGGAGCGAGTTGGTGTGTGTGTGTGTGAATGAGTGAATGAGTGAGAGTGTGTTGGTGGGTGGGTGGGTGGGGGGGAGTCAGCTTTGTATATGTGTTCATGATAAAACATGTATGTTAGAGCAGCATTGACCAGTGGGAACTTAACCAGGGGATGAGGGAACAGCTTCAGTGGTGGCGGTCATGAAAACATACAAATCAACTTTTATGAACCTCTGAATTGTGAGGCCTGTTGTCCTGGAAGCAGTACTTACGCCAACCTGCCAACTTTGACAGTGACAGGTGACTGAGTAAAGAGGCAGCAGAGGCTCTACTTTAAATCTGTTTTTATTTTACTCACATGAAGTACTGTTATTTTTTTTTATCATTAGTTACGTCATGTTATTACTGTTTTCCTGGATTTATTTACATGGGTTGAACTCATTAATGTTGCATAACCCTCACTGTGATTTTTTTTTTTTTTAAATGAGCTGTGAATGACTGGAGGCACCTGATGCCTGCGTTTTCTTTGCTGCCTTCAAGCCATAACAATCTCATTTGGTAAAAATTAGATCCACATCTTGAGCCTGACTCAAGAGCTGGTGATGAGGTAATTCTGTCAAAACAAACTCACATGTTCTCAAAGAAACAAATGTTTCCTATTGACGCCATGCATATTTACAAACTGACAGCTCAAGGCCTGCTTGCTGTTATACAATCTGGATTTACGGGAGGGATTTACTTTGCTGTGCCGCCATAGTGAATAAAATTTTCTGCTTCCATTCAAACAGTGTTTGAGGATTTTTCTCTTCACCTTCTGTTTGTTTGGTCAAGATAAGCATCATTTTGTTTGTGACACCGCAGCAGAGGACCAGTCTTTTCGACCTGTTTGGTATACAATACAGTTGTACATAAATATCCACCCAGCTGCCACTTTATTAGCTACATGTGTATACTCTAATGCTATCAATCCAATTGCTATCTGCCGTCAATGGTTTTCAGATTATTTTGACACTGTCATAGAGGGTAATTAAAGTATGTTTTGGCACTGAGTCTACTGGACTTCATTATATTCAGAGGTACTAACACCCCTGTCATGTATTTAAACAGGACCAAAACATTAGAAAACTATAATGGTCTATGAGGAGAGCGCTCTGTCACACTTTACACACACTTAAAATACATCTCTCAAATCCTTCAAAAGATAAGCAGGAAATCCTCATATTTTTGAAGACATAACGATGAACTTTGTGGCATATTTACATGAAAAGCAAAATGACCAAAATAGATGCTAATCAATTGACTGGTTGTGTTGGATGTGTGGTGGTTAATTTTGATTTGAACTATATATATTTTTATAAAGTTGTAAAAAGATTAATCTCCTGCTGAATTGAAGAATAAGCAGAAAATAACATGAACCAAGTATCGATTGATCGAGGAGTGAGGTGCAGTACACCCAGCAGCCTGTAGGTGGCAGAAGCTAACTGGACATGAAGCAACAAAAAAAAACACTCCCTGGCGTGATGACGTCAGACGCAGGTTCGTAAAAAAGGGCGCGAGGGAAGATGGACGCTTCAGACTTTTGTTTTCAGCTCTTTGACTGAAACTGATGGTTTGTTCTGCGGGTGAAACTCAGGATGTCGTCGCTGAAACCTTTCAGTAAACTGCCCGGGTTAAACACAGCGAGCATTCTGGTGAGTGTGTGTGTGTGTCGTCATCGCATGAAGAAACGAACTAATAAATACACGTAGGACAAAGTTCAGACCGACGCCATGACACCACAACATGAACAACATGGCTGCTCGCGCTGCTGAGTGTGGGACTCCTCCATTAGAAACACACCGGTGACGGAGCAGATGACACAAACCACTTCACTTTATATTTGACCTGCTGTGCTTTGTCTCGCTTATTGTGCTGCGTTGAATATTAGTCTGAATATATTGCGTGTTGACAAGTCATTTGATTTTAATGTAAGGTTGCCATTTTAAAAACTGGCCAGGGACCACAGATGCAAATGATCCTGTTGAGCTGACTCTGGCTCATTTACATCATTTACAGCCATTTTGATTCATGCGCATTGTCAAATAAAGAAATATAATCTGCTGTCAGATAAAGGCTCAGGAACACAGACCCTGAATCCTGTGAGTTAATGTCAACTCTGCTGGGTCGTTTTAAACTTACATAAAATACTTAATCTATTATCATTATTTATTTCACCAATCAATCGAACATTATTCATTTAGCCCCTTTCAAGTGAATTCAAAGTGCTTCACAAGTATTTAGATTGGAGGTCACTACTCTCTGAGCCTTTCACCCAGGGCTGTAGACTATGACGAGACGTCCAGGCCTCTATATGTCAGATGGTGATGGATCAGATGGTTATGTATTTAAAAGTGTGTGTGTGAAGTGTTCTCCTCAGGTTTTGTGCTGACTGTGAGAGTGGTTTCTCTTCCAGCTGGTGGAGAGTGAGGAGCAGCTTCAGCAGAGTTTAGCAGACGCTCTGGTGGAGGAGACCTCGGTCACTGTGAATGTGTGAGTATTCCTCTGTCCTGTTCAATCTGTCTGATGCACACGACTGAAAACACAATCCTTAACTAGTATCATTTTTTATTTTTAAACCACTGCAGTTGTCTCTTCACATGCTATTTATAGTTTAGATCTACTGTAGAGTCTGACCCCTATCCAGTTTGTGGAAAGAGATAACAATATTAGTGATTACAAAATGCAATGTCAATATTTATTTCATAAAACCAATATCTGTTGATATTTATACAATTTTGCCAATGATTCCTTGTTATTACCCCTGTGACAAAGACATCATTGAAGCTTGATCTAAGCTGTAAACATTAGGAATGTTTCCCATCCCTACCACCCATCCCCTGTAATGTGAACGTAGCTTCACTGACTGTTTGCTGCTCATCTGTGACTGTGTTCATCCTGACAATGAGCTCCTTTCTTTACCGATCAGGAGACTGGCCAAGAGTCTCCCTCTGCCCTTGGAGAACGAGGAGAGTCGTCCAAGAATAGATCTGGTGGTGTTCATCATCAACCTGACCTCAGAGCTCAGGTAACTCTCAAACCCTTAAATGAACTCATTTAACATCCTCACTCATGTGCTTGTACTTACTGAACACAGAGGTAACATAGAAATGTGAAAGAGTGAAATATGTACTCCATAATGAGCCACTTGCAGCTGTAAAGTAATTTCTCTTTCTCTCAAAGAAAACATATTACTACTTATCAAACTTCAGCCTATCTGCGTTTTAATTTTGGGAGAAACTCAACTGCACAGCATCCACTGCTTTTAGTCGATTTCTTCACTCTTCTGACAACTCAGAATATATATATATATATATTTATTTATTTATTTTTATTTAGCTGCCAACACAGACTTCTACACGTTGTTTGGTTTTCATGATAACGTCTCTGTATGACTGTGACATGTATATTGTTTTGTCATAGTTTCCAGTCAGCAGAAGCTTCCCTGAAATATTTGGACCCTGGATATTTCCTTGGAAAGGTCTGCTTCTTGGTCTCTAATGGTATGATGATGAGTTATATCTTTAAACTATTGTCAAAAAGGAACGAAGATAAAACAGTATGAAACTATGAAAGGAAGCAAACGTTGTTTAAGATGGATCAGTTTTTGTAATTCATATAATTTATCCTTCTTTAAATGGCCAAGTCTTAGTTCAGTCTTTTCTGTGTGATTTTCTCTCTGACTGTCTGTCTTCTATTGTTTCCATCTTTCGTAGCTCGTAATGCTTCAGTCCCCACGGAGCGTCTGGACACTGTCAGAAAGCTAGCTGCGTCGCTCCACTGCCCCCTGTTGTTTGCAGAGGATCAGGTTTGTATCAACGTCTCTCACTAACATTGAGGATGATATTAAGTTTAAGACGTTGTTTCAGGGACAAACACATGCAGCAGTGAAATGTGTCTTTAGGAAAACCATATGTTTTTGCTATTTATGGGCTCAGTGATTCGAGGACATCTGACGGTTTTCTGCAAAGGCAATATCTGGGCCAAGACTCCTTCTGTTTGTCAGACTCTTTTTACAGTCAGGCGTGTTAGCAACAGTAGCTGGGAGTAGCTAGCTTTGTGTCGATTTGAGCCAAAAACACTTCAAAGAACATAAATGAATCAATCAGTTTGAATTGGTTTTTCCATCCATACACTTTCTGCCAATTGAATTGAACATATCGTCCCTGCTGGTTTTCCATCACACTCATGAAACAGTTCTTAGTGCATTCTCTGTGGTATTCAAACCATAAACTTGTGTGTAAGGCTTATGAAGCTCAGTGATTGTGTAGTTCAAGGACTCTGTGCTGCTGTGGATCATTTAGCTCTAAATGTTTCTGCAGTGCCTTGTTTCAGTGTCTTTAATGTTCCTCCCCTCCAGACACCAGACGGTGTGACCAACGCTACAGAGAGGCTGCTGACCATCTTGAAGGTGGCGGCCGGTCTTGTTCCCATGGCTACAGCTCTCTACCTGTCCAACCTGACTCGATGCACAGTGCCCCTGGACATCGACCAGCCGAGCTTTGATTAATCTCTGTGACCCTCCACCTTGACTTTATCATGTGTACACTATATTATTTATTTGCAGTGGTGGAATGCCGTTAGCTGTAGCTAACACCTTAGCATGGTGTCTCCTTTTAATCATTTTACGTGTTTATGCTTTGGCTCATAGCTGCTGCAGCTGACAGACATATTGTTGCTCTTTCATACAACATGATATTTTGACACGCCACTTCAGGAAAACATGTAAATAAGGAGAATATCACTCAGGAGACTTTATCTCTGTATATATCAGTGTCCTTAAATCCAATCAAGTTGCACCAAATTTCACACACACATAGATATCAGCTCTCTTAATGTTCTCTAAATTATTCCCTGGCAAATTTCACTTACCCCTATTAAAGTCACATTTTCTCATGTAGTAGCAATACATGTAGGACTGTATAGACATCTCCTTCACTGGTAGCATTGTTTCACCTGTGTGGGCGGGACAAGTTACAACTTTGTCATTTGTATCATCAGGTGGAGTCTGGTCACATGACTGTTCCCACCTTCAACCTGAGCAGGGGTCCGAGCAGTCAAATGGAGACATCAGTGTGGATGTGCGGGGAATCTAAATCTAACCGTGGAGTGTTATCAGATATCTTCATGATGCTGCCACAGAATATGTTTTGAACAGTGTAAATAATTATAACATACTTGTCTGTGTACTTTATATGGTAATGTTTGATTTCATTTTTGATATATGAGAGATTTATTGGACATGTAAATAGATGAAAATAAATCTGGTCAATAAAAACATGACTAAGCATTCTTTCCTTCATCTTGAAACTTGAAATAATTTATTTGTAAATCATTTTCACTCTGGATGACTAAGATAAATGTCACAAACATTTAAATAATTGTCCATTTAAATTTCTAAATATTGAGGTATTTATACAAATTAATTTTAGGGACCTTAGAAGTGTGAATGATTTATTATTATTATTATTAATAACCTCAAGAAGAATAGGGTTTGGCTCATCACACTAGGGACATGTAGCCAGAGAGTGCTGGCGAGCACCAGTGAGTTTGGCCCTGGTTCAGTGGGCAGGCAGAGGAGTGGAACCAGAGGTTCTGTGCCTGGTGTCACGTCTGCATTTGTGTTTGGCTGCACACACACACACACACACACTATTAATAGTGAGATTATCATCCTGGCAGTTATCCATCACACTTGTTAACCAAACACTGGCATCACGTCAGAAAATGGAAGGACAGCAAGGAGCCGGTGGGACTGAGGAATGTCTGTGATAACACTCTTGGTTCTGTTACAGTAACACTTGACTAATGAATAAAAACTTGCCTGTGTGACCTCTGATGTGTCAGCGACACGGTGGAGCAGCTCCACGACCTTTACGACCACCTCAGAGGTTACAGCGACTGTCAGACAGGTCAGAGCTGATTTGCAGGTTTGTCATTAGTTTTGGATGAAAGAAAAATCTGACCTGACAATGTAAGACAGTCGAGGGATATCATGAACTAATAAGTCTGCGTCAGTCCCGTGAGCAGATGTTGAGATGTTTCACTGTAAGCTAAAACTTCTCCATAATGATGTTCAACAGGAATCCCAAGTTAACAGTCAGTCATTAGGATTCTTCCTCTGGGGATTATGCATGTCTGGGCCATTTGTTGTGTCTCGTTCCAAAAGATATTTCAGTCTGGACCAAAGCACTGATCAGTGGAGGATGGTTTCCAGGAAGTTGAAGGAGCAGTCAAGTCCCCGATATAGCTGCTTCATTGAAAAGGACCAAATACAGTCCAGTCTGCAACGACACGTCCACGTGGATCAGCTTATTAAGATCGAGACGAGTTGTTGGTGACATTGCTGTTGCTGAAGTGTTCAAGTGGAGTTCTTTGGAAATGTGCACGTGTCGGTGTGCATTCATTTGTAAGTGTGTGAGTTTGTTCTTAATGTGAAGAGTTTTATTCTTGACCTTATACCTGGACTTCATTTCATTTATACAACAGAGAATCAGTTAGTTTAACTGATTTATTACTTTGGATGGGTTAAGTGATGAAATAGAAAGTTAAAATGAAACTTATACAACCTGAGATGAAGAATAAGGAGCAGAGTTGAACAACAAAGAGTTTTATTGGTATTAATTGATACGTCTTTACCCAATATTGATGTTTACGTCCAAGATCAGAGTTCAGATAAAAACCATATGTATTACAGAGCAGTAAACCTTGACGATGCAACACAATCTAATACAGTTGTGCAAAATTACATTTTATCTTCTTTGGAACTTTTAACTGACAACATCTGGAGCTCTAATATATAGTGATGCCGTATTATTTATTTATTCAAATAGATTATACATTTATTCTTTAAAAGCACTTGCATGCAGAATATTTCTTGTCTTTTCTTTTGACCTCGACATGACAAAATTCATTTTCATTTTTCGATGAAGCCCAGCTCTTTGTAGTTTGCCTCAATGTCAGCGATGACGATGTCCATCACGTTCCTCAGAGCCTGCTGCCCGGCTGCATCCAGCCCGGCCTTCTCCGCCATGACTTGAACAATGACCTCAGTAATCAGCTGTCGAGAAAATACAGAGAAAGGCTCTAAAATCAGGTTTGGAGGACACAAAATCAATTGGATGAAACAGATGTAACTTTAGTCACATACATGATTACAACTGCACTCAGGAGAGAACATGTCTCTGTGAAGGCCCAACAGTTCCTTTATAAAACCACATTAAAACATAGATCTGGATTTTTATCTGTATCTGCAACAAATGAATATATACAAATATAAGTATCAGTCCCTGTGTTATTCTCTGAGAAAACAACTCAAATGTTGATTGCATTGTTGAAGAAAGTAAAAAAATAAATTCCAGATTCCGCTTCCTGATCCAGATCTGTACCTAAATTTAATTGGCTCTTCTTTGGGTCTTGCCCCACCCCTTCACAAAATTCCATGGATATCGGTTGAGGCCAGTTTTTTTTTAATCCTGCGAACTAATAAACAAAACAAAAGGTCTTCAGCGTTAATATTCACTCATGTACACTGAGGTTACCCTGAAGTTGTTGAGGGGGATCTTGTGCTTGGTAGCGTGGCTGTGGGCCAGAGGTTTGAGGATGGTAGCGTGGTTTCCTTTGGCCTTCAGCAGGTCACCAAGTTTCCTCAGCACAGTGGCGCCGTGGGTGGAAACGGCTCCGTTCCCGGCCAGGTCCCCCTTAGGGATGCCAACAAAGTTGGGGAACAGCTCCTGAGTCTCCGGGTGCTCCTTGAACAAACTGTGAAGAAAAGGAAATGAGAGGATTCAGCAGAGATAATACAGCACCAGGGCCGCAGCTACCACTGAGGACACAGAGGTCACTGAAGGTCTCATCAGAGCCACTGACCGGGTCAGAACCATGTTTCCATGGCTGGCGTAGTCTGCCTCCACTGGACCCCAGCACTTCAAAACCATGTCGAAGTCAGTCATGATCTGAGGAGTTGAAGTGGAGGATGATTAAAAACATTACAGAGAAAAATCAAAACTGAGAAAAACAAAGTGTCCTGATCACATGACATTTACATAAGCTACATAAACAGCGTCATCCTTTTTCTTCCGGCGTTACATCTCTCCTGTTTGATTTGATGTCCAGCAGCCAAGAGCCACTCTAATCAAAGCCCATTGTTATTAGGAAGAGGCAGATACATGACCCCATCTGCCCTCACTCAGTCTGTGATGTGTCCTCAGTGCTGCCACCACTTCATTAATGTGCAATCAAATCAGATGCACTGTTGGTTTTCTTTAAAATCCACATTTCTCATGAGAGCACAATCTTCTGCATTTGTATTTTTGTTTAGTTGCCGTGGGTATAGATCCTTTAATTCAGGGACCTTGATATTGTGAAAGAGCTTTATATATATTTCAATTTTATATAGAACAAGACATTCTCCAGCTGGGTTTTAGACATTTCTGCTGCATCTTTAACGTATGATAAATAACATAAGTATGTCAAATAATCCTAAAACTCTAAATGTCCAATTATTACCAATTTGTTTTAACCAAGTCGTTGCTGTGTCTTACTCAAAGTCAGCTTTATTCTCTGTCAATATTCCATAAACAACACATTTGTATTCTAAGATTGTATCATGAAAGTATTGAAAAACAGACAGTACCTACCTGTGGTAAAATATCCTGTGTTATGAAAATTCTTCTCGACCTGACTTGCCCCCCCTCAAAGCTGACCTTTTATACTCCCTCCCTCTGTCCGGTCACCAAATGATTACAGCCCTCCCACCCGACGTCTCTACCATTCTCACTGCACAATATCCCCAACCTTAAACTGGAAACTTTTACTTCCACCACCTGATATTTATGAGTCACTTTGTTATTCTGTGTTTCATCTTCACACGCTCAGTGAAATCTCATCTGAATATAGACGATCATATTAAAGACATGCAAACAAACAGGGTGTGTTTGTGTTTGTTGCCTCCATGAGACCTTTCCCAGCATGAACACTGACCTTGTCAGGACAGGTCGACATCATGGGGACCAAAGCTATCTGGACTGTTGTGTGGTGGATACTGACGATCATAGAGGAAAAGCCCATTGAATTAAACTCATCTGAACTTAACAGGCAACATTTCAACCTGTTAAATTTGTTATTTTCCATCGTGATAATTAACTCAGTATCAATACACATTCCCAGGGGGCGCTGTGTGAGCATTAAACAAACAATAAACAGATCAAATAACAATAACGGTCGGTAGCTACTGAATGTGATGATGATAAATGGTTATCATGACAAAATACAATATACAGTTTACAGTCCAGGCACAGAACTGATATTAGAAGAGAGTTTCTCTCAGTCAATTAAATCCCAAACGACTGTCATAAAACACACAGTGATCATATAAATAACATGATATGATATCTGAAAAATATTTTGAACCAGCTGTAATGTTTGGTTAGCTTTTAATGGATCACCAGCCATGTACGGCTACATAAACAAAGACAGAGACATTATTCTACAATGAAAATGATCAATGATCAATAACAGTCTGATCAGTGTCCTAACCCTCTTCACTATAGCTTCATACTGAACTGACAGCAGGGACACGATGAGACTGTGTGCTGGACTGTGGACTGAAACAAAGACTGAGTGGACACGACAACTCAACAGCAGGGGGCGACAAAGCTCAGTTTGGTTACAGTGCAGCACCAAACCAGAAGAAGAAGAAGGAGGAGGAGGAGCCTGTGGATCTAACTGCTTCCTGTTTCCTAACTAATGTGTGGACTGATCTGGGTTCAGGTCTGAACTCTGAGGTGAGGTCCACCATGATGCAGAGTCTGAAAGGCGTCAGACTCCTGAACTCCAGCTCTGTCAAACAAGCAGGTACCTGTGTGTGTGTGTGTAGCCACAACATAGCATAACTCACCCTGACACATCAATGTAAATATCAGGAGGCAGAGTAGGTTTATTTGAATGTATATAGGTGGTAGGTTCTTGCTCTATTGACAGACAGGTTAACAACTATTACTCATTAATATTTAACTATATTTGTGTGTTTGTTTCATATTTAAAAGACTCTCACAACTAAATGTAGTGTGAGATTGAGAACACAAGAAGCTGAACTTTATATATGTATCTAACTCTTCCATGTAAATGATATATGAGCCAGGATAGGTGCATTTATTTGAATGTAGATGTCATATTTCTGATGAGTCATAGAAGCAGTATCAGGGACCCTCAGGATGTTTGATGAGGATTTTCAGGGTCGATCACAGGTGAAGTGATGAGTCACTGTTGCCCTGACCCAGCGTGACCATGACAGATCACCTGTTTAGTCTGAACCAACAGTCTGAAGATATTCAGTTCTCAAAGGTAGAAAACAGAAGAAAAGAAACATTGAGAATTTCAAATGTTTTACTCAGACATGGTTTTCATTGTCAACTAATATATTAATGAACAAGAATGGCACTAAGCAGAGTCCAGGCCCAACAGTCCCTTTAAATCCAACCAAGCTGCCTCTGATTTCACACACTCATAGATATGAGTTCCCTAAACATGTCAGATTTGAATTATTCTCTGGGAAATCAGTGAAAATGTTGAAAACCACCATTCCTGGATCTGCAACCTGATCCAGATCTGCACCAAAATTCTTCACTGATCCAGTTTTGCGTAATCCTTCTAACTAACAAACATTTATGAAAACATAATTGTCTAAACAGAGGTAAGATGGAAGTTCATTATTCCTCCAGCTTTTGGTGAGTCTTACTAAAACAGATTGTGTTGCGTTGTGTCCAGTGTCGGAGCTCAATATTCCAGTCCCATGGGGAGAGATCAGAGGTAAGGTGTGGGGTCCTGATCATGGGCGTCCTGTGATGTGTGTGCACGGCTGGGCTGACAACTGTGGTTCCTTTAACTCCCTCATCCCCCTGCTGCCCAAAGGTAATTCATGTTTTTTTTATTTTCTCTTAAAAGCATCATGTTAAATGTTAACACTGCTGTCAGCAGATCAGTTTAAACTCCTTATACCCCTACTGAAGCCGAAGAGTAAATCTTCCTTCACTCTGTTTTAATTCAATGTAATGTGAACACATAATAAGTATATATAGTGACAACAACAGCTTCATGTCTTACTTTCTGGACAAAAGTTGTATGAAAAATAATGCATCGCTCACAACCTGTTGCTTTAGTCTGTGCAGACTACGGCTACATCCACTCCAGCGTTTTGCCTTCGTGTCAGTTTTAATCCCTGTCCGTGCAAAATCTCCTGACAACTCGCCTGCACTGGGCATACGTGTGTAAACAGGAAGGGGTGCTCCTCCCACTGGACACAGGAATAGTGGCAGATTCCTCAAATAATATCTCGTCTCATAAACATGTAAACAGTTTGGCAAATTCTACATTGGTACAGAAAAGAGCCAATCAGCAAGTGTTTACGTCATAGTTCCTAAACGTCTCTGTTTGTGGCGTCCAGACTAAAATGCAGCCCTTGAGTTATCAACATCAAGCAGGGCCAGCAGCGTTTTGCATTTCTCCATTTTAGCGGCTCTGTTACTCACCAGGCCTGGACGCCAGACGATTCCATTACAGAATTGATGTGTTTTCAAACAAAATTGCACTATTGTTGATGTAGCCTAAGCCAAAGACACTTGCACTCATTAACCGCTGCCCTTTACCAAGACACTGACATCACAATTGCAGCTGGTTGGGTCAGGAAGGTTTTTCCCCTTTGTGATATGGCGTGCTGTTTTGAACACAGTCTCTAGGGATTTGCTTTAGAATGTTTTTCAACTTAGAATATATCTTATGTTTTCTCTCTTTCTTTCTTTCTTTCTTTCTGTCGGTCCTCTCAGAGTACAGATACGTGGCGTTGGACCTGCCAGGTCACGGTCTGTCCTCACATCGTCCTCCTGAAGTTTTCTACTCCTTTCCCTTGTATTTGATGGACGTGCGCAGAGTCGCTGACGGTGTGTGAGTTCAAACACCGGCAGGTTTAGCTGCAGATTCTAATCAAACATGTCGCAGCATCAGGTTGTTTTCATTTTAGCGATGTAGCTACAGTTGAATGCTAATCAGCTTTTTTTCCACTGTACTACACTGTTGACTTAGTATTGAATGAAAAACAAACCAAAGGTCCACTCACTTGTTACTGGAGCTTTCAACCACATCTTACAATGAGTTCAGCAGAGGACAAAGACGATGAAGACAACTATGTCCATCACATTCCTCTCAAGATGACTGCATGACTTTTTTCTTAATTAATATTATATGATAGATAGATTTAAAACACGCAGTTTCACTCAGTCTGTTTCGTGGTGAGATATTGAACCTAGCTGATGATGTGTGAAATTAACTCCTGCAGCTCTGCAGTGGAACAGATTCTCCATCATAGGCCACAGTATGGGTGAGTGCAGCCACACAGCAGAATTGGAGCAATATACCATGTTATAATATTAACATATAAATAATATGTTGGATATATGTTACATGTTATATGTGCTGCATGTGTCCACCTTCTTCTTTTGTTTAATTTCAGGTGGTAACATTGCTGGATTGGTAAGTGACCAAATCAAAACAGTTTTCACATGATGTACAGACACTGGTATTATTATTATTATTATTATTATTATTATTATTATCATTATTGCACCGCTGTGTTTACTTTGTGTTCCACAGTTCAGCGCTCTGTATCCTGAGAAGGTGGATGCTCTCATACTGTTGGACTCTTATGGATTTTTACCTACAGATTCGGTATTTTAAAAGTTTTTACCCTTGAGACTCGTCACTACAGGACTGTGTTGAATGATCTTTAAACATACATCTGTGGATTCAAACTATAATCCAACCAGATCATTTCATACTGTTATTGTTACGTCTGACTCACATATATTTTTTTATTAATTTTAGTTATTTTTCCACAGGGTCTTCAAAAAGATCGACAAAGTTTAGAATTTAATAATCTTAATTTAAGACATTAAAGGTATTGTCTATGTTCGTATATTACATACATAGTAGGTCTTTGGAGACATGCATATCTCTGTGTGTTGTAGTTCTTTATAGGGATACAGATATTATTACACTATAATAAAACATGGAAGTAATAACTGAATCTACAAACACCTCAGTCAGAATTTCTCAGCACCCACAGCCTGTATGTGCAAAGGATTATGAATAACTGCTATCTCTGCCTGTAGTTTGAGATAATGTGGCGTTTCCAGAGTTATTCTCTACTCAGCTACTTCACTTTATCTTTAAATATAGGGAAGTGTAAGTAATCATGGCACCCTGATATCCCTTCATATTTATTATGGTCTTCAAAAGGTTTTAAAGTCTTAAATTAAAATTTGTTGAAATCGGCAGAAACCCTGAGCACACACCTGAGCTCCTTATTTCACATTTAGCATTAACCGACTGCACCACTTAGCTACATACATGTTAGCGCTAACCAGCAGCACTTTCCTGCAGTGCACATGACACCAAAGTGTCTCTTTCCAAGCTGAACAGAAAGTTTCACCTGGAGGGCAGACAGTTTCAGGAGGGATGGACAATTGATTATTTTTTTCATGAATTTTAATGTGGCTGCAACACATCTGTCGTTGTGCTGCAGCAAAACCATTTTCAAGTGAAGAACACAGAGTGGGTAGAAGGACAAGCTGCCTAACTTCAGAGTGCATTTAGTTAAGTTTGCGTGGAAAATTTATTTCATGAAGATGCAATGCATGGTGGGAAGCAGCAAGGAGAAGAAGAAGAAATCAAAATGACACAGACGATGTGTTTAATTCTAAAACACACAGGCAGCCAATATGATTAATATGATCCACTCTTGTCAGTAATGTCTTGTCAGTAATATTGAATGGAGTCACTTCATTTTCTTGCAGAAAGAAATTCCTAAAGTGATCAGACAGGGACTGGATGAGATGCTTCAGTTTGAAGAAAAGGCAGAAGAAAAGAGGAGAAGAGTTTACACGTATGAGAAGGCAGCTGAGAGGTATTACCTTCATATCTATGCCGGTTTAGTAACTTTGTTTGTGCTACTGTTATAAAAAACAGGTATTTTCTTTCTATCAGGCTCTTGGCTGCAAACCCAGCTCTGTCTGAACAGTCTGTGCACATCCTTTTAGAGCGAGGTCTCGATCAAGTAGACGGCGGTCAGTCATCATCCTCTTCTCTGCTCTGTTGTTTGTTGCTGCTCTTCCTCTAAGAAGAAATAATATAATTCGTGTTCTCTTGCAGGATTTGTGTTCACTCGGGACTTTCGTCTCAATCTGGTAGGTTTCTGCTGAACTGTTCCAGCTCATCACTTACTTTCTTAGATTTCTCCCAAAGGGTTCGTATGAAGTACATTGTGTTTTTGCTTTGTGATTACAGAAGAACATAGTGCGCACCACTTTGGAGCAGTGTCTGGAGTTCCAGAAGAGGATAACAGCCTCCACCCTCGTTATTCTGTAACTGCTTCCTTTTCCATGTTACATGCACTAAACTACAACAGAACCACGTTGTGCCTCACTAAATGTACTTTGTCTTTACAGAGCAGAGGACGGTTTTGAGAAGGTATTTGCTGAACAAGATGGAAAGAAAGCTTCGTCAGCTCTTGTCCAGGGCTATAGGGACAGAAATGTGAGTGAGTTTCTGTAGTAAAGTGGGTGCACTTGCGTCTTTGTGTTTATTTTTAGCTTTTAAGCCTGTGTGTAATTGTGCCCAGTAGACAGACAGCTGCAGAGGTGCGGAAGTAGCAGTGGAGTAAAAAGCTCAGTGTCTCAGAGGCAGCATCATTTGTTATAGCTGTGAACTTAAACACTGACCTACATACTGTACCTGGTCCAGTGCTGCTGGTGAGAGAGGATGTGGAGAAGAACAAAGTTTCATTATATAGCAAAAGAAAAGTTTGTCACGTCAGAATATCAATGATTATTCTGTGATTATCTTTCAATCTGTACCATTCCCTACTAACACTGGGCGAGCGGCGGGGTACACCCTGCACAAGTCAGGATAAAACACAGTAATATTCTGACTGATGCTATTGATGCGTCGTCCATCTTTACATACAGTCTATGACTAATAATCCTTGTTGCCAGACTTGCAGTTATTTATTTTTCTTCTTCTTCTGCTCAGTAAAGTTAAAGTTCATTTGCTTTTTAAGTTTTCTTTTTTGTTCCATGCATGTGTTTGATAGTGACTTTTACATTTTGTACATTTATAAGATTAATGATTAGATTGGGGTCAACAATAATATCAATGTCATAGTGTTTTTTAAGTTTTTGGTTTGCAGTAATCTCATGCCACTTCCCCCATATTTCACGTTATGGGATGTCTTTGATATTCAGCTGTATATTTGCTCTCAGTGTTTAATAAGACTGTCCTCCACCTTGCCGGAGGTTTGTTATCAACTCAATGCATTTTCTAGGACTAGATAAATGATAAGACAAGAAATCTCTTGTCCGCAGCTTGTTTCAAATAAAAACCTGGAAAAACCTCCTGTGAAACACCAACAGCCACAGTTGGAAACTTGATGGTGAACATAGTGAAGCATTTAGCTGCTACAGAGTCAGAATCTGATCAAAATCAGGATCAAGAGAGTAAGAATACCGGCTGTACATTCACCAAGTGGCCAGAATCATGATCATGAAATTATAATAAATGATATTTTTGCTCCTTTACTGCAGGATTTTTAAATGTATTTCATCTCTAACACTCTTCTTACTGTTTGTGTGCATCTGTCTTTCAGCAAACAGTCGTGAAAGTACCTGGTGATCATCACATCCATTTGAATGGTGCTGAGGTTGTTGCTCCACTGGTGTTGGACTTCCTGCAGACTAATGTATGTGCACAGTCAGACAGACTGACAGATGTGCAGACGTCCAAGTTATAGAAAACACACAAGAGCAACAAACTTAGCCAGCGCAGTCTGCCATCAAACTTTGTATTAATATCTTATGGGCATTTTTAAGTTGTTTTATTTATACTGTAGTGTCTTAGCTTCACCTAGCCGGCACTTGTGATTTTATATATAAATATATTAATTTGTACTGATGATGGCGTGACTTTTCACACCATGTTCTTCTTAATCTCTAGTTCAGCTATAAACTACTGAAGCAGTATCAATGTGTTTCTGACACAGTTTGTATTTTTTACTCACTGATCAAGTGAATAATCTTCGTGTTATTTCCATTCAATGGGTCAAGTCTGCATCAGAGGTCAGCACCAGGCTTTCATGCAGTGATGTGTGTATTAAAACAGTAGAATAACACAACACTGATCTGAAACCTCTTGTTATTTACAGTTTGAAAGTAGAAGCACAATAACATAAATGCCTTACAGCCATTTGCCTCTGTCGACCAGTCAAGTTACAGTTTACATCCGTGACTCTTCACACTCACATAATAAATGCAGTGAAGACATTCATTTAAGGTGCTGATCGTATTTTGTCATGAGTTGTTTAGAAAGAAGGAAATATGTCCAGTTGTGTTAAATGCTTTATCACTAATCATTAACCAGAGTCACACTCAGTGAGTGTGACACTCAGAGTGCAGACTTCCACCAAGACCCAACACTCCCCTTATTAAACCACATTGAATTCATTAGATCCAGATTTTTATTTGGATCTGCAGCAAATTGCCCACACTCATAAATATCACCTTCCTTAACGAGCCTGATGTTTTTCATCAAGATTCATGTTTGATCCATTGTTCTCTGGGGAAATCGAGAACATGATGAAAAACATTCTCACAATGTTAGAAAAAGAGAATTAAAACATTCCTGGATCCAAACCCTGATCCAGATCCACACCGAAATTGCATGTCATCTTTCTTGGATCATACTCCACCATTACACAACATTTCATGGAAATCCATTGAGTAGTTTTTGTGTAATCCTGGTAGCAAACAGACAAACACCGATGAAAACAAACAACTTTGACCTTTGTTGCTGGTGATAAAAACTGAGGACCAGGACTGTTTGGGATAAAGAAAGACGATGTTTATTTACACACAATTTATACACTGATGCAGTAATCAGACAGAAATCTTGTTATAAGAAATGTCAGAGCTTCACACTGAAGAAATGAGTGGAATGAAGAGCGGCTGCTAAAGTCTGTTCAGCTCGATGTGCACCAGACATCAGCAGTGTTTGAAATGCTCTGCGCCGTGTTTCAAGTCTGCTACCTGAGGTAAATATTTCAGCAGATGGACAGTGTCTCTGAGGATGTGTGAGGATGCGGTTAGTGAGCTGTGGGAAGGAAAGGTGTGAAGGCCGAGGACGAAGAAGAACTGTAGCACAAGATTGTGTTTACTACACAAACAAGACACATTACCTCCACCAACACGTGTCTGTCTGTTCACTTATTTATCAGCAGATTTACACAAAAACTCGTTGGAAGGATGGACCGCATCCACACCTCATTGGCTTAAGGTGTGGATGCAGTTTAAACTATGTTTTAAGACAATTCATCAAAGCTATCAGACAGAAACGTCCTCTTATATTGTTACATTTCTACTAAAAGACTTCGACAACCACGTCTAGGTTTGATTGGCATTGGTGATTTAAGTGCTCTGTAAGCGCCCTTTGTATTGTATCAACCTTTATAACAGACAAAGGGTGCCACAAGATTTATTAGACTCTATTTATACTGTTAGACCAAAGCTGAATTAAAAAAAAACATTTTAATACAACCAAAACAGGTGGAAATCATCCAATCAAAATGTGTTTTAGAAATATATCGAATTTATTAAATTTACAAATGCCAAAAATTATTATTCAGTAGAATGTGCACCTCTATAAGTGTGTGAAATGGGATGTGCCATCCTTGTTATCTAACATCATGTTTACTTTAGCTGACCAGATGAAGGAGCTTTAGCAGGTTGAATCTTTGAACTGAGTATACACACAGTTATTTCTACCACAGAGGAACACGTCCTACCCCACTTCCAAACTAACCTGTGTCCCACAAGCCTTTGAACGTTTCTTTCATCAGTACAAAGCTGAAACATGATGCTGGGGAATTCTGGCCTCATTCTGAGATAAACAGGTGTATCTACACATCTACACATCTTTCTCACAACTAAGATACAGCGACAAACACATGAGCTGTTACAAACCGACGCAAAACCTCATCAAAACCATGTTAAAGCCTCAATCCATTCATGGTTTCGAGCACCTTTTTTCCACTCACTGTCACCATGAGGCTGAATCCTTGTGGTCCACTGTCCTTCAGCAGCTGAGCAGCAGCAGCCGAGCAGCAGCAGCCGAGCAGCAGCAGCCGAGCAGCAGCAGCCTGTAATAAAGTTGAAGCCTTAAGATAAACATTTAGAGGAAATGTCCTCTGATGCGACTCCATGCAACAAATGCAAAGAAGATGAGACCAACTGAGTAGATCATCAGATCAACATCATTTCTGAGAAACGGCCAATCAAAGGCATTAACACAGCATCACCTGCTTTTCTCATTTACAGGTGAAGACAAGTCTCAATTTTAGTGGAACTAGAATTTGCTCCATGAATGTTACTGATTTGTTATTAAAATAATTATGTGATTAATTTTCATCTTAAAAACTGTTTTAACTTGCATCTTTAAAACTGTGTAAAAATCATATAATTTAATCAAATATATATATATACTGTATATACATTTGACACTGTGCCGATTATTCTGTAACAGCAGCATCATTTTAATGCGACCTGATGCTTTCGAGGAAAAAAACTCCAAAATATGGTTGTTAAAAAAAGGGGGGGAAGTGAAATGTTCACAAACTTTTTGTCCATTTAACTGAATCTTGTTTCAACTGAGTCCTTCACAGCAGAGGAGGCTGCCTGTGAGACCGAGCTGAGGGAAACAGTTCCCCTGAAGACTGCAGGCTCTATATCCCGGAAGTGCTGAGTGAAGTTTGTAAGTTTGAGTCAAGATGACAGCGCCGGGAAACCAGCCGGATGGAGAAGGTAAGAGAGGTTGAATAATAATAATCTCTGCTGTGTGAATGTGTTCCCTTCAGCCTGATTTAGTATAAGCGCAGAGTTTCTATAGTAAACAGACTGCACGTGCTAAAGGTGGAAAAGATCATGGAGCTGCAGAGATTGATCTGAACAGGACCATCGTCACGAAGCTGCAGACTTCAGCTGAGAATCATGAGACTCTGAAATAAGTTCATGTAGAATAAGTGCTGTGAAGTTTTGTCTCATTATTTCTGTCTATCATCAATGTGTTATTCTCTGCACACTGACACCTGTGTTGTTGTTTTTTTGTGTTGTTGTGTTATTGTGTTGTGTTGTGTGTCCAGTGTCAGAGCTCTCTATTCCAGTCCCATGGGGAGTCATCAGGGGTAAAGTCTGGGGTCCTGATCAGGGTCGTCCTGTGCTGTGCCTGCACGGCTGGGCTGACAACTGTGGTACATTCAACAGCCTCATCCCTCTGCTGCCCAAAGGTAATTCATGAGCCACCAGAAGCTCACGAGACTTTCAGGAAACAAAACTGGGTAATGATTTATTTTATGGGTCCATAACATTGTAATTAGTTTCTAAGACGTTTCCTATAAAGAGCCACTGTATGTGACAATGTTCAGCTGCAGTACTGTGAATTGGATGAAACTTTTCTTAATCAATTGTTGATTAAAACGATTGATGACATATGAAGAAAATTGAACTAAACGATTGATCAATCAACTTTTCAGTAGCATAAGAACGTATAAGAGTTCTTTTCAGAATAATAAGAAATCATTTTGAATAAAGTTTTCATGCATGAAAAAGTAAACGTTGCTAAATATAATTGTAATAAAGTTTACAATATCTAGACAACCATTATTTGGTTTAATGTTATTTAACTTTCACCCTATTCTACCTATAATCAATAATGAATGACCCATTAAAATAAAGTAGAACTGGATTGTGACTGTCCCTGTCCGTCCTCTCAGAGTGCAGATACCTGGCGGTGGACCTGGCAGGTCATGGCCACTCGTCGCACCTTCCTCCTGGAGTTTTCTACTCGGTTCTCGCATACATGGCAGACGTCCTCAGAGTCGCTGGTGGTGGGTGCGATGAGTCCTGCTCGATGATGTGTGAAATTAAATTATTCATTTGTTGCAAATCTCTCCATTGATGGCTTAGTAATGGATTATCTTATCTTAACTCCTGCAGCTCTGAAGCTGAGGAAGTTCTCCATGATAGGCCACAGTATGGGTGAGTGCAGCCCCAGGACACACCTGATCATGATCTGTGTGTTGTTTACTTTGCTGTGTTGAAAAAGTGAGAGTGTAAATAACACGGAGCCTCTTTATATTTACAGGTGCTGACATTGCAGGGATGGTGAGTTTGTCCTCAGGCCGATGTGTGAACACACTGTTCTGCTGTGTTTTCTCATGAGGTGTCATCCTATCGTGCGTGATTGTGTTTCCACAGTTCGCTGCACTGTATCCTGAGATGGTGGACGCTCTTGTGTTCTTGGACTCTTATGGATTCTTACCCACTGATTCGGTACATTTTTAAATTGCCAGACGATAGCCAGGATATTAGAAACACTGAAGTCCTCCAAACACACCCTCTCTATTAGAATCTGATGAAATAAAATCTGTAAAAATATGTTTAGATACATTTAAATATTAATATTTAAATATGTTTATTCAACTGTTGCACAACATCCTGCCTAGATTTTACTCTAAATGAAGGTCTATGTGTTGCTTAAAGAAATGAATCCTTTAATTGTTAAGTTTTCAAATTAAGTATTTAGAATAATATATAATTAAACCTCAATTTCTCCAGTTGCAGCTACAGCGCTGGTTAAATGTTCCTACAGTCAGTACACAGAGAGTATATTAAGTGGTGAAAACGACCCCTGCAGTGATATGGCAGCGTGCCTCAGTTATAATCTCTTTACTCTGAAATATTTCTATTTTATTGAGAGCTCTGCCTTCCACTTGTGTCAGTATTTTTGACTTGATCACCTCATCTTTCTTTTCGGTCTCTTCCTGCAGAAAGAAATGTACAAGGTGTTGAGGCAGGCGACAGAAGAGACGATTCAGTTTGAAAAAAAGACAGAAGAAAAGAAGAGAGTTTACACTTATGAGGAGGCGGTTAAGAGGTATATTTCTATCCCTCTAGCCCTGTCCGTTTGTTTCTTTCTTTCTTTCTTTCTTTCTAAGCAAGATTGTGAAAAAATTGCTGAATGGATTTCCATGAAACCTGGAGGAAGGATGTGGTATTGGTCAGGAAAGAACCAATACAATTTTGTTGTGGATCTGGATCAGGGGATGGATCCATTTCTTTTCATTTCTTTTCACTTCAACATTGTGAGATGTTTTTCAGATTAATTCATAGATCTTGATCTAAACATCAGACTTTTACAGGGAACTACATACTAATGTGTACAATTTGGTATAGATCCAAATAAAAATCCAGACTTAGTGAATTTAAGTGTTGTTTCACTGACTATGGTCTAAGAAATGTAACAGTGCTATATCAAATACACTGTACTTACGTATTTACATGTATAACAGCTTCAGCCAAAACAAAAAAATTGTGTTTTTTTTGTAAAATCTCTGAATCCCATTTTGTCATGCCAATTTTGTGTTTACTTTAACATTGCAACAGGGTGTTCCTTATTTCCCAGGGACTAATTAATGGATTTGGATTTTTTTTAAACAGAGAAGTGATATCTATGTGTGTGTGAAATTTGTTCACTCAGCTGTGACTCAAAATATATTATTTCCTCCAGGCTCTTGGCTGCAAACCCCACTCTGTCTGAACAGTCTGCTCACATACTGTTAGAGCGAAGTCTAGAGCAGGTGGAACGAGGTAAGTTTTTTATCTCTTCTCCTCCCCCTCGTGAGGAACAATCGCACCGTGCTGGCAGCTGACTGTGTTTCTGTTCAGCAGGTTTTGTGTTCTCCAGAGACTTGCGGGTTAATTTTGTAAGTGACTTTTAACCTCCTGAACCCTCCTGCACATTCAGCATTTTCTTCTTTTATTCCTTACAGGTTGGGGGGGTTTATCATTCAGCCCCATAAATGAAAACATGAACGATGTGTCTTTGTTTTCAGAAAAACATTCACCGCTTCACTTTGGAGCAGAGTCTGGAGATGCAGTCGAGGATTCAAGCCTCTGTTCTAGTTATTCTGTAAGATATCGACCTCTGTCTGATTCACTGTCTGTATAATATCTATAACTACTATATCAATGACATGAACTCCTGAAAGTGTCCACACTTTGCCTTTCACATATGAAGAACGCAGCAGGAGAGTCAGACGTGTTCATGACAACAGGAAAATGTCTGTAACATTCAGGTGAGGGGTGGTATCTGGGTAGAGCATCCAGGAGGCAGCGCATGACTATAAATTCTGCAGCGGAAAATGACACCAGCGTCAGCTGTTGTTGTTGACTGTCCGAATTGACCCATTGACATTGATACCCCCACTGACTCGCAAGAAAGTGCCAGAACCTGACCCGGACATGAGTGTTCCCACATACAGCCCCTCTGGATGATTTGAATAGTAAAAGTTCAGGAGTTCAGTGCATGTCTGAAACCAGCGTATCAATAACTTACTGTAACCTTCATCCTAGTTTTTTTTTTCTAGAGCACAAGGTGGCGTTGAAAGAAGATTTTCCGAACCAGCCCAAATGAAATTCACCTCAACTCTTCTTCAAAACTTTCGGGACAGAAATGTGGGTTTAGCGTCAAAATATATGTTTGAGCTAGTTTGATAAATATGTGCAGTTAATATCCCCTGTGTTTCTCTCTCCCTCAGCACAAGGTGGTGACGGTACCGGGCGATCATCACGTCCACCTGAATAACCCTGAGGTCATCGCCCCATTTGTGACCAACATCCTGCAAACTAAAGCTTTGTCACTGTCAACCAAGCGGGAGCACAAGTTATAAAATACTAACATTCTCCAACACGCTGTCACAGTTCCATCATGTTCTCCACTCGTCTGTAAGATCAACCTGTACTACTGTAGTAGAGCTCCCTTGAATCATTCCTCAATGTAACATACTTACATTTTTTAATTAAATTTAAGAATAAAAGTTGGTTTCCTTGTTCGCTATACGAGTTGTCCAGGTCTGCCTGACAGTCCTCACTGAGGGAAAAGAACATTTACTATTGCAACTTCATCGCCACTCATCTTATCCACTTTTGTTGTTTTTTTTGACACGTAAAGCAGAAGCATCACCAGATAAAGTGAGATGTCATCTACAATGAAACAAGAAGGTAGGAGTTCTTATTATCCTCAAACTTTCTGGAGACATGGATATTTTCAATTACTGTGAAATCCTGTTTATACAATCATGAGAGATCTGTAAGGACTTAGCGTTTGAGCTGCACGCTGACAGTTGTTGTGTGTCCAGTGTCGGAGCTCTCTGTTCCTGTGGCATGGGAAGAAATCAGATGTAAAGTCTGGGGTCCTGTTCACGGTCGTCCTGTGCTGCATTCACGGCTGGGCTGACAACTGTGGTACATTGAACTCCCTCATTCCCCTGCTGCCCAAAGGTAAATCATGACACGCCAGAGTAGATAATAAGTAATCAAGCTTTTGGCATATGACAGCGATTATACCTGTGTTTGAGATCCTTAACAACCCTGACTAAGTTGTCCCAAAACCAAACCACATATGGGATTAGTATATAGTGTGTTCAGTGGAAAATAATAGTAATTTAACCCATTTTTTATAGCATCAAATAACTAATTAAAACCAAAAAGTACCAGAAAATGAGCATATGGACAAACAGAAAGACAAAATTACGTAGACAGACAGAAAGCATCTTTCAGATGTTAATAATGCGTACTTTTTAATTTTATAAAAGGTCTATGTTTGGAAAAGAAAAGAAAATTATTGAAACTTAAGTCATAATTTAACAAGAAAAAAAAGGCATCATATTACCAGAATAGGCAGGGGTTCCCATTCCTCCAGGTTGTTTCTGAAATGTCTGCGATGTGTTTGATTCAAAGCTCTTTCTGTGCTACCTCTCAGAGAACAGATATGTGGCGATTGACCTGACAGGTCATGGTCATTCATCACTTCTTCCTGGTGGAGCTTTCTACATTAGTTTCACTCAGGCGTCACAGCAGCAATAGTTTGAGTTTCTTCAGGACTCTGGAGGATCTTTTGTGGCAGTAAAATCAATGGTGTTATACAGCAGTAAGAACAACTAGATTTAATTAGATGTGATGTTTTTGCGAAATGACTCCCACAGGGCTGCAGTGGACTAAATTCACCATCCTCGGCCACAGCATGTGTGAGTCACACACTCTGCAGATGAAATAAAACTCCACTGATACTGACATAACATTTTCACATCACCAAACACCCTGTGAAAAGACCTGATCTGAGCCAGATGATAAATGTGAGTGTGGAGTGATCAGCCAGACAGTCCTGGAACAACCAGTGATTTAATGATTCATTGACAGACAATATAGCACCAACTATTCTGATAATGATCACTTATTTAAGACACTTGTGTCAGTCCTCCTCGAACAGTTCTACAATATACTGTCACTTTTTATTGTGCTGGACGTTGTGTTCAGAGCTTTTTATGAATAGTCTGTTGTGCAGAGTTAACTTAACTTTGTGTTCATCCTACCTGGTTTATGTGAAATGAAGATTATATTGTTTTTTTCATAGACGAAATATCTTCACGTGTGTGGCTTTATATATGTGTTTGAATGATTTCCTTAACATGTTTTCACTGTGAAATTACCATATCATATCATTATCATAATATTGTGCGATTGAGTCCCCTTCAGATATGTTACTGTTTGAACACAACCACAAAGTTGCAGTGACTTGGAATGATAAAGCTTTTGTGTGTAAACCTCCAGTGAACACAGTTTTGACAAAGGGAAATAGCCACTCATTACCATTTACATCAGTGTGACCAGACATTTACATTCATTACACAAACAGGCGCAGAGTGGATATGTTTTTATTGTATTGCCTAACTGTCTTTAGTTTTCATCAGTTTACAACGTTTTGGCACATTTTTAAACTTCTGGCTTTGATGCTTCTCTTTCCTTATGTTTTGTCATCTCCATTAATGTTGGTGGACTGTGAAAACACCAGGGGGCAGCACTGGGAACAAGTCTAGTAATATTTTCACTTTGTTTGTTAATTTGTTGGTTTGTCATGATTCTTGATGCCTGATCTTTTTGAAGGACTTTTTGGACTTTCTATACACTCCCTGTTTTATTTTGTAACCTCGTTCCTTATTCACATTTGTGCTGTTTCTAAATTCACCATTTTTCCATGGGAATAATAAATTGATGTCTTATGAAATAAAAATCTGGTATATTATAGGACCTAATATCTAAGCATGGGTGTAATTTGGTTTTGTTTAAATGAATTTAAGGGAACTGATAACGCTTGTTGAATGTATGCACTCTCCTGAGAGAGTTGTCCTCGTTCAAGGAAACATATCAAAGTAAAGACATTTTAACATAAATAAAAAAACGAATTAGATCATATAGTCTTATTGAATGAATAAAACCACTGATAACATGAATTATAATGTTGTAAATATATATATATATAGCACCTTTCAAAACACATCACAAGGTGCTTCACAAGTTGAAAAAGAAAAATTGAAGGCTAACAAAAGGAAATGGTCAAAGCTATTTGAGGATCATACAGCATTAGAGCACAAATGCAAAAATAAAAAATTGTGTCTTCGAGAGAGATTTAAAAGAGGATATTATCCTGTTATTATAAAGTGTGACAGGAAGTTCGATTTATTGGAGGGTGGCAACCAACATAAACGTGCATTACCGACAAACGTACGTGAAGTCATTGGTTAAATTTTGAAAGGACACATGTCCCATGTAGCAGCTGCCCTTTGATTGCTCCCCTTTATTCTTCCTTTGATCTGTTTACATACTGTAAATACGTGTGCTTCAGTGTTAGCATTTCTTTCGAATTTTGACACAGAGAGACATGATACAGGGACACAGCAGGAATATTTCCAACCTAATAATTTAACATGTAACAGAAGACATGTCTGAGTCAGGAGAGTTATCAGGAACCGAGAATAAATGGCGCTCCAGGTACTGTCGCAATGATAAGCTGCTACAGAAGCAGGCTGAGAATGAGCACCTGATAGAGGTGCTTCAGAAAAACAACAAGGATCTGTTAACAACAGTGGAGGATCTGCAGCACAGAGAGAACCACCTCAAACATAAGCAGAAATGGTCTGAGTCCTTGCTACGTGAAACTCAGGCAGAGAATGAAACTCTGTTCAATGAAACTGTTACTCTGCAAGAACAAAACAATGTCCTATGCAAACAAAACAGGTCCCTCGTTGAAAAGGTGGCTTTACTTAAAGCTCAGAATGAGGCCATGCAACAGGAAGCTTCAGAGAAGCTTCAGAGCGTAAAATCAACAAACCTCCTCAGCAGCGATGAGACCATAGCAAAGATGCACATGGAGATCAATGACACTGAGAGGACCACCAAGGAGCGTCATTCATTTACAGATGGTTTTGAAAATACGTTGTGGGATTTGAATGAGCAGCTGAAGACAAGACACAAGAACAAACTCCTGGGTGATAATCTCAGAAACAAGTGTCTGGCTGCTGAGCCTCTGCAGGAGTCTGCAGATTTTGACATTCAACAGAAGACTCCTGCAGCAGAATCTCCGTGGCATTGCTATAGCTGCCGGTCTCTACAGATCTGTGTGTGTGTGTATGTTGGCGGAGCCATTCTGCATTATTCTCTGGTCCTTCTGAGAAAATGGACCTGAACGACTGGCTCCCATCATGCACTGCACTTTCTTTCAGTTAATGAGGAGTTTTTCTCTCCAGATAACTTTTGATTTCTCTATAATCGTTAAGGTCTTGACCTTCTATGCAAAGTAGAGATAATGTATATTGTGATTTGATGCAATACAAATAAAATGTGCTTTTTCTACCACATTAGTTGCCTCTTATTTTTTCACCCCATAATATAATGACTCCATCATCAACAAAGAGTGATCACCCTGAACTTAAGAGAACACATCATTATCATAAGGGAAACAATATTGGACTACTGACACTGCCCTGATGAGTACCTTATTCCACCATCCTGATAAAGCTCTCCCAACTCTTACTAGAATAAACCTATCAAAAAAAAAGTCTTTGATCCAATTGTATGTCCTACCTGCTATCATGTTTAATTTAATCATTTATCCCTCCTTCCAAACGATATCAATGATATGGTGATTTAATATGAAATGAAATGATATGATATTATACAATATGCCTTTTCTATCAAAAACTGCCATTTCAGACTCTTTATTAACTTGTGCTTTCTTAACCAGGTCTACAGTTCCTCATCTTCTCCTAAATCCACTCTGATGGTGAGATAACATTCCTCTCCTATCCATATAAAATGCTAATCTTTCCATAATCATTTTTTGCATTACTTTTCCCATTCATTCAATTAGATTGCTCCTTTCCTAGTTTCTGATCCTGAACAATCATTGCCTTTTTCCAGTCACCACTCACATATCCTTGCTACATTCCTTGACACTAAGGTTAAGTGTATAGTGCTGAGGTGTTTCTTGTGTGAACATCTAACCTCGTCCCTGCTCCATCATTTAGGCAGACCAGACCTTTTCCTCTATCAGTTCTTTAATAATCTCCCCATTAGCATCTGTTCTTATCCCCCCCCACAATGTACAAACCAACACACTGCTACCATCCAGCCCCATTTGTGTTAGCTTATCCAACTCTAGATTCCTACAAGGGTTGTAATAATAATAATGTTAATAACAATAACAATAATAACTTTATTGTAGCACCTTTCATATAAGAAATCCCACTATTGGTAGTAATTGAATATAAAATAATCCTCATATATCCTCTTACATTTAAATACTTTATATTTACATCAAGGGGGTCCTCTCTACGGAGGCCGCCATGTTTTTTTCAGTAGCCCCGACTGGACAAACTTATAACCTTTTGAGTTTTTTACGACAACTGAAGTCATCCACAGGTTCTTTTACATGTTTGGAAGGGGGGGTGTGAGTTGAGGGGTATTTAGCTGCAAATTGCAATTTCACCACTAGATGTCACTAAATTCTACACACTGTACCTAAAAATGATGGATTTCCTCAGGGAGATTGTTCCTCAGAGTGAGAGTCCTGAGAGAAAGGTGTCATGATTATGAACTCTGGACACTTTCTGGACTTTACCTACTGATTAAGAAGAGTTTGAGTTTTTATTATTGATTCTCTTTTTTATTTGACCTTTGCCTGTGTTTCCTTGGTCCCACTCTGTGTCCCACTCTGTGTTTTTTTCGGTTTCAGTCTGTTTTCCACTCGGTTTAGATTTGTGTTTCATTCTATTTTTAGATATGTGTTCCACTCTGTTTCCTGTTTTATTTTGAAAGTCTGATCTCCCTTGTGTTTCTGTTCACTAACCTCCTGCCTTGGTGTGTTTCTCCTGTTTCTCCTGTGCCACCAGTCTCTAGTTTGTCATCACTTCAGTTTTATTCAATCAAGTCCTCAGTTCTGTCTCTGTCATTTCATTGTCTTCATGCCGCATCACGTCACCCACCTATATCCTGCACTTGTAAGTTCTTTGTGTTTCCCTGGTTTTTTTATGCTTGTTTCAGTTGAACCCTTTTCAATCTTTTTCTAGTTTCCCAGTGTTTTTCTGTTTATGGACGTTTTGTCAGCCCAGCCTCTAGTTTTCCTGTGCTTTTTGGTTTGTGGATTTTTGCCTCATTAAAAGGACACTTTCAGTACACGTGGTGTTAAAAGATCTGACATGTTTTTTAGATTTACTGGAATCAGAACCTAAAATTGGAGTGATACGCTCTTATATTATGTACCTCATGAACCAGGATGTCATGTGTCATCTTTTCTGTTTGGAGATGTCACAGCTCTGTCTGTGGAGCTGATCTGTTCAACTGCTTTTCACAAATCTGCTGCCTGTGCAGAAGGAGCTAAAAATGGCCTTAAAAAGAACGTGACAACTTTTTATTATGTAGGCCATCATCACCATCATCATCATCATCATCATCATCATCACCATCATCATCATCATCTCTGGATGCACTCCTTTGTCTTGGAAGCAGATAGACAAAAAAACACAAAAACTAATGGGAGTGACTCCATGAAAAGCTGCAGCTGCCACCTTTCAGAGCAGATATGAGAGGAGCTGTCTCACAAGAAAATATCCCCCCCCCCCCCCCTCTCTCTCTCAATGTCACATAAACTGTGAGATGGCCTCTGTGTTTAAATGGAGTGGAATTGATTTTACGCAGCGGGCAGCATGGCTGTGAGCATCCAGAGACATCTGAGGGGCTTGTTTCTCCCCCGTCTCCTCTCTCTTCCTCCTCCAACCCTATCACCCACCCCAAAAAAATGATTATAGTTATATAAGTTTTCCCTCCCTCCATCCTCTTCAGCCATCCGCGTTGTCATGGCAACCCCACCCCTCCCTTTTGAACGTCAGAGGCAGGAGCTGGAGGATGAAGCCGCAGCGTGCAGCCTCCTCTGTCTCTCGTGCCTCTCAGAGAACACCTGTGATTCGCTTTTCTTCCGCTGTCTCACACGCAACAGAGGGAGCTGCAGCGCTGGAAGTGATCTGATGATTGTCTGGACTCTCAGCTGCCGTGCATCACTTCCACCCTCAAACGCACAGAGACTGCACTGATTCAGCAGCGTCTACAGGTAACATGCTTCTCTCTACTATCATGCACTATTTTGAATGCAGGGGCTCAACAACTGTGTTTGTTTTGCAAGTTGAATATTATGAATTTCAGAGCGTTGAGAAATCCTGTCCTCGTCCTGTATTTGTGATTGTAACGAGGGAGCAGCAGGGATTTCTGAGCAGCGAGTGCCAATAATGGGACACTGAGATGCTGCAGTTTGTCATGCATGACACTGAACCCAGCAGAGAGGGAGTGTTTGCAATAAGTACAACTCAGCTCACCCGAAATCTCTCCTCTCCATCCCCTCTTCCATCATGTCTCTCCTCCCCTGTCCCCTCATCTATCCATTTTTTTCTTCTGTCCTCTCTTCCTCCTCCTGTCTCCCTTTGCCCCTGACAGCAGTGATGTCCTGGCTGTTCCTCGACTGGTTCGTCCCCCTCTACCTGCTGGTGTCGGTTCTGGTGCTGGCAGGATTCGGAGCGTGCCTGTACTTTCTAGAGCCTGGGCTGCAGGATGCCCACAAGTGGAGCAACAAAACAGTCCGACATCACCCACTGGTGGCCAGCGTGAACTGCAGAGATGATGATAGCAATGCCCTGATATGATCAAGAGGGCGAGGCGGCAGGGGCCATCTGGACAGGGGTGCTGCCGGGACACGGGAGGGATGGAGGCCAACACCTTAAAAGATGGAGAAAGAAAATGGGAGAGACAAAGGATGGAGGCTAAGATTATCTGATATTTCAAGCTCTGTCCTATCATTCCAACTTTCCTCTCATGTCTGTAGATTTTTACTGTAGACATCAGGGAAAACTGTAGTGGGGATTTAAAGTTTTTTTTCAAATGCACAAAGAGGAGACGACCACCTGCAGAAAGAGATTGTGAGATTATTGGAGGACATGTTGCCCTTTAGAAATGTTTGTAAATGTCATGCCATCTTATACTAGTGCCAACTTTTACATACATTTTGTAATTCGACAATCACTTTACGTATTTCATGGACTTGACTTATATTGTGCATTTAGTCAGTGAAGTGAATGACATAAGTGCAATGAGGGTTTTTAAATCCTCTCTGTGGTGATGGCCGCTGCTGAGATGCATGTGGATTGTTACAGTGCCACCGTGCCAAAATGCTGTAGTGACTTTAATAAAACAATATGTGCAGAATAAATACAAGTAATTTATTCAAGGTGCCAAGTTTATCTTAGATGGACCAAGATTACAGAAAAGTTGTGTTTGTTAATGCTCCCATTGTATATTTTTTGATTTTCATTGTGAAAACTTTACTTGACAGCATGGTGAGGAAACTGGGATGTGTAACAGACCTCTTTTGATGATCATATGCTTCTTCTGTTAAATAAAAAATAAAACTGTTCAACCCTCAATTATTTGTGTTTAATGTGTCTGTGTAATTATGAAGTTATTATGATACCTGAGATTTGTGGAGTACATCTGTGCCATGGTAACTACATTCCCTCTATTTAACGTTTTTGTATACTTCTACACATGCTTCTTATACGTCTACATCTAGTACGTACACTTTTAATGATAATAAACTTACTTTAATTTGGGAAAACTTTTCAATATAGAAAACATACTTGCATTTAAGTGTTTCTACATTGTTATATTGGTACTTTTTACTTTTTCCTCTTCTGTGATCACACGGCGCATTGACACTTCACAGACAGATGTCCGACCAGCCGAACAACAGAAGTGACCAGAGTGGGAGTGAAACAGTGAGGCCTTAGTGTCAAGGAATGGGGAGAATGGCACTTGTGTGCCCACCACTTCCTACTGCTCTCGTTCACTTATTCACTCACTCAGACTGTCAACAACAGCGACAGCGCGTCCGGCTGCAGGTCTGTGTCTTATATCACAATTTTAAAAACGTTTTGTCCATAGATGTTTGTTTTTCAGTTGAATTTATGGTGGCAATATATTTCAGATTGCAGTGTTTGACAGTAACTGCACTGTTATCCAAGTACATTTTTGAAGTACTTGCACTTTACATTATTAGTTTCCTTGCATGCTACTTTATACTTTGACAGTACATTTAATTCTCAGCTATATTCATTTTACATGTCATCATTTTACATAATGGAAACATGCGTTGTGAAATTTAAGAACAAATATATATGTGTGTGCGTGTGTTGCTGCCATTTTTATCCAAATAAAGGATCTAAATATTTCATTCACAGACTGAGACAAAAGTTCAGTATTTATCTTCGAACTTGATTTTCCTTTTTTCACCCCTGGCATTGTTATTGTTGTTGTTCTTTGTTTTCATCGCCTTCTCGTCTAATTTATCTAAAACAGGATGAGTGCTTATGACCGTCTGGCACCTCTGATGCCTCAAGTGTCTTCATCTTCCAGACAAACAGGGGAACATCCATCAGCTTGTTTGTCACCGCCTCCCTCGCTCTCTTCTCCTGTTATCAAAAAGAAAGTGATTCAGATTCCGTCATTTGATGAGAAGGGACTCATCTCTGAAAAACACGACACAAAACAGAGAAGCACTGACAGGTAAGATAAGTTGCAGCTCATATTCCAACTCGCTTTACTGTTATGTAACAGTGTAAATATTTTACTGAATTCATTTTGTAGTTCACACAACTCCTCCCTCTTTTGGCTCCAGATCATTTGTTCCAATTTGTTCCTCTGAGACATCCAGTCAGCCTTCTTGGAGTAAATCATGTCAGAGAATCCACGGAGAAAGAGCTTCAACGCTTCCAAGAGCCAAACCCAAAACATGCAGCTCTCCAACTTTTTCTAAAAAGCCCAGTTTCTCCATTTGTCCTGCTCCGAATCCAAATTCCTCTCCCACTGCCACCTCTCTGAAACCAAAGCCAAGTGATTCGCTCCATCTCCCCGCCTCACAGTGGAGTGATCTTTCTCCGTTACTGCACCAACCTCAGCTGCAGCCAAGTGTATCTCCGACTCTGACCGTCCCAACACCCCGACTGAGTCCATCTCCAACGTCCCTGTGCCAAGGGGAGAATGGGAAGCAGCCCTCTCCTGTTGCAACAGAGAGACGTGCTAGATCTATCAACATCTCGAATACAGAAGTTGAGCCAAAAGAAAGTTTTTCAAATGAGGCAAAGCATAAAGTTCTCGACCAAGAGGTTTTACTGGATTTCACGAGAAGATTCCCCATGATGAGCAGAGGGTCTCAACATCTCACTCACTCTGAGTCTCAGAAACAAGCAGCCATGTCTCTGGATTCCTGCTCACTGCAAGGCAAAAACATTTCAAAAGATAAACCAAAGCCTCCACCAAGGAATTCAGACTTTTCTTCAATCCCAAAACCAAAGTCAAACATCAGACAGCAGCAGGAGTTTCTGCCAAGTAGAGCGACAGGTACACAGACGTTTCTTTCATCAGAGTCTGAGGGGATTAAGTCTAATGTTGTTCACAGAGAGTCTCAGACAGTGTTTGATGGACTGGCAACTCAAAGCAAGTGTACAGACTACCCTCAGAATAGATATCACACTCAAACTGCAGCTTTGGCTTCAAATAACAAATCATATGAACAAATGTACTCTGAGAGAAATACAGCTCTACCGCTGACTCATAAAATTTTACTTCGCACAGCGCCTCCTGAGAGTCAGTCAACTGTTTCACCCAATATCCAGACAAGGAGGAGACCATTTGATTTGAGCGATAAAACAAAAGTGGATACAACATTTCTATCAGGTTTAAATCTCAGGAGACCCGGGGATGAAAAGTATACAAGGAGAGTAACAGGAAGCTCCTCGCCCACACAAACGGGAGGATCGCATCATGTCACATCCCAGCAGAGACACAGAATCTGGTCGAAGGCCCCAAGTCAGGCTGTCACGATGGATGCACATGGCACAGTAAACCGGTCTGACTGTTTCTCAAAGGATTACAGCTGCCTATCAAGAGACATCGACCAGAGAACGAAGGCTTCTCAGCATGTACACACTCGACTCAAGACGTGTCTGGTGGCGCCTCAGACTCAGGAGGCCTCCCGACCTTGGCCTGCCCCTGCTGAGAGCACCACATCAAAAAAACATCTGTCAGATCACGAGGAAGCCACGGGGCGAAATAAAAACCACAAAGAGGTGAACCTCAGTGACATGTGGCTGAATCAAACAGATATTTTGGCCCCACCTGATCACCATAGCGTGCTCTCAAAGCTACTAGAACACCCCTCAGAGAAATGTGTTGTGAGCTGGCCCCCCTCTGCGGCTCGCTGCCCATTCAACTCAAACAGCTCTGGCAGCGGTTCAAAGGGGGTCTCTGACCTGCCGTTGCAGCCGCAGAGCAGAGTTTACCAGAGACCAGAGGAGACGACACCAGCAGCAGTAATCAACCAAGTGGATTACTCTCATGCAAACAGAGCTTTTATCATGGAGGAAGCAGAGGACCCTTATTACGTCACTATGTATTACCCAGGCTCAGTGTATGTGGGTGAGTACATACACATCCAAACCACTTTTACTCAGCAAAGTCAACAAACCCATCAGAGTATACACATGACAGGGACTCTTTCGTGTCTTGTGCTCTTAATCTGTGTCGAGTAGGAGTTCAATTATTTTCTAAGAGGGGGGCAGGAATTCAGATGAGGGGGTGGCCAAAGAGGAGAGCAGAGGGATTTAAGACGCCACTGCTTATCAGCAGAGTAACAGACGTGCTGTAGCGAGACGTGACGGCATCTGTTAGAAGACTCTATCAGAGTGAATATAGCACAAGGACATGCCAAAACAGCTCGCCATGCAAACAAGCAAACACAACAAAAACATGCAGAGAGGGGAACAGACTGGCGACAGGAGAGCAACTCAGAGATAAAGTGTGAGTACTGCCACACTGTGAGGAATCATTTTACCACAGCTACACTGCAAATACTGTGTAATTTCTCTAATTTAAATCCTGCTAAAATATCACAGGACAGAGATTAAAAACACACACAAGTATTAATAAGGTGTCTGCATCTCTCTAATGAGAATCATAGACCTATGATGAGGCCATTCACGGTATAATGACTCAGTGGTTTCCAGATTTAATGCATTTTTTAATATTACACCAGTGTCAGGCCTTTTTTGGTTTGTTAGTTGTTGGTATTTCCTCTCACCTTTAAATACTTTCATTTCAGATTATCCAAAAAGGTTAAAGTCTCAAATATACAAAGGTAACGATTAGAGAAAGGTCCGGAACAAAAAAGTGAACTTGTGCAGCAGAGCTTTGTTTTACTACTTTTCTTTCCCACAAATAATCTCAAGACTCTTCAAAGGTCCAGAGGAGGAATCACTGATATTTCCTCATAATATTTTACTAGTTCAAACTAATTCCACCTCAAACAGTAAAATGTAGCGTAAGCGATGGTGCATTATTAAGTAAAATATAAGAAGGAATAAGGTGAGCTTTACTTATCGTGAAGGAAATGTGTCTTAGACACACAGTATCTGCTGTTAATATTTATACTGGCTGTCCCTTTACACACACACATAGTACACATACTATTATTTGACAACACATTGCACACTGCCCTTCTGTAGGAGTGGGAGGCCTCACTATTACATGCACAGTGAAAATGCATTAGGAGCAAGACAAATACTTTTCTTCACTTTTAATACTCTAAGTACATTTAGCTGATAATATTTTTGAATGTAGGACCTTAACTTGTATTGGAGCTGGGATGAAACCACCAAACTTCTGGTAAGTGGACGACCTGTGCTAACTCCTGAGCCACTGCTGCCCACAAGCTGAGACCGACAGTTAGTTACACACTTCCTGTAGGAGATCGTACTCGCTCAACAAAGTTGCATTGTTCAAGAACAGGTGTTCAGGTTGGGTAGTGGGAATGAAAGCAGCACCCTTCTCTCTATTAAATATCAGTGAACCATCAAATTAATTTCAGTTTCGTAAAATAGGAAATATATAAATGAAATGTTAAAAACATGTGTGGGCTATGGCAGAAACCAGTAACTGCTTATTTAAAAATCCAAATAAAATAAAATACAAAACACACACATCACAATCATGAGAGAGAATCTCTGGAAGCCTTCAGTTGTCATGAAAACTGAAAAGATGTTGAGTTTGTCCAATTTGGGCTACTGTAAAAAACATTGGAGAGAACGACTCCTGATGTAAATATAAAGTATTTAAACATAAAGGGCTCATTCTAGAGTAGAGAAAACAACAATTTATACAATTTTGATGAAACACACTAGTTCTTTGCGCGGTGTCTTCCACCTGGGAGCTTTTCCTCCCCGCTGTTGCTGATGCTTGCTCGGTGTGGAACAAGTCGGATTTTGTCCTTTTTAAGATCTTGGACTTTTGTGCAGCACATTGAGACAACTGTTTGTTGTGATACCGTGCTATATAAATACATTTGATTGATTGATTGATTGATTGATTGAAAACATCATGAGGATTATATTATATTCAGTTTGTGCCTATAGATCCCTTTCACCTAAATCTTACTCACTGGAGCTTTCAGTAAGGGAGCAGAATACGTATTGTCTCTGTGCTTCAGTAAAGGATTCACGTCTTCCACTCTTACATGAAAACTTTGAATAATGGCTCCAGGTCAGACTGGTCGTTTTTTACCTAATGTAAAATATCCCCTGTAAATAATCCTGGGAAAACTTCCCTTTTTGGAACCGTTATACTGCGCATGCGCGCTGCATCTCCCCACTCCCTCTCCTCTTGTCGCCGTGGTAACGGAGGAGGGGGCTGAAGGGAGGAGAAGGACCGGAGCAGACTCATGACCGCAACTCCTCCGGTTTTCTCCGGTTACACGTCGTTCGTCGCGGGGGTCGCAGCAGCATCAGCTCGGTCAGTGAAGGAGAAGAAGAAGCTCGTCCTCACCTCCAGCACATTTCCACCGTCGGTTGAACGGGGGTCGGTGAGTGTGACGTCTTTACGTGCCGAGCCCACCGCCGCAGCTAGCAGCTAACGTGCGGCTGCTGCAGCTAGCGGCTGTTACACAGCATGGCTGCACAGAGACAATGGGGGCGACAGGCTGTGATGGAGACAACCAGTGTTTTCTATCAGAATACACACACGCTGCTTTCTGACACGGCGTGGCGTCTTTTCTCAGGGGAACAGGTTCCGTGTCTGCAGAGCATCAGCAGCCGGTGTCTGTCTCAGTCCTGTGTGTCTCTGCAGCGGGACACGAACGATGCTCTCATTCTGTTCATGTGTGAATGTACATGTGAAGCAGGGAGGGTTTAGAAAGTGTGAGATAAGGTGAGGTCAGACTGGTGCACGGATGTAAAGGACAGGAATATAAATGTGTTAAGTATGGCTGCAGCTTATGTTTATTCTCATGGTCAATAAACCTGGCAATCATTTACTCCTAAATGAGAAGAACATTTCCATCACAATATTCCTGAGCACCTCAAATGTCTTGTTTTGTCCAGTCAACAGTCCAGACCCTAAAATATACAGTTGAATGTATGTGGATACAGAAGAAACTCACATTGGAGTCATCAAGTTATTGACGTTTTTACCTCAAATATGAAGTAAACAAAGATTCAAGAAGACACATAGCATAGCAGAGCCCATTCCTCCACCAAGGCCCATAGATATCACATTCACAGTATCTGTCCTCTAAATAGGCCTGATTGTCTCCTTGAAGCTCCATGAATTATTCGCCGGGAGGTTGTTAAAAAAAAACATGCATCTTACAATGTTAAATCAAGTGATTAAAGAAAATCCTAATTCTGCCTCTTGGCTCATGTCCCATCCCTCCACCAAGTTTCATGGAAATCCACCCCGTGGTTTCAGTGTTGTCCTGCTGACAAACAAATGGACAGGGGCAAAGACATAACCTCATTGGCAGAGGTTATTATCAAACAGTTGCTCATGGACTAACCCAAACTAAATGTTGCAGCTCTAGTGTCAAGACTGAAATTTAAAGCCTTGGTTCTCATCAGGAATAAATAGAACATTATCTACAGTAACATTGTTACTGACAATAAATGACAAATAGGCTAAATTCAATACTCTAACTTGAATGAATGTTGAATAATAGCTGCTCTTTGAAACAGATTTCTTTTACACAAATTTTTTTTGTGGTCATTTTGCATTTGTGGTGGTATTGTGTCTCCTGGTGGACGTATCATGTCTGTTTGTGGTTGTACCATGTCCATTTGAGGTTGCTTTGAGTCTCTGTGATTGTATCCTGTCTCTTTGTGGTCGTATTATGTCTGTTTGTGATTGTATCCTGTCTCTTTGAGGTCGTATTATGTCTGTTTGTGGTTGTATCCTGTCTCTTTGTGGTCGTATTATGTCTGTTTGTGGTTGTATCCTGTCTCTTTGTGGTCGTATTATGTCTGTTTGTGATCGTATCCTGTCTCTTTGTGGTCGTATTATGTCTGTTTGTGGTTGTATCCTGTCTCTTTGTGGTTGCTTTGAGTCTCTGTGGGTGTATCGTGCCTCTCTGTGGATGTTTTGTGTCTGCTTGTGTTTGTGTTTTCAGGTTGATTTGAGTCTTTTTAGTTGTATTGTGTCTCTCTGTTTGTTTTGCATTATATTGTGGTTGTTGATGTGACTTTCCAACAAGACGTTGTAGACAGTCCCTTCATGCGGGGGTGGGTGGGGGGGTGCAGTGAGCACAGCTGAAGGTCTGCTGTAGTGAATCGAAGTGACAGCCATTTCTTCAGTGACCTGTATGATCTGTATCTATGACTGTGGCTTGGCTACGCTGACTTAGAGCGTGGCAGCAGGCGGTTCCATGTGTAGACCCTGGAGGGCCGAGGCTCTGCACAACCTGCCTTGGCCTCACGTCTGATACTGTTACCATCTGTCTGCACCGTTTGCTTCACTTCAGGAGCTGATTCAGAAAAAATACTGTGGTGTCAAAGGCACCAAACGGGAGTGTTGGACTTTTTTTGTGCAGGTTTTCTTAGAACAGTTGACTTATTATGAGAATAGTTGCTGAAAATGTATCTGCTGATTGAATATTTGATTAATTGATTTGTTGCAGTTCTACTGATCACAGTCTGAAGAAGTTACACACAGAGATGCACCAATCTGAAATGTTTCTTCTAAGACTCATACTTAAACTCTGGGTATCTGCCAATACTGTGACGAAGATATGTTCTTATCACACAGTTGCAGTTATAATTGTAATTTCTCTCTGTAAATTATATAACGCAGACAGTGAATAAAGTTAATAATTATCGGCCTATAATTTTCATCAATAGCAATATAATTAAAGTCAAATATATATCAATGTAATGCTTATGCAAACCTTAGTTTTTAAAAGAAATGTATTGGTTGATACTTTAAAGTTTGAACTTAAAAGAAAGCAATTGGTTGCCAAATGAGCTGATACCGGAACTTCAATGATGTTGTTGAGACAGTTGAAGAAATGTGATTAGATCTTCACCAATCTTATATTTATACAAAAAATCAACAGCATCTATTTTTAGAAACAAGGAACGTACATGAGAGCACGTGTATTATTGTAATTTTAAGCCAACTGCAACAACCCACTTCTTAAATGTAGAGCGTAAAGGGAGGAGAGGCCTAACCCGCTCTTCTGACCTACTTCTACTAATGAAGCAGATTTTTCTGGTCATGAAAAAGTCCTATTATTGTCTTCTCTATTTTCTCCATAGACATGTCAGACGTAGTTCCTCCAGAAGTGAGACCTAAACCTGCCGTCCCTGCCAAGCCCCCAAATGTGGGGGCTCCTTCCCCCTCGAGCCCCTTCCCACCCCAGGGGCCGGGCATCGGAGGAGGCGTCGGCGTCCCTGCTCCCCTACCAAGTGGTATTCCAGTCCCAATTGGGAGTCATGCCTCCGGAGCCAGTCATGGTATTGGCCATGGCGTGGGCCACGGTGCCGGCAATAGTGGGGGTCACGCTGCAGCGCACAGCGGAGGTCATGGCCACACTGGCTCCCATAGCTCTGGTGGGGGGTCCACACTGCTGGGATACATTGGCATCGACACCATCATTGAGCAGATGAGGAAGAAAACCATGAAGACAGGATTTGACTTCAACATCATGGTAGTCGGTAAGGCACAGTGGGATTTGTCTCTGGATCTTCTCTTACACCTGCACAGTTTCAGCGTCTCATTTTCTCTCACATGTGTGGCCCTCCCTCTCGTCTCAGGTCACAGCGGTCTGGGAAAGTCGACTCTTGTCAACACCTTATTCAAGTCCCAGGTGAGCAGGAGGAGCGCAGGATGGTCCCGTGATGACAAGATACCCAAAACTGTGGAGATCAAATCAGTGTCTCATGGTGAGTAAAGAGAGAGAGAGAGAGATTCACAAGATTTGTGTGTGTGGAGATTTGTGAAAACGCAATCCAATTTGTTTCTTATCATATTTGTAAACATGTAATAGAATCTGTAAATGCATATAGGAATCTGCAATGAGGTATGCAAGTAGGCTAAGTCAAAGCATTCCAAGGGACATACACGAGGGGTCCCCTGAATTCCCTCTTTCTTGTAGGTGGCCGTTGGTTGAGTAAAAATGGAGAACCTCTACATAAAGGCACGGCTGTTGACATCAGCTGTGATTTATAGCATTTGGTAGAATGAAATTATGATCATTGAGATTCTGCAATGTTATTTGTTTAAAGTCCATCATGACTAAAACACTGACTTCTTCATGACAGATAGAATGTAGTCATCTGTCGGTACAGATTGTTCCTGACCTACCGAGTCCCTCTGGATTGTTGACAGCTTTAACTTGATGGAAATGAGTCAGTCCTGGGAGTAACACAGGTGCATCAGAAAGTCTTTTCATTTTTTTATTCTTTCTCAGAGTGTAGACTTTAATCCAGCAAGTCTACGTTTGTCTTCCATTTCCATAAATTAAAAAAAATAGGACATTTCAAATGAAAAACACATTTTGCAGTTGGTAAAAGGAGGTTTGACAGAGTGTTTTATAGATTTAAGCTTTGTTAGTTTATTTTGTCTAATAAGAGTTAGACTTTTCATAACGGTGAATTTAAAGCCTAAAATGGTTTATTGACAGTGGTGTGATGAATTTTCCTCATAAAACGTGTTTCTGAAATTCTTCCATGACAAACAGGCTTCCTGCTGGAATAAACTGAGCAGCAACAGTCAGAGTGAATTAACTCGGGGTCATTGTTTAATGATCCATTTTAAAGTCATTGTGTGTCACATTTAAAAACTATTCTGACAGTGGCACCCCTCCCCCAATGTGACACTTTGGCAGACAGCTTTGTACGACATTTAAGAAATCAGTTGGTGACTGTTGATTGTGTCACACAGTGTTGTGCTTATCATGACATCCGGGACTGCTAATGGGACAGATCTGGCATTCCAGTTCGGGAGAGATTGAACTAATTTTATTGTTTATTATATTGCTTTGGCGCTCATGCCCCCCCCCAGGGGTCTAGACACTAGTGGTGGTTGATGGAATAGAGAGAACGTGCTGAAGATCTGAGTGTGATGATGAGTGGAGTGGAGGTGAAGGGGGAGGAGGAAGGTTGCACATAATCACTGAAATCACAGCTAATCGCAATAAAGAGTGGACAGACAACAACAAGATGATTGGCTGATTGTGGCGAATTCTGATTGGACTAATGAAAACACCTACAGTCAGCCGACTAGAAAAAAACGAGGCGATCCAAAGAGAGAATTGTGAGTAAATGAGTCATAGAGTCGACTTACGCTGAGCTTAATTTACATACAGTATGTCCTTGATGAGTTATCAGAGTGGTGGTGATGTGTCAAACCCTTGGACTGGACTGGACTCAGTGTTTGGCTGCTACTGTTTTCACGATCATACACACACACTGCCTTATTGGGCCTTGGTGGATGTATGCACTCTACTGAGAGCCATTCTAGTGTTTGTCTTGTTTGTTTGTTAGCAGGATTACGCAAAAACTACTCAACCAATTTCCATTAAATGTTGTGGAGGGGTGGGGCAATGACTCAAGGAAGATTTGGTGTGGATCTGGATCAGGGGGCAGATCCGTGTTTCGAGGACTGTTATTTATGAGTGTTTGGTGCGGATCCAAATTAGAAAACTGGATCTAGTGAATTTAAATATGGGTTCACGAGGGGACTGTTGGGCCTTGGCAGAGTGTGTGCACTGTGCACTCTGAGTGTCTTTGTAGTTTTTCATTGTGTGGACATTTCCATTATCAAATACACATTAAATACAGATTAATGAGTTTTCTTTTTTTCCAGTCATTGAGGAGGGTGGAGTGAAGATGAAGCTGACACTCGTTGACACGCCAGGCTTTGGGGACCAAATCAACAATGACAACTGGTGGGTTTTTAAACTCCTGGATCAATAAAGCCTGATAAATATCTTCATTATTAACTACTTTTCTGCAAAAAATGTTTTATATTTAGTCCAATTTCCCCCAAAAGACTTTCTCAACTAACATTTTTTCTCCCACGCTCACTTGTTTCTCTTGTATTTGAAGCTGGGAGCCCATTTTCAAGTACATCAACGAGCAGTATGAGAAGTTCCTAAAGGAGGAAGTCAACATCACCAGGAAAAAACGCATCCCCGACTTCAGGGTGCACTGCTGTCTCTACTTCATCTCCCCAACTGGACACTCGTGAGTTGAATAAAGAGATGAGTAAAGTGATCAGTCAGACCAACTGCAGACCCACACACACACACACACATTAATTCCCATCAGTAAAGCCTGATGACATTAGTGCTGCTTTATATTACAGCCAACACATACCTCTATGTCTCCTCTGAACACTTGACAATTAGCTGTGGCTGACAGCTGTTAAATTGCTTTTTAATGGATGAACGGATACAGTCTGTTGTGTGTTATGGCCGCTGTATATGATCCTTCTTAGCCGGGAGTAATCGAGACAGACAGGACGTTTTGTGTGCAGTCAAACAAGAACTGCGACGTAACCTTTCTGCAGTTATAAGCCCAACTCTTCCAAAGCATTCGCACTGGAAATATTTTGTAATTGCTATAAGACCAGGGAAAGGTATGAGAGATGACTAATAAAATCCCTGTGCCTCCCTCTGCTATTTGTTACCCTGCGTGCAAGCTCTCAAGAAGAATCAGGGTTCATAAATATACCCACCAACTCACTTCCCTGTCTCCTCTGTCATGTCTCTCTTAGTCTTCGGCAGCTAGACATCGAGTTCATGAAGCGCTTGAGTCACTCAGTCAACATTATCCCTGTCATTGCCAAAGCAGACACAATGACCATTGAGGAGCGACAGGATTTCAAACAGCGGGTGAGTTTAAGATTGTCCCAGTGAAGATGGAAATAAATTCGGCTTATTGCAGGGAAACTAGTTTCAGTGTAAACATCGTCTGATATGTAAACGAGAAAAGTCAGCATAGAAATAACTCAAATTACCTTATACGATATGAAATGAATAGCTACAGAGAATAATCACCTATTGCTACAGTTCCCCTCCGCTCTACAGAATTTCGTAGCGTCTATTAACTCTTTGAGTTTTACTGGTCAAGACTTAAACCAATTTCAGAATAGAGTGAACATTAGATTTAGTTTTTTCAGTTGGCGAGAAAAATTAATCCAATTAAATGTTGATGTTACTCTGCATCCACTGGATGTTTAAACAAGCCTTTGTTTATTCATCATATTGACTTAACAAGGTGATGATATGTCAATCCTGTGTTTTCAGCTGGTTTTCACTGCCCTCATGTGGACAAAAATATCATTTAATCCAAGTTTTAAAATATAGTTCAGATGATCTTTATAATATATGTTTGTTTTGTGTATGTATAGAATATCAAGATATCAGATATAACTTATTGGATTCATTAATTCAGAGTTTCGTTTGATTTAACGACACATGTCAGATGTGTTTGGACCTTCTTGCACTTAAATCTGTTCTAAAGCGCTTCACTAAGGGCGAATCAAAATAACAAATGAACAAAATATCAAAGACAACCAACTAATACAATATCTTTATAATAATATGTTTAGAATCTAAGACAAATAGTGATAAAGCACATACAACTGTAGAAAGTAATGGGATGAAGGATGAAGATGTCGTGTTTTTTTCTGTTGTATCTTGCTGTAGGTAAGAAAGGAGTTGGAGATGAGTGGGATTGAGTTTTACCCACAGAAAGAGTTTGATGAGGACATGGAGGACAAGAGCGACAATGATAAGATCAGGGTAAGTGGTTCTTCTGCTGGTTCTGTCTCACGCTGTTGTCCCATGATTTTCTTCCAGACAATGACTCCTACCCCTCCCTTCTTCTCTCTCTCACCCTCATGCTCTGCTTCCTCTGAACATAATGTCAGGACTCAGGGAAATGTTGTGCGTTTGTTTCATTTCATGAACCTTGTGAGAAACTGTCTTCAGCACAATGAACAGTGTGAACGTTTGTCCACAGGAGGCGATGCCCTTCGCTGTGGTCGGCAGTGACAAAGAATATCAAGTGAATGGCAAACGGGTTCTGGGGAGGAAGACAGCATGGGGAATCGTGGAAGGTGGGTGACATGGGCTTTCTTAAGAAGTCCCATACAGTCAGGATATTGTTTGTCTAAGTAAAACACCTGAAATACAAGATATGACATTTGATTCTTTCTCTTTTTGTTGCAGTTGAAAATCCCAACCATTGTGAATTTGCTCAGCTGAGAGATTTCCTGATCAGGTAAGAAAAGGTGTTTTAAGTAGTAAGTATTGAAATCTTAAATTAAATTGATAAACTTGACAAAATGAGCAGTTAGACGCTATGACATTTGATAAGGATTTGACAGATTGACATTGGTCATATATATATATATATTTTTTTTTAAATCAATGATTCCTAAGATGACATCATCAAACCATTTTTTGCAAAAATAACTTAAACTTGATAATAAATAGCTATCAATATAGTTTGTGAGAGGATGTGAATTATACATTTTACACTTTTACAAATTCCCATAGTTTGAATTACTTTCTAAATCCAGTTCTTCTTTTGGAGTTGGCAGAATTTCAGCACTATATTCAACTAAAACATAAAATCACTTAACTATATTTCAGAAACACATGAACACAGATGCCTCCTTGTTCCAAATACATAAGAACCTAATAACATGCTCCCTCTGTGTTTGTGTTTGTGTATTCCTTTTTCTCAGGTCCCACCTCCAGGATCTGAAGGAGGTCACTCATAACATTCACTATGAAACTTACCGAGCCAAGAGACTGAACGAGAACGGAGGTCTACACCCCATATCCTCCAATGGCACCCAAGAAAGCAACCTGTAGTCAGTCAGTCAGTCAGTCAGGGGAAGAGTTGAGTGAAAATGAAGTTGTGCAATGATGCTGATAGATGAAGCCACAGAATAATATCATCACATAGATCTGTTAAAAATAGTGTCATTTAATTTTTCAAAAGCAATCCTGAAACATATCAAAACCCCTTTAGTTCAATTTCAGAGTCATTCCCCTGAATATTTGGATGAAATGTGATTCCCACCCAGAGATTTAGTGCCATTCTAAAAGGGAACATTTTATCTACTGCCAAAGTATTTTCATTCATCATTGTCTGGGTAGCATGAGCTTAGAAGGTGCCATGTTATTGTGTGTATAAGAGGCTTATTTTAAAGTTTTTGTGTTGTGTAGCAACTGATGTTTAAATTCAGGAAAATGATCTGCTTTGCTCTCAATATAAAAATCCTAATACCTGTGTAGCCAGTTGACTCTGTACTTAGGTGTTTTTTAATCCTCATTTAGCCACTGCTCATTTGAAGAAACCCTGTGGCTCTGTTGTCAGGACGACTTAACAAACAATACAAGCTCGGCTGTCTCCTTCTGTACTCAGATGCATTTTCTCTAATCAATGTTCCCTTGTGCTGTTTGATTTGATCATTTTGAAATAGTTTGAGCAGACCTGCGAGATATGACTAGAGACAGCTGCTACGTCAGGCACATGACATGCAGTCCTGTGAGCAGCAGTGTGTGTAATGCAGGACTCCACTGGTTGCATGACTGAGCTCACTCCAGATTCTGTGACTCCATGATTCACCACAATAGAGCAAAACACAAAGTGAAGGGTTTGGGACAGTACAGCTCAGGATACTCTGTTGCACCACAGTGAGCACACAGGACAGAGGAGTCGTCCAATGCATTTGTGCTGTGTTCTCCTGCATTAGTTGACTATGTGTTTTTACAGTGATGATAGAGAATAATTATACAACAAATCAGTTGTTTTATTATTATTCAATTTTCGTCAAACATTTTTCTGACGGACTAGAATGACCTATTTTACCACTTAAATTAACTTCATGCACCCGTTTTAATGTTGATTTAAAAGCCTGCAGTGATTAAGTTCAAATTATTTTATTCATATGAATAAATAGTATGGCTAATAAAAATCGAATTTCACATAACAACAATTGCCATATATAGTGCAAATGAATGACATTTTTTGCTCAAGTTTATTTTAGTTTGCTGATATGTGCCATGCAGAGTTTTACTGAACACAGCAGAGTTCTGACTCAGACACAAAGGACAGTATAGTGCCTGGTTTTGTATTGATGCCAGTTTAAACTTTCTCTTGTTCACCACTTGGTGGCAGCATTCTGTCGCATAAAAGTAGTGACTCAGCAAAACAACAAACAGGTTTTCAATGCAGCTTTGATTCATGCTGATTCAAAACTTATTTAACCTGATCTCATTTCCCAGTGATGTTAACAGAGTTTTGGTCCTTGGTTGCTGTCAGTACTATATCTCTCCAGATCCTTGTTTACATAAAGCTTTAAGCTTTAACCCAATGGTATGCACTCACACCGCAGGTTATAAACATGTTTACCAAATTTCCGCACAACATTGACACTTTTCTGCCATGAACCGTCTGCAGTAGAGCACAAAGGTGCCAAAACGATTCGTTATTTAATCTTTTCAATACCTATCAAGATTTAGTTTGTCGTTGAATTAATGATTTTATACAATCATACACGTTTGTGTGATTTTGACATGAAGTGTTGTGCTGCAACAAAAACATTGTAGTTGTCTGTGGTTTTAGTGCAGTCAAAGGATTTCAAGCAGACATTTGAAAGTGTTTATGTGTGCATGCGTGTATCCATGTTGCCTGTTTGCCTATACAGCCAATCTGTTCACATATCACTGCAACTTATCAACTATTTCTGAGTGTGTGACGTGTACATTAAATTGTTACATCATAAGTTAGAGCGCTGCTGTCTTAACTCGTGTAACTACACTGACGGCCCACCACCCACATATCACTCATCCCTTTGAATCAGTAGAACTTCACAGTGCACATTTGCTTAATAATCACACATTTAGAGATCATTTCAGGTGTCATAATGACTTATTTAAACATTAACGTTTTATTGTATTTATTCTTTATTTAATAAAAACACATTTCCATGTTTCTTGAAAGAATTGTTTCGATGAGTCTCTCAAAAATCATCAATTTAAATTAAGTATAATACAAACATTCACATCATACCATTGAAATGCTAGAATTAATATTTGTGATATTTTCCAGCAGTTATGATAAATATTTATCTCCGTTTTGGAGCTGTTGCATATATTTCAAATAAATAATGGTAATTATACATTTTAGGGAAAATAGCCCGTTCTGTGTTTGTGTCAAGGGAAATTACTCGTCTCCTGTTTGTGTGAGCTGGCCCACCACCTGCAAGGCCAGTCATGCCATTCAAGAAAATGACTTGTGATATCCACCATGAACTGCTTTAATGTGTACGGAATTCTTAATGAAGACATATATCAACAGGTTATTGTGGGTGTACAGCTCACAGCTGCCTGGATGCAGAAATATTTGCTATAAAATGTCATATATCTAAATAAAGATTCTTGTTGATTTTAATTGGATGCGCTCCACTGAATCAACAGCTTGTTGTGATGTAATCACATGATAGTGCATGTTTTTAGGATGAGGGTCATTATTCTGACCTCATCACTGCTTTCTAATGAGGAAGGATTGACATTAGGGAAGTATCTTTGTGTCAAGTCAAAAAATCCTCTTGACACTGGTATAGCTGCACAAACAGGGTGTTTTCACAACTGTGTGTTTGTGTGTGTGATAACTCGATAGGAAAATTACTTGGGAGGGTATCTCTCGATGATTGACTTTTGAGTGTCTCTCAATGGTTAACAATTTAAAAACATTGGGTTTTTGTTTTTACATCACATGATGTCATATGATAGGTAACGTGATTACAAAGTTAAAAAAAAGTAATGACAACATGCATGTCTATATGACATGACCCAAATCATATGGATGGATCGACACATTTTTCATGATCGTATTGTAGTAATGTCATCATGATGTCACAACTTTACAACCAACAACATCATAGACACGATCTACCTCTTATTTAGATTAACGAATCATCCATCATCATATAGTATAAATTATATCATTATGAAATGTCATAAGAGTTAGCATTGCATGATGGGTATTCAGTGTACAGATGCTTTTCATTACCTTTGTGCCAATATTTTTTTCTTTTGTGGTGTTCCACATGGTTCCATCTTTGGACCGATACATCTTTCTCCAAAACCATTTAAACCTTAAAGGGATAGTTCAGCGAGTCTCAGGGGTAAACAACATTTAGGCTTACAACATTTGTGAATGACGCCGTGTCAGGGCTTCCAGACACTTGGATGACAGCACACGAGCAGTATGGAGGCATTTTATATTTTTTTACTGTTGTGTTATTTCGGCTGAAGAAGGAATCCCCAGTTACATCAATTGTATTGTATTTGGCTGCAACACTGTTTACCCCTGAGACTCCAAAAGTGTTTTGTGGACTCAAACACTTCACTCACCCTTCCATCATCTGTTTTGGATTCAGAGCAATGTTTTCAGTTGAACAACGGATGGTTCCCTTTAAGTTGATGAGGTTTAGGTCACAGAGGTTCAGGCTCAGGAGTGAGTACCACTGTTTTGCATGATTGATAGTCAGGGCAGACATGGTGCTGTACTGAGGTCCAATGCATCAAATTGGCCTGCAATGTATCACAAGATCCCTCACTTCTCGTATTGGCAGTTTTTTTTAATGTGGCTCTTTTACAGAGCATCCAGTTCTGGAAATCAGACCTCAGAACTGGTTCTAAGGCATCAAGCAAACAGCATCCTTCTTTTAACCAAAGGTCTTTATGCCACGTAGCCATCAGATCTCAGGCTTCAAGCTTGGGTGTCTGTTAGCGTTAGGTAACACAGGTCAAACCATAGAGACTGTACGTAAAGATGGATGACATGACTGCTCCTCAAAAGTGACGCCAAAGCGTCTTGATTGCCACCTGGTGGCTGGCTGCAGTTCAAGTCATAAACACCTCCTCCTCCTCCATGTTAGTGGATGGGACATGGACAAAAATAAAAAGTTTAAGTACATGTCAAATTATTTTCCCAGTTTCTGACATTGTAGGTAGTTCTTATCACAATGATGTGTTAGAATGCTCATTTTTTCCACTAACTTTGGTTTTAATTAATTATTTGATGCTAAAATAATGGGGAGAAACATTGTGATTGACAGACGCATGTGTAACATTCTCAGAGCTCCAAACCCCAATCGCTACTCTGCAGATGATGCCTCCAAATGCGTGAGATGGTAGTTTGGCTTAAATTGTGAGAAAGTGGAGACATATAATCATCTTAATTTCTATGGTTCAAATGCTGCAGCTGGCTTTCCCCATTTCCAGCCACAATATTGCTAAATAAAATGCTAAATACCCTGAAAGTAGCTTTGAATCTGCATGATCCAAAGGGGACACACCTTTTGCCATTAAAAAAAAAACTATCGCCTTTACCTTTCCATTAATATCGCTCCAGCCCTCCAGGAGAAACCTTTTACATTTTAGCCACATGTAGGCTAAGAGTAGGAAAACCAAACCACCTGAAACGCTTTGTATTCTAAGGAAATAATTCTTTGAAAGAAGTTCAGGTGTTGAATTTTAAAATTTTCCATGTTTTAGTGTAGCTGAGAACCAAAAAGAGGGAGAGAAACTGTGGCCATTTTCTTTTAAATAACCAAAATATCTCATTCTTGTGCAACATAGTTATGCCGACGTGTGTGTTATCATGAAGCATCTTACCAAACACTTTTTTTCAGTGTCATGAAAAAACAACAAAAAATTCCAACCATTGCCTCTAGATGTCACTAAACCAAGTCATTCTTGGCATTTCTGTCTATTAGCATTTCAGACTGTGTGAACCTATTTCTATCGGTCTATTTTTTACAAAACTGTTATTATTTCTTTAATTTGCCACAACACTAGTCTTGCTTATTATGTGTAATAGAGTATCCCGGCTGTTTTTTAAAATTTATTTATCAACCTTAAATTACTTTCTGGTAAAATGGATGAGGTAAAAATGATGGTGAGTAAAAGTGACACATTCATTTAAGTCCAAGTTTGAGAGATCAAGTCAAATGTTAAGACATGATACGTTCAGAAGTGGCACAGATCCACTGGAGACAGAAATGAAATAAAAAATCATTTCAGCCCTAAACAAACAATGAAGACACTGCTCAAGGTTTGGAACAGAATGGAATAACAGACATTTTATTTATTTCTGTATGTCCATTCAAGTCTTTGTCTTTCACTGGGAAGAATGCTGTTTATTTTGGCAGTCTAGCGGGAGGCTTTCTTTTTCAACTTGTTAGACTTAATTCGGAGAAGTGCAACATACATATATATACAATTTTATTTTATTTTTTTCTGTGTCATGCCAATGCATTTGGTCCATTGCATTCTGGGATCACAAGACACAAAGTTAACAAAACATCTTCTGGTACTACAAATACAAATTTTGAAAGAATAAAAAGACACACACATAAAGAGAAAGAAAAGTCAATAGAAATCCCCAGTGAACGTATCACATACAGTACTATTAAATTGACTTGAGAAAGAGTTTCCTCTTCTTCTTCCAGGCTTTCTCGAGATAACTAGCTACTTTTCATGTTTCGTACGTACACAGCTATGTCTTTCTTTGCGCGTCCTCCACATTCACAAACATCGCTGCCTTTATTATTTTTTCACAGCTCCTAAATGGACATGCACTGTTTTCCATTTTCACTGTTGTGCCCTCTGCTGTCCTGGTGGGGAAATTATTTAATTTGCTAGTAAACTTGCTACTTTTTTCTTGAAATATGGCGTTTTCTTGCTCTCATTGAAAGCCCTGATATACATAGTAACATCCAGCATTATTTTGCTGTTGTTAAACATTGCCTGTAGTTTTGTGGTGTGACTCTCTCAGTTGACTCTGCTCTTATCAGTAGCCTTTCAGCCGATTGATTATGTTGAACTTAAAGTGAGGGCGGCCTGTCTCTCAGCTGGCTGCTCAGCATGGCTAATTTTTGTGTAAGATTTCTCCTTATTCTTCACTTCAACCTTTTTCCTTTTCCTACCAAAAGCAAAAACTTGGCACAGCCACTTGATCTCAGACACTCTCTTATATTCTGATTGTACAACAATATTTTTTACATTCATTGCTAACACATGGAATAGAGAACTGAAACTAAAATTTCTCGTGCAAGCCTCTGTGCATGTCAGCTGGCAATCAACTGTGGTCTTATAAATTAGTAAATGTGAGGCGATATACTGTTAATTCAAATCAGTTGTTTGAGCAGTCTGCCTTTAGCTCGATTAGACAGGGAAAATCGCTTTAGTTAATGTTTGGTAAACACGCTACCTATGTTGTACACAACATCACACTGTTGATTTTATTAAAAATGTATATGCAAATTCTTCTTCGACCGTTGCGATAAATGTCTTTCCTTGTTTTGTTTTTTTCGTGATTTACTGACGATTCGGAAAAGCAGACGATAAAAAAACACACTTGGGGTTTTGAAGCAGTTCCTGTTGTATCATTGGTCTTCAGGCTGTTTCTTGTGATTATCTCGCTGTATTGTCTGTGATCTGCAAAAAGCTGTCATATTGAGAAATGCACATTGCCATTGATTTCATGGAAGAACTGCATTACAGCGTATCCTGGCTGGATTGCACTACTGGTGTAGGTTACAAGAGCTACTCTAGCGTCCTTCTATTAGAACTGCTCTCCAGACCTTGTCTGATGTGTGTGCAGTGAACGAGGGGAGAGAAGAAGAGCACAGGGTAAGGGAGCACACGGCTCTCCTACCAACTCCCACTCCTGATCACATGGATGTTTATTTCATGTTATGAGCACACAACATGTAAGAGCACTAGCCATGATGACACAGACCACAGTGGGAGCTCATGCTATCCCTGTGGACAGGATCATACATATCTCTCTCGAAGATCACAGCCATGACCATGATGAGCCCTCTAGTGGCCAGCTGGGGAACGACACGTTCCATGCTGACAAGTGGGTTAACAAAATGGCTGACACGTTTAATGTTACATGTCAGGAGACAACTATAGATAATAAGCTGTTCATTAATGTAATGGGGTTTTTCAGGAGGTTGAAAATGACAGATCATCTTATCTTGTTATGAGAATCCATTAATACAAGTGTAACAAGCAAATAAGTGGTGCTGTAAAATCAAACTAAAATGTATTATACATTATAATTTGAATTATTTATATCGCAGGCTCATTAAAAAGGTTTGTATTCTCCCTATAACCTTTGGTTTGTCTGTTTCTAGTCTCAAGCGAGACAGTTTTTTTTTTACATCATCATTAAAGCCAAACCATCACAGGAAACTGAGATGTTGTCTGTAGTGGGTCACAGACAGGACCCGGCTCACACAGCAACAATGAGACGCTACAGACCCACACTGACGCCAGTGTCTGTGGGGAAGTTTGCAGATACCGATTATTCAGTCTGTTGTTGCTCTGGCTCCTCCTCCTCCGTCTAACCCCTCCCCCCTCAGCCCCGGTTCTCTGTCGGCCGTGGAGGAATCGAACACCCCTCCCTCTCCGTGTTAATGGTCCCTACTCCGAACCGTCGCCTGGTTGCGGTTGTGTCCTCCACGCTGCAGTTCGGCTACACCAGGCTGAGGTGCTGCTGCAGCCTGAACCACACTCGTGTCTGCCCGGCTCGGTCCACACGCACCGATCAAACCCGTCCTGGAGCAGTGCATACCTACCTTACCGCCTCCAGCCTGCGGAGAGACCGAGAGGAGAGACTTGGGTTTGGATCGCGACGGCTGATCGAAGCAACTGCTCTGCGTCTGTGAACTCGCCTCCCCCCTTCCTCCTCCTGCCGCCGCCGCCGCCGCCACCGACGCTGACGTACGTCCGTGGTGCATATTTTGAGTACGAAAGGAGGAGGAGTCTGTCTGTGAGCGCAAGGAGAGAGCAGCTGCCGTGGATGCACCACTACACAGTTGTGTCGCGGTTCAGCTCACTAGTTTTCCCGGTGTTTTTCGATCCGGTGGATTTGATGCCTCGCTGATTCCACATCCGGCCCGCCACGGTTCACAGCACAGCAGCGGTTTGCGGAGCAGGAGGAGCCCGACGTCACAACCTGATAATCGCGGGAACGTCGCTCGGCTACGCGGTAGGTCGAGGTATTGCAGCTAGCATGCTAGTCATGTAGCTCTCACTTGCCATTTTATTTCACCTTAAACAGAGAATATACTTTTTTCAATCTTGGCTCATAAATGTAAACATGTGGCTATGAATGAATTAAAAGTTTAGTTTTTGTCTGTTTTTGGTACAGTTTGTACAGCTGGCCCACACTGGTTGAGATTTTAGCAAGTGCAGAAAGTGATGTTGGCTAACACTTGCAATGTTAGCTTAACGACTACTGCAAAAGTGAATACAAAGTTTGTAAATATGTTAAATCAATGTTTTCCCCCGATTCCTACTTTAAAAAAGATTTGCACAAGCAGATCTGTCATCGCTCTGTAAATTCTGCTGCTGTGGAAGTTGTTTCCTGAGTATCGCAACTACAGAAATTGGGCTTACAAAATATCTGGATTGCCAATTAGGTATAAATTCTTATTGATATTACATGAAAAATCGCATTATGGTATTTTCTTATTATTACGCTGGTACGGTGCACATTGATTTTTTTTGTTTAATGTTAAAAATGAAATAACTCGCACATAACTTCTCTTCAAATGTGACACCACTTGATTGTCATGTGGTTGAAGAATGATGCACACAAAAACATACACAACCCACGTGAACGTAAAGAGAAAGCCACTCCAGGCCTTTGTCTGCTCAGGTGTGAGAAACCCTCACACCACTCATGTTGGCTACAGTCTCTACTTTCCTCATGTAATTCAGTGATTTCCTCGTTAAGCGACTGGTAAAGTATGTTTGGGGTTTCGATGTATTTGTTCCTCGCTAAAGTTTCCGAAGTGGCCCATCCCTACCAAGTGGATGAAGCGGCCATGTTGTGTTGTGCACATCCAGCTTACTGCAGAGGTGTCGAATTGGAGGAGGGGCATGAAGGGAGATAGGTTTTGATTAAAAGTAGTTTTCACTGTGAAAATATGAAAGTAGGCTGTGTGGAAAATAATACATTTGTTTTATTACTTAATGATCACCCTTGATGGAGCTTTACTGAAGACTTTTGCTTGATTTAAATACTTCTGTGGTTTGAAGCAAATTATGAGAGAGAGAGAATGCCCTGATTGAAAATCATTTCTAAATGTGGACCTGAATAGCAAAGAATACAAAAATGATCAGAAGTGATGAATCTGCTGCATTCACTTTAATACAGCTTAAACCCCCCTCTTGGTGTAAAGTGGTACAGTCCAGTAATTTTCCATGTGCCACACTGCCCTAGGATGTGGGTGTGGCTTAATGTCAGTGGTAATAGAGGAGTTCAGTTGTCATGTAGGTTTCTAAAAGAGAAATAAAGTCTGGATCCTTTTTGATTCATGTAAAGTGACGCACAGATATCTGACCAATGTTTGTTTTTTTCAACCTGAGAGGGATCATTCTGTCACAGTTCTCACAATCTCAGGCAGTCTGCAGAAACTGAACATTTTAAAAAGTTCACTTTATTTAGTGAATAGAAAAGTGAGGTGTTTAAGGTTTGCATTTACCTCATGGATTATGGTACAACCCTCTTTCTAGTTTCACCTCCCCCTTCACCCAGTGGGAGCGCTCACATTGTGCTCTTGTAATTCATTACACAGTCTGCTCTTTTCTCTGCTGAAGAGGAAGGAGCCTTGAGAGGCTCCACCCACATTTTTCGAGAAGCATTCGTGTAGATGTTAGGATTTTTTTTCTCATTGGCTAAAGCTTGTATACAGGATAGTTGAGAACTTCCTATTGATTGTTCACCTTTAACAACTATTTGCAGAGCTTTGCTCTTTAAATTGATAAATGAGGATGTAGGAAATATTAAGGTTCTCTTTGGCAATAGTTTAAAAGCAAGACCTCCAAATGTCCTCCACCTGGAGAACAATAACAGTGCATGTTCTTGTTTGTGGGATTCTCTCAATCCTGCTTTAAACATGTTTGTTGCAGAGCGTTTGTCAGTTCAGTGCAAAGTGTTGATCCACAACACTCCATGGGTTCATTAGAAGTAACATAATCTGTGTTAAATCAGCTATACATGCTAATGGTGAATTCTGCCACACAGCTGAGATGCTTGTGACTCCTAGCAGTTCAGGAAGGATTATTAAAAGGAAAAGTGCAATACTCATCATTTCAGCTTCATCTTTGTCACATAATCTCATCGGTATTGGAGAACATTTGGTTATGTTGCTGGTTGTTTTGTAACTGTAATTGAAATTATATGGAATTGCCACACACAATGTATGACTGAGAAACCAGCTACTTGATAAAACAGCTCCACTGTGCACTCACTTAAGGGAATCGTTGAACATGGTCTGTGATCTGCAAATGCAGCTTTTCATTGTTTCCCACACACGTAACAAACTGTACTTTCTGAATACGGTTGGTTTTGAAGCTCAGCCTTTATTGTTCACAGTATGCAAATCAAACACTTGTGGCTCAATCGGTTTATAAATATTGATTAAAATGTTTAATATGGTTTTGACCATATAAATGTGAGCAAGACATAAGCTGCAGTTTGTTTGTGTCTGATCTTATCTTGATAAATGTTACATTGTTTTATTGCCAGTTTTACAAACACTAAATGTAAATCAGTTTAGGTGTGATAGCTGGTTCAAATTTTGTGGCTTTTATTGTAGAAAAGTAGGGGTTTTTTCTGAAATTTCTCTTTTGTGTCTAAATTTTTCCAAGAATGCCAAGGCCATAAGAACCAGTTTCAACCAGTTCCAACCGGTTCCTTTGCATTGCGCTGAAAATGGGAGAGATAAGAAAAAAAAATTCGGTTCACTCTCAATATGCCCTCGTTTGTTATTCATCATTTATATTTTGTCTTGCTGATAATTAGTCAGTTATTAAAAAGTGTTTTCCATTCCTTATAACACTAATTTTATCCTGATATTAGATTTATTGGACTACAAAAATGCTTGCAACATGTATGTGTTACAAATGGACAATTCAGTTGTCTTTGAAATTGGTTCTCTTTCAAAATTTGTTCCAACATTTCTCAGAAAGACAACAATTTTTCAGTGTTTGAGTGAAATGTTAGAACAATTGCAGATATATGTTCAAGCTTGCACACATATACACCTCCAGTTCTCCAATCACTCTCATTGCCCTATGCAGTATGTCTCAGTGTGTCTGTAACATTTAATTGTGGCAGCCCACTGCTGGAATTTTTTTGTGGCACCAAGCCAATCCCCTCTGCCTAATATCACTTGGTTAGCTTCTTTCAGACATGTACTATTATGAAAACATGATTATGATGTAATGTGTTGCATTACAATCTGTATGATTTGCTGCCCAAGTGATGGCGGCAGTCTTACAAAGTTTGATCTAGTAACATTTCTGAAACAATTTTTATAGATTCATGTGAAGACCACAGCAGATCATGCACAGAGAGAAATAGAACGCATGTCTTTCTGTTGGCCTTACTAGGAACACTGTATTATAACACAATTGTTGTTTTTTTTCACAAAGGAAAGCAAACATGTTTCATAACTACAAAAACCAGCAAAGTAGCTAATTTTTGTACTGAAATTGTTTTTTTCTTGAACTGTAAAGAAAAAGCAAAGAAACAAATCTATTTATAGCCACTGCAAGAATCAGAGTAGCCTTCTCCCTCCTAATATTTACATGGATGAGTAAATAAATAACCAGCAAATGCTTTTCATATGGCCTTTGGGCGAGTAAGAATTTAATCTGCTAAGTCCTATCTAAGCATTATATCATTCAATGCGTGTGTGCTGTCAGTCTGTATGCAATAAACAGCAGCTGTCTCTATGTAGAAATGATGAAATTGATTCATAATGAATTAGCTAGCAACCTCTGTGTGTGTGGGTGAGTGGTTGTATGTCTTGTCTGTTTTTATAGTTGCCTTTCTTCCTTCTGAAACCTGAGCTGTTTTCAGACATGACCTGCAGGTAAAATCTGCAGAATTGGGTCCGGACTTTGCCTTTCACAACTGCACAACACAGCGGGAGGTTCTCTGCACAGATGCGTTCACAACAGCAATAAATCCTCCGCATTATTTAGGAGAGAGGTGTTGCAGCCGACAGAGGCAGGAAGAAACTTATCAAATCCTCTGCGGAGATGTTTACAGCACCCTGACACCGTCGACTCCTGACATCTGCATCATTGTCTTCTATGTGTGTCTTTGTATTTTCACAGAGAGATATTTGTTTTCTTTTTCTAATTTTTGTGTCTGTCGCATGTTCGAAGCGTCATCGTAGATGACAAAACAAAGATATGCACTGCCTTAAGCCTTGCTTATACTTCTGCATAGGTTTAATGAAGAGCCTATCAATGATGTTTGAGTTTGTTCAAACTTGATTTTTCAAAAAATTGAGAGCCCTGGGAAAATTCACATCTTTATATACACTGGTGTCATTCCATTGATTTGGCTTCTTATAATTAGCTTTGCTTTTTTCTGAACACCTTTAGTGTGAGGATCTCTGGTTGTGTCAGTCAATGGTTGGGATGATGGTCTTAAGGGTTGGGCATGCTTTAAACAAATCACAAACAAAATTAAAGGTGTGAGTAATGGCCACACTTGAAGGCATGGCAAAAATCCAGTCGTTATTGGCTCTCAATGCTGCATCACTTTGCTTTCCTGATCTCTTTTCTTTGTGGCTTTGGAGACCTTTGTTGTCTTTATGTGTATTGTTCACATGTGGATAAACATTCCTTCCACACTTCCTCTCCAAAGGTTTAGGGTTGCACTAAATTTTACTCATAATAAGCGACGGAAGTAGGTACAGGATGTAGGTACATGTGATAAACATGCTATAAGACCACTAGTGACAATATTAACTATTGTAAGACTGTAATTGATATTGATGATCTATTTTAGGCTTAGATTTTGTGAATTTTTTCATTCATGTTAGATTTGACTGCTCAATACAAACATTTGTTTATTTGTTACATTTTTCATATGCACTATCAAGCAATACTTGAATGAACAGTTGGATATTTTTTTAATGGAGTTCAGTGGGACATTTTTGCCAGACAACAGACTGTATCATGGTATTGTGTACCTGTCGCAGACATCTTCACTAAGCGGACAGGGCGGCTTCACATAATGGAAGGATTTTCAGAAAACTGATTTATATACATGGGTGGTTGCAATATGGTCATGCTAAGATATGTCTCTGTCTGCAAGCTTGAACTGTCTGAACAACATTATGCAAAAAAGCATTGTAGTTCCTGAGGAGCAGTTTCTTCGTGTGATGTAAGGTTACTGTGAAAACTGTGGGCAAGCCAGTAGTTTGAGGTGAGGCTGGAAATCGAAAGACCCTGGCCATGCTGCGATGCTCTGCCAAAATCAAAGTGATTAATAATGGTAGTTGTTAGCCATTTGTTGTGTGTATTTTTTTTTTTGACTTTATGTTGTCTATCACTCCTCCATTGATGTTTATTGTGGCCCTTATGATGGCTCATGTTGCAACTTACATCCAACTATGTTTTAAAGCACTTTAATGGGAGGGAAACTTGAATTGATACTCGCAAATCAGTACAAAAGATTAGCAACTGCTTTAAAACTTTGGCCCATACGTGCAGAGTTCCATAGAAAATAGTGGGTGCTTGATTTTGATGCATGCATCATACTACTGGTAAATGGCAGATGCCCTTTGGCAAACTGACAAAAAGTTAGGCCACACTGTCCTCTAAGTGTAGCCAGTCACCGAAGGACAAAGAATTTCAATGGTTTTGTCAGAGTAGAGGATTTAACCACGACTTGGTGACTGGAAGTAGGGTTGCCAAGGTTATCATATAATTGTTGTTGCACAGTGTTCAGGCATACGAATTACATAAGGGTCATTTTTATAGGTATAAAACCTATTTTGTTAATACTCATGAATCAATGGTAGTGCCCACATTCAATAGTGTCCTCGCATTGCAGCAGCAGAGCAGAACCATATCACAGAATGGGGGAGTCTTGTCCCGTGATGACAGGAGAGTTGACCATAAAGAGGGAGGATTTTGATTCAGCGGGAAAACCAAAAGTGCCTGTAACAATATTTCAGAATTATCCAGATGTCTGAAGGAAACTTAATAAGATAATGAGGCAACCAGCAAACTTTGTTTAATGAATGTGGCAGCATCTGGATGCATGTTTTCATGTGCATCCAAAGGATCGGGTATACAGGGCAGGTAGTATTGCAAGTTCTGCCTGTCTCCAATGGATGTCTTGGCCCCCACAACATAATGGGATTTTTCCCAGTGTTGCCAGTGGCCAGCCTGACTATGATATACAGTTTGATACGTTTTTTGTGTGATTTAAAAGAGCGACAGGGTAAATACTGCAGCAAAACTAAAAATCAAAGTAAGTGCTTTACAGATACTGAACCAACAAACTTCCTTTTAAAATGTCTGGTGTAATCTGTAATACCAGTGTTGCTACAATACCCTTGTTTAATACCCTTTGGGAGTATTTCCATACTGTGACATCCCTAGGGCAGTTCCCTTCACTGCCCTGAAGGCTAGCATCAGAACTGCATGCGAGCTGCAACAGGAAGCCAGTATGCTAAATAGGAAAGGTTTGGGAAAAATGAATGGGTGGCATCATTCTGGACAAGCTCCAGGTGGTATGCCGGGTGTCAGATGCAAGTACTCCCACAAGGAAGGAGTTGCATTTCTGGCGCAATGCTATGATGTGCATCATGGTAACAGGGAAGGGTTGTGTCACTTACTTTCCTTACCATTGCATCATTAGCTACTTTGAGTTGCTGCACTAATTGCAGACTGACTGTCCTCATAGCTACCCTTTTAGCTTAATCAATGGTCATCAATATATCCTGGGATCAGTTGCTCCAAGAAGGATCGAACCCCTTGGAAACCCCTTCTTGCTCAGGAATGGAAGGAGGCATTTGTCAGCCACGATTGAAGGAGCCCTCAAAGTTGGAAAGCCTTGTCTTGCTCCTGTGAAACAATCTGGCTTGAAATGTAGCCTTCAAAGGGTGCGGGGCCCTGAATTGGGACACAGTTTTAGTCTTCTTAGCCATATAGTCAAGCAATGCTTGAAAATTGTGGACTTGAGTATTGTTGAAAGAGATTTAAGAAAAAGGTTTAAAAAAACATCTCTGCAACATAGTCTGCACCCTAACCCCCATGCTGTTTTCTACTGTTTAAAAATCCTGTTTCTTGCATAATGAGGAGAAATAATTATACCTAACATAATTGCTTTGATTTATCCATGCAAGGGAACTAATGTTTGCTCACAATTTACAGAGATTATTTCTGATACAAAGCTAACATGCTTAACTGTAAAGACATTGTTTTCATTTTTAAACGCTATTGTTTCGAAAGAAGTGTATTGGGCGTGTAGACATAGATTTTGACAATCCTTGCCATCAACCGCCTGTGAAAAACATATTACAACCAGGGATGATTAACAAATTTGTGTCATTTTAAGAGACAGTAGCAAGGATCCGCAAATTCACAGTATTGCTTCAGACCTTGATTTTGTATCTCTTGCTCCCCCTCCTTACTAATTGAAAAATCAGGTATTGTTTGTTAGTCGCAGATGATTAAATGTGATATTCGATAGTATTTATAAGACTGACTATTTCAGCCCTAAGCAGTAATCTTAATAAGTGGAGGAAATCATCACACTCCTGGATGAAAAAAATGGTGTGTGTATGCGTTCTAGAAACAACCATACTTTAAATGGGAGAGATGGCCTTTCCCCCACGGACTGCAATATAGATATTGATATTCGATGCGATTTTCTGTGATGTCCAAAATATTATTTACTTTTATGTAGAAAATGGTAGCACAATTATACCCAGAGCTGAAAGTCTTAATTAATATTCACCAAGTGTTGCAGATCAAATAAATCTTCCTCAGATACACAAATGTGATACCCTTTGAAGATCAAAAGAATCACGCAGGCAAAGGCAGCTGTGTTCATGTAAAAAAGGATTCTCTCTGCTCTTACTGCGTACTGCAGCAGCCATTTTGTGCTCAAGCGTTCGCTGCAACAATCCATCAAAGGGAAAGGAGTGGGGGTGGGGAAAGTGTATGGTAGGCTAGCTTGTTGACTAATTTAAATCATTAATTTAAGGAAATGTTTTTGCTATTTGTATGTAAAAAAAAAATATATATATATATATATATTTATGCATTTTGCTTATTGCCATTTTCTACTCTAATGTGTTTTAGGCAGTGAGGGAAAAGGCAGCTTGTAGCATTGGATTTTCAATTTCCATGATAAATGTGAGTTCTTTGTCGTGATTTCCATGTAACAAACTTCAAAGTAATGTGCCACATTCAGAGAGAAAGTCATAGGTGAGTTACTGCCACAGAGACAGAGAGAAAATTTGGTCAAAAACATCCGGCAGCATGAACTCCTTTTCGTGACCAGGGGTGGAATATTCATCAATGTAAGAGAACAAGAATAAACTTAAAATGTTTGCCTGCGCAACCCAGGCTAATTTAGTTTTGAACATCTAGCTACAGAGCTTGAATTGCTTGGAGAGCTTTGAATTTGTCCTTCTCCTCTCTAGCTCCCTCCCTTGTTGGTGAGAACACCCTTCTACTGCAATGGTTTAATCCATGCTTGGCTGTAAAACTCTGTCTGGAACAGCCTGCTGGTGTGGGGGAGGGGTTGTTGGCGCTCTGTGTCAGGCTGTGGACTTAGATCTGACAGTGTGGTGCTAGCTATAGCTCATGCAATACTTTTTATGGACCACAGTATCTTCAGAAATGGTCTTTAGGATGTATTTTTTACTTGAACAAGCAGCAAATGCATACAAATGATTCCGTTCTGAAATTGACCAAAGGTGTTTTCTTACTATCATTTCAAAGAACATTGGTGGATGTTTTGTTTGTAATGTGTCGGTCAATATCTATAAATTTACGAATATTTTTCAAGCCATGGAACGAGCCTCCTTCGGCAGTGTATGACTGAAGAATAATCACCATGTGCTTGCTTTATTCACAGGGAAACACTTGGTTGCGTCCACCCCCACCCAACCCCCCCTATTTTTCTTCCCTGTTTTCCTTCTACCCAGCCTTTGCTATTCTCCACTCATGTAAAAGAAAGAAAAAACAAATCACGCATACAGCGTCTAGGCCATGGTTAGCTAAGAAGCAGTGCATTTAGACCATTGCTGATCAGTATTAAAATATGTTTTGAACATAACTTTTGTTTGCTAGTTTAATATGAAGAAGAAATGCCCACACCTGACTGGATGGAAAATGGGACATAAATAGACATAGACATATATGAACAAATGTCACAGGAAAGATCAATAATCAGCTGCAGCTTAGAATAACACGAAGTCTTTGCTCCGTTCGGTTTCTTAGTTGTCAGATAGCAGCATACTTAAAGAATCTGGTCTTAAAGAGAATATACTGCAGTAGGTTAAATGGTATGGTGTTTGGTCAAAGTTTTTTCTTTAGGCCATGAGTGCAATTAATATCAGGTGAAAAGCAGTAAATCGATTCAAATATGATATTCACATGATTTATGTTTTTTCCTGTTCATTTTATTTGTTTACATGTCTCAATTGTTCAAAGTTGATTAATGTAGCTATTGTACAGATTCCGACTCCTTGCATTATTGCACAAATTCTGTCATTTTTAGCATATCTTATCTCAGTTAATTCTTCTGTGAGATTACTTGGCAATAATGACAAATTGCAACTACTTGAGCAAACTTCTCCTTTTCTCAATTTTTAATCCTTTTTATGTACGATTGTGAAATAATTGATATACAATAATCACAGTGTATCTGTCAATTTATTTATTTAATAGTTTTAAATTAGTCTTAATGATTGTGGGGTTTCACATTTCAGGGAATGTATCAACATAGTTTTGATATCTCTTACTGTGTTCAAGGAAACTGAATCCCCTCCTTGAATTTAAAGGGTGATAGACAGGGTAGCGTTTTGTGCTAGGTGTCCAGTCGCACAGAGGTAACATCTATTACTGATAGAGTAACACAATCACACACTTCCAGAGAGAAAAATGGGAAAAAAAGGTGAAGATCATGCAAAAGGAAGGTTCAATGTGGCTAAATCTAAAAGACGCTTACATAGAGAGGCTCTACATTACCCAGCGCTGTGAGACCTATCCTGATCATTTTGATAACACAGATTACTAAGCAAGGACCACCCTAACATTTAAACACATAGTTGGTTCAGCGAGATTGGTGTTTTTGATCAAACAAAACTCATTGAAATTAAAAAGTAAGTTCAGAATCACATTACTAATGATTCTAAACATGCCCTGCGTATTAACCAATCTGACCAGTGTAAACTGATGATACTGACCATAATGTTTGTAAAAAACAGCCTGTACAATTAAGACAACGTACAGATTAAATAAGTCAATATTACTAATAAGGATTCTATGTTCAATATAGGTAATGTAAACAGTCTTTTAGCAGCTTACAGTGTGATCCTGACGATGTTTGTGTCAGCCCTTTACAAACAGTTAAAATAGAGTGACAGTCTGATAGGTTTGACAGCCACACAAGCTACCTGCTTGAGGAGCATTGTGCAAAATATGCTTTTATTTCATTCAGTGATAAAAAATTTGGTGTGTCCATTCACCTTTTTGAGAATTATGCCCATTGGAGTTATTTTCACTGATGTGGTGCTGCCGTAATATGACAGGATTTTGTAGGAGATGTAGCACGCTCTAAAGGCTCAGTGTGGCTGCAAAGAGCAGACCAGGTGGCCATTTTGAGTTTCAGTGGATCCAGATGCAGTCAGGGAGGGTGGGGTAGGAAAGACTGCGCACAGTGCGAAGTAATGTTGGAATGCGGGCTCTGCTCTCACTGGTTGACATCTTGTTTATCTCTCAGTATTTAGCTTCCATAGGAAATGTCTCATAACTGATAACTGTTCATTTTTAGTGGTTGGTTAATAAGTAATAATGACCAGCAGTATCCTCGGTCTGACAAAGTGTCAGGCATACAGGTTGAAGTATTTAAGAAGGCCTGAAGGAGAAAAGGAATGTTATCTGGACTTAAATTCCAGATTACAACATTAAGCAGTATATAGATCTTATTGAAGAGGAATTTTTTTTTTATTATTGTTACAAGCTCAGGATGTGGCTGAACAGTGAACAAAAGATATATGGGCTCCGGCAAGATCAGTGAAACCCTGAACCAGGACTAAGGTGACATAGATAAAATCCTTTAAATTAAATGTGCTTGGGGAGAAGATGGTTTTTGTTCAGTTTTCCCTCAAGATTCCAGCACAAGTATGGAGCTTTCTGCAGTCACACTGTACTTGTTTTTTACTCAAGTAGGCGGAGTTTGTTATAGGATCTGCTCATGCCTGTACTCAGCATGCTTCTCGCAGCGCTGGTGGCCATTTTGTGTTTCTGCAGTATCAGAAAGGGGGGATGGGCAGACGATGCACAACAAGGTTTTATTTATTCTCACAACAGGGTTTTTATAGAAGACAGGTGAACTTTTATAATAAAAGTTAAATGTCATCACAAATCACATTTCCTGTCTACTACTACCTATGCTATTTATCTTTTTGTTTTCAATCTCAATTAGTCAAATCAGGAAACTTCTTTTATATAACAGTAAAAGAACAGTTTGGGTACAATCAGTAAAAGGATTAAAGTGCAGTATCTATATTTTTTAGCTTGTGGGTTTTCTTTGCTCCTCTTGGGTAAAACAAAAAACACCCCCCTGTTTGAATGGTTCAGTCTGTTTAACAGCAGCCCTCCCTGGGAGAGGCTGGGTGGAAAGAGGCTGCTGACTGTGACAAGCTGTGCTCTAATTTCTTGATTTGCGCAGCTAGCATGGGACTCTGACTTCCAAACGATACGTCTTGCATTTACAGAAAAGACCACTTAATACAAACACAAAAAAATGCCTGATGTACTTTTTTCAGTCTTCAATGGGGAAATTTTAGTTAATTGTGAAAATCTGTAATATTCATGTTTCTAAGAAAGTTCTTATTTGGCTTATACCGACTAATTTTAAGAAAAACATCAAAGCACCTACACCAAAAAAACAATATAACGGTAGCATTTTACGTGAAAACTCCAGAAAATAAGACTTTCTCTACTCTTCTGTTAAATCTGTAACTGCATTACACTGTTAAAATACATTTTGTACTTTATGCCTTTTATCTTCAATGCCCCTACACCCACTCCCTCCCCTCGTCATAATGGTTCAGTCCATGCTTGACTAGGAGAGGCTGTTCCAGAGAGTGAAAGAGAGAGACAATGTGTGTGTGTGTGTGTGTGTCTCTGTGTGTCTCTCTCTGTGTGTGTGTGTGTGTGTGTGTGTGTGTGTGTGTGTGTGTGTGTGTGTGTGTGTGTGTGTGTGAGAGAGTGTGTGAGTGAGTGTGAGAGAAAGAAAGAGAAGGAGATGGGGGAGGGTGGGTGCAGCTGTTTCTAGGTTGAGTGGGCTGTGGATTTGCAGTTTAGCGCTGGCTGAACGCTGCTAGCTAGGCCCTGACTAAAGTGCATGCTGTGCTGTTTTGTCTTAAGTGGTTTTATTTGATCTGTGTCTTGCTGGTAGTTTTGTGATAATAGCACATATAATTATATAATTAGATAGTTTAATTATTTGGTTTGTCATTGTTACCATAGAAAGCTTTTATGGAGGCATCGTTGTTTTAAATATTATCATGTTTTTTAGTTGGAAGGAACCGTGTAAGACTGGCTCTCTCCCCTAAACCTTTGTTTGACCTTCTCTGGCTTTTTAGCCACGTGGTCAATTGATAAGCTGAACAGATTGGTTATCTTTCATCTTATGGATTGTCTGAGTCTCCTGGGTCTTTTTGACAAACGTGAACTTTTCATCAGTTATTTAGGATGTTTTCCATCGTAATTATTTAACACTGAGTTTCTTTTTCTGTCATCTATTTGCTCCCATTTATACAAGCTGTGTAGGAGTGGGACACCGAGCTGCTTGAAACCTTATGGAAAACTCTGTTGCTTTTATTTTTTAGACATTATATTATTCTTACTCAGAAAGTCAAAAACTATTTTTTAACAACTTTATCTTGTGTTGTTCTAGGAAGAGCTAGGATATGCAGCGGGACAAGCACATTCAATAAGGAACATTAAATTTAAGCTCTTAGAACATCAATGCCATCAAGAACTGAGGAAAATTGACTTACCATACCCTTGTTAAAAAACACTACCATGGCCAGATAGGGATCCTTATTAGCATTTCCACAGTTTAGAGACTGTATGATTTAGTTGATCCAGGTCTGGTGACAAAGCATTTATTTAACCTATTAATTCAAATTTTTTTTAATTCTTTACATAACAGCTGTCGAATGGGATTAATATGAGAGATCATATTACAGCCTGGGTCAAGTCTTTAAAGGAATAATAGCAGGCTGAGGCTAACCAAGTACTGACTTTAGTGCTCGTAGTTCCTCGGGTAACCATGTGTGTAGTACAGATCAAATCTGACAAAGATTGAGTTGAACGAGCAAGAAGAGATAGTGTCATCTCTAGTAAAGTGGTTTATTTAAAGCTATTTGGGTTTTTTTTGGGTCACATCCTGTTTTGACTATGCTGAAAATAAACTGCTGCACGACCATATAATATCTTAAAACAATTACATTGAAACAATACAAATAGAGTTTAACATTTGTAACTGAGTTTGTACTGAATCTTCATGCAAAAAGCATTGAACTCATCTAAATTTTCTGTGTTACAGTGTCCTTGACCTTTTTTTAAACAGAAAACTTTGTTTGCCTATGGTGTTCTGTAGAAAGGACAACCCCCCTCCACCGTTGGTCAGAATGGTTTAGTCCGTGCTGGCTGTAGATTTCCATACTGTGGACTAGTTTGTGCTAGAGTTGGGGGATGGGTGTTGCCTAGCAACAGCCTGTGCAATGTACTTCCCCTCTGTCTGTGCGGTGCTAGCTAGGGTTGGTATTGAGTATTGACATCACAACACTGTGCTTGAGAATGTTGTAGACACAAACATTGATTTGTGTGTATTTGTTGTACCTGCAAGTTTATCATGCACTTAATAGATGTTATCAGACAGAAAAAATATAATTAAAAAAATATATTTTTCATACTATGCATTACAGCAAACTGCTTTGTCAAGAGTTAAAATATATACTTAAAAGGTTTAATTATCACCAGTTATAGGCTCAGGTAGGCCACACACCCTTTTATAAAACATACCTCTGCAAGAAACAAGATGGACTAGTCCTAATCGAGCCCCTCCTCCTTTCTTTTATGTTCTCCTGCCTGCTTCTTAGCTGTTCTCGGCTCCCACAATCAACAAATACATGGAAGGCCCAAACCCACACATCCTGCTAAAGGTCACCATTTCTTCTTTTTCAAGCATGTTTCACATTTCCATCTCTTTTTTTTTACAACTGTGTAAGCTTCACTCTTTTCTCAAGGTTAGCTTTTGATACTTGCTAGTTGAAGAAAGCAGAGGTTTGTCTTATATTTCGATTTGTTTGTCTTTTTCTTTTCATAAGAAACACTCATGTGAGGGAGTTTGCTGAAAATTCTCAGTAACTCACTGCAACAATGTCACAAGAGACCTGTCACCTGCAACACTGCAAGATGTCAGGAGGAACCATGCTGTTTTAAAAATCCCTGTCACTGGGGGCATTCACATTGGGATCAATAACTGAAGTTATTCCCTCGAGTCATGCATTTTCGTTGTTCATGCACACAGAGAAATCTGTATATATTTATAGTTGTCAACTCATTTGTATTTGTGCTATATTCGCTCTGTTTGTGAATCTCGCAAATATCCTACATGTATAAAGCATTTCTCGTGCGAATGTTGATGTCGATCTTAATGTTGGCCATTCATTCTCTTATTTGTGTCATATAAACCATATGCAGTTCTGTTGGGCTGCCTATCAAATCCACAAAATGTTCTACCGCAGTATTTTAATGAGGTTCATAGCGGTAGGGTGTTGTGTTAAGTGTCAGTGTGTTGTGGTGGAAAGGTTTCACGAAGTTGCGGGTAACCTCGCATCACTTGGTGCTTGATTTTATTTTAGGCAAAAGTGGCCCTACTTGCTGCGGCCGGTCAAACACACAGCTAGTGTGGATATCTATGAACTTGCTGGATGCTCTTTATTTGTTAGTTTCACCCCGAGATTCACAAATGCTCAGAGAGATCTGTGTGTTAGGAACAGGTTCCAGTGTTTGATGGAGCACAAGGATGTGGTTGAAAATGGGTGGTTTACAAAAAAACAAGATTTGACATGGATTGGTCAGGTCCACAGTTCAGAGACTGAGTCATTAAAAATGCTCTAATTTATACCAGTACCTCTTTAACCTGTTAGCCAGGGAAAAACAACCCAACCAACATGTTTTGGCAAGTTGTACATGCATGTCCATGTACAGTAGCCCATCAAGAAATGGCCTCTACTTTGGATTGCTAGACTGGAATCATCTTGTGCAAGATTTGATCAGCAAGATGTCATGCTGCTGACATGGTTGTATCTTCTCATCTGAACCAATAAATCAAAAGTTTTCCTAGTCCCAGCAAGGTTCAAATGCAAGGGTTTTTGCTTGCTTGGCATCACAGAAGCTTAATATTGTCTCCTGCTGGTGCACTGGCCCCAAAGTCACACTGCCCTGTTATTTGGAGTTTGATAGATACAGGTTTAGTTTGATAGAGTTTGGGACACTTTGTGACGGTAAACCAGCCACTCATCAGCTAATTACTTTTAGTTGAATCCAGGTTGCAGAGGCAAAGTACTTAAAGAATAACATATAGGGATTTTGCAGCTTGAGAGAAAATAAATGGTCATCACTCCCTGTTTAGATGCCTCTATGCAGATGTGCACATCTGACTGAAAAGTTATTAGGTACAATCCAAGCAAACAGGTTTTTAAAATAAATAATGAAAACATGCAGAAAGGTAGGTAAGCCTTCTATTCTGTGTGTTAATGTCGTAACATGTTAGATTGAAGCCAGTTAAATTTGGCAAGTGATTAATTTGAAAGATGTACAGAGGAAGTAAAGTGCGAGACAGAAATGATGGATGTCTACTCAGTGTTTAAGTCAGCAGTCCGTGCATAATATTTACAGGAAATGCGTGACTTGCATAAAGCAACATTATTGGTTGTTTATTCAGACCAGTGAAATTTCAACTTAGAAACATCAGGAATACAGAATGAATAATGTGTATATAGGCTTTTGTGAGCGTTTCAGCATGTAGTATCTCTGCTGTTATAGCGATTCTTTTTTTCAAGAAGTGTAGTGTTTCATGACCTAACCTGACGCGGATTTAAACGCCACACCCGGCCTGTTCGTGTTTGACCAACACATATTGTTTTCTGAATTTCTCCAAGTCAGGTTCAGTGGAGGACTCACTGACATAGCTGCAGAAAGCTCTTTTCTTTTGTGTAATTGAGTTTATATATATTCTCCATTTTGTTTACTTTGCGAGCTTGGTCAAGCTTTGAGTTCAACAGAACAATTCTAATTTGGCAGGGTGATGCTGCCACCTGATACATCTGATGGAGAATCCTGCTCAGCTAGCTACAGAGAGTTCAGGCTGGCAGTAAAAAAGCAGAGCTGACGGCCATTTTGAGTTTCTGCACTGAATCCAGGCGCAGTAGATGAGGCCGCAGGATGGGGGAGGAGGGTGTTGTGCTCTGCGCAGTATGCAATAACATTGGAATGTGGAGAGTAGCAGAGATCGTGCTCGCTTTTTGCACCACTTTTTTTGTTCATGCTGACTGTGCATGATGCTTTTTCAGGTTCTATTATTTTATGCAATAAGTTTGGTCTCACTTGTTTTTTACAGTAAAAAAACTGTAAAGGAATTTTGTGTGTATGCACTCAGCTTTACAGAGCAAGTATACACCCAGTCCATGTCTTCTCAGTTAATGTTGCATTTTTTTCCATCAGGCATATCACAGCCTGCTAAATTGCAAAATACACATGCTAAATTGTTGGATATTGGTGCCGTTACAGGTGACTCTGTCAACTACGGGGTAAACAATGCTGTAAAAGTAAAGCTAACTATCTTGACAGTGTGAAACTGAGGCAGATTATTGCACTCACCAGATAAGATTTTATAGATCGCTAGAGTAACAACTGGCTTTACGTGTTCTTTATCCTGACAGATTTAACTACAAACAGGATCTACCATTTGAATGTGCCTGCTTTTTCTTCTTACATTTTGGGAGATCATTAGACAGACTGTTCACATTTTACAACCAACATGTTAACAGCTGCACATTCATGAGCTTAAATTCAATGAAATATGGTTAAAGTGATTTGTATGAAAGCCTATTTTTTTCTTTCATCTTTGTTTATGCTCATAATTCTTGCAAACATAAGCCGGAAGTTAGCTTGTACAGCTAAAATTTCATAATCATAAACCTTCATTTTACAATGGAGAAATACAAATGAGTCCTTGTTTAAAGCGTGGTTTGCAAAATTCAGTTGTGACACTTTGTAAGCAATGCCCAATTCCTCTAGTCCAATATGTTTTAGCCTGTATGGATGAATTTTAATGTCATCAACAGAATTAAATGTCCAGTTTGCTTACATTTTTAGTTACCCTTCAAATATATATAGGTGTCTTTGAAGTTTAGGACTCTTTTTGAAGTTGCTACACAAGGGATAAAAACACACCCTCATAATTCAGTGAAGCTAAATTTAGGGCAACAGTGATTTGCTTGGTCTCGTGATTTCATACATAGTTGATCCTGTAGTCCTAGTTAGAAGCAGTAATTTTCAATTTTCCATCTTTTCTTTTTTTTTTTTTAGGTAGTCAAAGAATTCTCTTCTAAATCCATGACTGCGGTCCTCTCAGCTTGAAGGTGAGTTATTTGTGCATGTTTTAATTAGTTTACATGCTGCATGTTACTTAATATAGTAAATTCCTTGAGTGGTGCTGAATTTAAAAATGAGCTTGTTACTGCAGCTAAGGGCAGTCCCTTACAGCACACAGTCTCCCTTAAAATACATACTGTATACATGAATGAAATTCATATACTTCAAATGAATGAATACACTTAGCCTAGCCTCAACAATGCAGTTTGTGCAACCATCAGAACTCTGTACGGAAAATCCTTCCATGTTTTGCATAACCTCTTTACTGCTGCCAACACAGTCCCTGTTGGTCCACTCTGATTTGCTGAGGATTCAGCCAATAGGAAGGTGGGGGGATGGGAGAAAGGTCGGGTTGCTGTTGTTGTTAACTTCAATGTCATTTCTGTTCTCTGGATGTGGGCTTAGGTAAAAATGACATCAATGAGTTAATCAGAAAATGAAGGCAAGGGGAATTTGTCAGACCAGTTACGGTTTTTCAGACTGACATGAAAAAGGGTCTTTTGGCACACTGAGCTGCACCTTGACTGTTGTCACTTCAGGACTGATACAGAAGTCTGTATTCAGGCAGTCTGCCTGATTTGGCTTAAATGCTGAGTCATAATTGTGCTAAAGAAAGAGGCTTTTGGAGGAACCGACCAGTCTGGTATGCAGATTTCAAAAAAGAGGAACCTTCTAGAAAAGAAAAAAAACAAGGAAGCCACGGGGCTCTACAGTGACCTCTAGTGTTTCCTCAGAAACTCTGCAGCCATTTCTGTGCTTTGCAGTGCGTAATGTTCAGGACAGGTTCATCAGCGGTGGATACTGTGGTCTTTAGTCTTGCAGCTCTAACTGTGGAGATCTTTTCCAGACTCATCACGCCCTCTAATGGCATGTAATCTCTCCTTGTCCCTTTGCAGGCAGCAATGGAAGTTGTTGTGACAGAGGAGAAGAAGAAAATTTTCCGTGCCAGGAAAACCATGAAGATCAGTGATCGACAGCAGCTGGAGAGTCTTCACAGCACTTTGTTGACGGCAGCTCCGGGATTGTCCAACCCATCTCCACCACCACTAATGAACGGCACTCACAAAGAGGACGGACAAAAAGCAGGGGACAAAGAGCAAAACAACATCTCAGACTCAAACTCCCCTCATGCTGCATCACCTGCCTCCCCTGTTCCTTTCCTGTCCCTAAACCTGTCACCCTCCCCTGGCTCTTCACAAAGTCCGAAAACAAAGGATGAAACTCCCACCACATCTCCTACATCACCATTCCACTCTCTAAACTTTGAACTGAAAAAGATGGAGGATAAGGAAGAGGAGAAAAAAGGGTCCCTGTCGCCATCATTAAGTGACCCTGTTACACTAGCACCGACAGAATCTAAGGAAAACCAGGAAAAAGATTCGGAAAAGATTCCAGAGGTGGAAAAGAAAGAGGTAAACTTTTCGGAAAGTTTTTATCGTAACATTAAATAAATATATATAGTTTTCAATGTTCAATTGTTCAATTTAAAAAGGTTTATAATGTTGTTCAGACTGTGAGTGTCTCAAACTTACAATTACAATGATTATCCATTTATTCCCGTCCTCAGGAGAAACAGACTACAACAGAGGACCCAGCTATGGATTCGGGGAAGGATTCTACTAAAGGTTTGGTTCCATGTTCGCCTGTGCCACCTCCAGTATCTGACTGCACAAAACCAATGGATACAGATAGTGACGCTACAAAGGCCGCGGACCCTGAGGCCTCCGCAGCCAAAATGAAAGATGAAAAGCCTTCTTCACCTAGATCTATAACTTCCGATTCCTCTCCTTCTTGTTCCTCCTCGTCTCATCCAGCTTCCTCCTCTGGTGCGGATCTAAAACAAGACAAAGAAATCAAAAAGGAGAAAGTAAAAGAAGAGAAGGACGATAAAAAAGATGTGAAGAAAGGATCCATCGGTGAGGAAAAGATGGAGGTGGACTCAGTTAAAGTGGAGACCAAAGTCAAAAAACCTAGCATTGGCAAAATCACAAAACCATCTCGGCCATCATCCACTCCGCCATCGAATACAGGTATGAGAGAGGGGCCATTTTGTCACATATGCAGAGATTAGTAGAAAAATAATCTGAAATACTTGATATGTCATTCAACACAGTTCTTATTTTTAATTTTCATTGATGTAGCCATGAAGGCCACGGAAACAGTTGTAGGCTGTGTTACCTGTTACAACTCATAAGAGGACAGTTTAATATTGCAAGGTGGACGGCCACGAGAGATGGATTTAATGGACATACCAAATTATCCTCATGAAAGTCTGAAGGTGAACTGATGTAGAAATGTGGTAATACACAGACTGATAACCCATGTAAACACAAGAAATCCATCAGATGTTAGTGTGGTCTGATTTCTTTGTTCAGATTTAGGACATTGAACATGTAAGTAAGCAGGGGTTTGCCTTATCTTTTCCTCGTAGTGCAAGAGGAGAAGGGCTCGACCTCAGGACTGAAACGCACTCTATCAGAGGGTACTGAAAAAGATGGACCAACACCGAAAAGAGATGGGAAGAGGCCAAAGGTGGAGCGTGAGGAGTTGGAGGCTCAGTTGGAACTCAAAATCACTGCAAAGGCTGGTAGTCACCACAAACTTGAAAAGGTTAGTGTGCAACTATCCTGCTGCTTTTAGGACTTTATCCTTAAGTCTAAGCTAACAAAATGAACTCTGCTTTGGTGGCAATGGACATTATTAATGCTGCTTTTCTTCCCTCTTTTACATAATCTTCTTTCTCAGATTGTGCAGCAACTAGTGGATGAACGGTTGAAGGTCTTGGAGCTGACAATTTTTGACAAGCATTTTCAAGAACTCAAGGACAGAGTAGACAAGCTTGACTATACCACCAAACATCAAACGGCCATTAACACACTCCAAGTAAGTAAGATGTGTTTTTAATTAAGTTGTATTTAGTTCTAATTCACTTCTTACGGTTAGCAAGGATCAAATCTAAAGCCCACCTTTCTACTTTTTTTTTAGACCAAAATAGCTCGATTAGCAAAAAAGTTTGGTGAAGCTAATCAGGCATCGGAGAACAAAAGGAAACAAGAGGTAGGACACTTAATTTTTTTTTGTATTTGGGCTTATTTCTGAAAAACCTTATATCTGGTTAGCCAGCAATGTTTTCTAAAAACACATCATGTGATTTCCTTAGGCACTTGCTGCTGCTGCTGCCGCTGCTGCTGCTGCCGCCTCCTCTGCTACAGCTTCTGCAGCCAAGACTGCAACAGTTGCGATCAACCCTCAAGCTCAGCGGTAAGTGTCCATTCCTAGAGCAGTGTCATTTGTAGTTCCCTTTCAACCATTATATACTTAAACATACACATTAACAGGGTTTTTTTTTTAGAAGTGATTCTGATCACTTCACTGCAAGTTCCCGTTTGCCAGATCCACATTTAACATGTGACAAAATAATTTGAGTTTTCAAAATTCACAGCATGTGTTTGAACATGTTTTTCTTTGAATATAGCAGTGTGTGCTCTTTGGTATTGTGTGAATATAATTTGGCCTTTGTATGAACGTGACAATACCGGACTGAAGCCAGAACTACACACTGAGCCGTTCGCAAACGTGTCTAGTTGACATTGTCCCAGGTTGCTATCTGTAATCACTAGAGGCTGAATTTTAAAACTAATGGATAGAATAAAGAATACTTACATCCTCCAAATCCATACCTTTTTGGAAACCCGAGATTCTGTGTCTGTTGTTCGATTTTTTCAGGATCGGCTTTTTTTAAACTCTTACCCTCACTCCAAATATTTCTTAAGACTGGTTTGGAATATACAAACACACACCCCAGTTTGTGTTTTGCACCTGCAAAATAACCACGCGTGGGTCCAGGTCCTGAGTCTTGTGACGTTCTACAATGTGAAGCCTGAGCGTGTCCTCAGGCAGTGCAGAGTGTAGTTAAAACTGCACCTCTCCTCCCAACAGCGTGCTCCGTCGGCAGACAGTAGAACCACAGCCTGTGCCCAGTGAAGGAGTGGGTCCCTCTGTTGGTAAGACTGCCGCACTGTCTGTTCAGAAGGAGAAGAAAGAAGAGAAAATGGAGGAGGAAGAGGACAAAGATATGTCACGTCACATTGCCATGGCAAAAAAGCTGTCAGAATTCAGTGAGGGGAAATGCAGAGCTGACATTTATCTCCGCACAATCAATTCCCAGTTGGAAAAAGTGCTTTACAACAACTGCAAAAGAAGCTCAGGAAATCCCAGGGCTGACCGCTACGCATCATACTTATTCCGCACCATAGTCCCATATGAAGTCTACTGTGACTGGGTGGCTAAAGTCAACTACGTTGGATTATTGGGCAAGGAGGCGCTCCCCAAGAACTTAAGGAGGACTATGAGGATGCTCATTGAACGTCGATTCCCTCGACTAACCTGTGACAGCTGGAGAGAAATTCGTGATGTTATCAATGAATTACTGCGAGTGAAGAGAAGACCAGAATTTTTTCGAGAATACAGTAACAGATCAAGTAAAAGCCTTATTGTCTACTAACAATATCTCACCTGACCATCAATCAGGTTATAGTAAAAAATACTGACAATTACAGCGGCCTTAAGAGTAGTGAATGATTGTGCAGCCCTTGTTATTAACCTATGTGACGCCTTTGACATGGATCATGCAGTATTGAGACAGTGTAGGACTCTCAGAACAAACTGTCCGTTGGTTTGAAAAGTTTCTACCTAGCACTTATCAATGCGTGCTGGCAGGTATCACTCTCCCCGGGGTATCAAATGGTTTGACGCAGTGATCAATCTTGGGACAACTCATATTCATTACATGTATCAGCGGTCTTGTATCAACAATGTTTCCAATGCATATAAACCCACTTTTATGTGGATGATACTGTGATATACTGCTCTGACCCTTAAAACCGGCCTTTTTGTAAGAAATGACTAAATCTTAATAGTGTACAACATACTTTGTGTGATTTAAATCTTATGATGGCTGATAAGACACAACTCGGGAGGTTTTCTAATGCTAAATGAAAGGAACTGAAACTTTCATCTATCACCACATTTCAGGGCTCTGGGATTTGCTTGTATGCTTTCACTGGATTGTCTGCCATGTTCCCATGTAAATTTACCATTGGAAAATTCTTATTTGTAAGGCAGTTTATGTTTTTGCTCCTTTCTCTCTTTACCTTAAGCTCGTACAAAATTGGAAAGAAAGGCGTTAAAGTCTGCTGCTCCCTCTGTTGGAAAGGTTCAAAAATCAGCTGATCTCACTGGATGCATTTATAGCAATTTTAAATGACCTGGATGCAGGCTGGTTATTTTGCAGGTGTGATGTTTTAAATGATGACTGATTCACAATGTTTATGACTTGTGATGAATATTTTTGATATTTTATGATTCTCTGGTGTATTCTTTATTTGCTTTAGTAATTGTTATACATTTGTCTGCAAGCCTGTTAATTGTGCTGCTGCCTGTCCTGGCCAGGACATTCTTGTAAAAGTGATAATTTTGAGAGTTTTATGGTTCAGCAACAGAAGCACACTGGGACAATTGTCATTATGGGTCATTGAAATATTAAAATTATCTAAATATCACTCTTACTGGACAGAGGTTCTTCGAACTTATTTTAAAATGAAGTAAGTCCTTCTAGACAAAAAGTCAGAAACTTTAAAGAAAACTCAGACATGTACTTAAATAATGAGTTGCCACAAGTTGTTCGAAGATGACTGTATGAAAATGAAATAAATGTGTCCTCACTGTACCACAATCACTCGTCTTCCTGTCATGTACTGAAAGGTCCAGTGTGTAAGATTTAGATGAAAGGATGCCTTTCACCTGAATGCCCCTATTGGCAGAAATGAATATAAAATAATGCCATTGATGTTTGCACGCGTGTGTAATTCACTAAATTGTACGAACTGTTTACGTTTTGGTTTTTTTCCCTTGACCCTAGAATGGGCCCTTCATTATTAGATACTTTATATTTACCTCTCTCTGGAGGCCGCCATGTTCTTTTTGCCCAGACTGGACAAACTAAACACCTTTAGAGTTTTTATGACAATTGAAGGCTTCCACAGGTTCTATTTCATGTTTGGAGGGTGAGGTGAGGGGCATTCAGCTGCAACATGCAACCTCTAGATGTCACTAAATTCTTCACACTGAACCTTTAAACAATTCTAAGTACAAGCAATCTTTCTGAACAGGCCAGTCCGGACTTCCATGGACGTAAAGCAGATATCAACAGTTTCATCCTCCAGCACAGCTGGTGAGTAGTATTTTTATTTCATGTTGGATGTTGCACAAACTACAAATTTACGGGATTTACTCGTAATCCTTTTATTTACTGTTCGAGTTTGCATGTTGTCTCTGTGTTCATGTACTTTTATCTGTATGATGTAGTTTCCTTCTGCAGCACATATTTTTTAAGAACAAAATCAACCATGATATTGTTGATCCACAATTTGTTGTTTTTTTATGTAAAAGTACACAACTGAGACATTTTGTAAAAATTGTGTTTTTGTAGAAACAAATCAACAAATTAAAAATAAAAAATATTGCCATAATTGTTTTATTGAATTTGTACTGCAATGGGTGTTTGCTAGGATAGGTTTTAACTTTCGCGATCCTTCCTAAAAATAAACATGACATCCACCTACTTATTCCACAAACATGTGTCTGTCTGTATTTGGAACCCATATCTTGCGAATCGTTCACCTTTTCGACTTCACACTCAGGATTTGTATTGTAAATTCTCTGAAAAAGTGCAGTACTGCTTTTTGTGTTTGGACATGCCACAAGCTTAATATTAGTGAAAATAGTATAAAGTGTCGACCAGTCCTCTGTTGCAGTCAGTGTTGCTGTCTGTGGACAGAATTGAATGTCTTATTCTATGTCATCTGATAAACTATAGCAGCAGTCTGCAACACGGTCAAACTGATCATTTTGAAAAATATTGACAATAAAATCATCTGATAAACCAGGTAGGCTGAACACAAAGTTTTCTAACTTCACTCTGCACTGTAGACTGTTTATAAAAAGCTCTGCACACAAACAATAAGAAAGGTCTGAGGACTCACTAATGAAAGGAATAATTCTGAAGTAGCTCCAGACCATTAACACAAGCCAAGAAAACAGCCCATTCCAAAATAGCAGGTTTAGAATGGGCGCTGCCTATTGACAAATAAGCTGCTTCAGGTTTTACGCCCTTTAGTTGTCTGTCAGAAATATGAGTAAAAAAAAAAAGATATCAGTGATACTTCCTGCCGCCTTCTGAAACATGTCATCTTTCCTATTTTCCTCAGTGAATCCAGCTCAGACAGCTCTGTCAGGCCCTGTCCCAGCTTCAGCCCCAACATCCACCTCCACAACTATGGTTCAGCAGGCACCCATCCTCCAGCTGATCACCTCCACTGCTAATGCTGCATCCACCTTGGCTACTGGCATCACCACTCAGAGTCCCACAGGCACCCTGCTGCTGAAGACGGGCCCTGGGAACAGCATGATGGCTTCGGGCCAGCCACTCCTCATCCAGCTGCCTTTATCAGTGGCTAATGGTCAGGCAGGAACACTAGTCAACTTCCCTGTCTCCTCCTTGTCTGCAGCCAGTTCACTCAACAAGGCCAAAACCACTGCTTCTACCACCACGTTTATACTCAAGCCCGCTCCCATCATTACGACGACATCAGCTTCTGCCCCAGCTGCTGCTACTGTCTCAGCGCTCCAGGCCTCCACCGGCCAGTTGTCCTCTACCCAGATCTCTCTTGCCCGAGCCGTGTATCAGGGGGGTGCTGGGGGAATAACGACGCCCAATGCTGGGGTGTCCGTAACCACGGCCAGGACGCCAGCTCAGTCTGTTTCTGTAGCTGGAGCGATGTCGTCAGCCTCCTCTCCTGCAACCTCTGGGCCAGCAGCTACAGGTTCCACTGCTCCGGGACCTCCACAGGGGACATCTCTGACGTCAAAGACAGGTGGGGGTTGCTGTATTTATTATAACTATGGTGTGGTTAAAGGTATCAAGGCATTTCTGCTGTGAGTCATTTGATCTGTCTCAAAAATGTCAGTAGGTGATAAAAACAACCAGGCAACATTAGGCTTTCACTTATGATGTGCATTATCATTGTTTAAACAGCAGCATGCTTTCTTTAACATTTGCTGATTTTGTTGTTTCGTTGCTGCCTTCTTCTTTTGCTAAATATCTCAACTTTTACCCTCCCCCTTTTCCAGACAACCAAGCTACCGGAGCAACTCCATCCAAAGCAGCCGCGGCACGACCCAAAGGCTCCGTCATAGATCTCACAGAGGATGATGATGATGTGCAAGGTAAGGCTGAAGCATACATGGCTTTTCGGTAGAATAAAATACATTTTCAACTCATTGAATTGTTCTCTAAATGCTTACATATTCTGTATTGAAAAGCAGTTGTGAGTCTAATTGTATTGCACTCTACGCTCTCCAGTGACAGGAGTGAAAAATGCCACGGTTGCCGCTCCCTCACCGACCCAGCGTCAGCTTCCAAACATCAACATTCACAACAGTAAGACCACCTCTTCCTATTCAGAGCATGAAAGGATGATTTTGAGCCAAATAACATATGACAAACACATAAACCAGTGTTTTAAAAATAAACTGCTAATTTTATTTTTTTAATTTTCATGTCTGTTCTGTCCTCAGGTACAGGAGCAAGAATGTCGCCACAAAACAATCCTCAGTTGACTGTTCACCACTGCCCCCCACTGGTGAGGATTTAGAAATACATTTGTAATTTTTTGCAGGAAGTTAATTTTTCTTGGTTTCTTAAAAAACTTTTCAATAGCCTTAACACACTTTCCACACTCTCTCTATGAATGATTAATTAAATCATTCAAGAAATTGTGATGTCCTGATCATATTCAGCCCATTTTGCCAATGGACCAAAATATGACAACAGTTTTCTCTTTCATAGGACTCGCCAATAAAATCCCGCACTGTAACCACTACTACGCCGTCCCGGGTCACAGGCTCGGTGCTGCCCCCTCTCCCTGTGGCACCCGTACCATTACGTTTACCCCCAGAGGCTGAGCGGACCTCACTTCCTCAGCAACCCCAGCTGAAGCTGGTGCCAAGTCAGACTGGTATAGTCCTGTCCTGGTGTGTGTCAGAAACTGACCGGACCTGTGCAGCTGTAGACAGCTATCACCTCTATGCCTTCCACCAAGATAACTCCAGCAGCAATGTGGCACAGCAGAACTGGAAGAAGATTGGGGAGGTGAAGGCCCTTCCTCTGCCTATGGCTTGTACGCTGACACAGTTCCAGTCTGGCTCCACTTATCATTTTGCTGTTAGAGCCAAAGACATCTACGGGCGCTTTGGTTCTTTCTGTGAACCTCAGTGCACAAACGTCATCAGCTCCAGCTCAAGTTGAGCAGTTAAGGAATGGAAACACAGTTTTGCATTTGAAAGTTTGTGAGTTCCTTTACTTCTTTATTGTACGTTGAACACAAACAGTATCTGTAAATATCTTTACATTAACAGCTAGACTTGTGACTGACTTGGAAAACTGAAGCAGCAATCGGTTGGTTTTTTCTGGTTAATGTATGTATTGTAATTTTTGTGACTGTTGTATATGATTGAATTTCTCTGCCTCGCTCCCAAGTCAGATATTTATGTTGACTCCTGTTACTCTGCCTTGGATGTTTTTTTGCTTTACTTGAGAAGAAACGACTGGATTATTCGTGTATACTCAAGAATTGCACAGAAATGTATAAATGTGTGGTAGAAACTGAATGATAACTTTTGTAAATTTTGTCTGGCAACCAGACTTTGACAAACACAATAAAAGGTTTTATTAAAGCCTTGGCTCTTTTTATCAGCTGTTTTTTGGTGTCCGAAGAGGCTTTTGAAATTTGTTAAGTCTGTGACAAAATTCCATGTTTTACCAGTTTAAATTGATGTACAGTACTTTAAGCACACAACCATGATGATCCAGTTAATTTGACTGATCTGCCGAAACTTTGATTTCCTCAGAAACATCAGCTACTCTATAAATCTGGCAGCCAGTGATACCAACACCAGTAATGACATTATTTTAAGTTCTCATCTTCAAGTCATTCCAGACAGCCCACAAGAAGACACCAGTGTAACATTGTGCTACCTTTCAAATTTGTTGCTTAGCCGAAGCAAAGTAAAATAAAAAAAGGTTATTTTTACAACCTCTCCTCAATGATGGATGATTATATTTATTGCTGGCCATTATCCAAGGTTAGCTCAATGTAGAAGGGCAAAGCTGCCATTCATAGAACCTCAGCAGTTTGGAAAGCTAGCCTTCATGTCCAATCCAAGATGTGCATCAACTCGTACCTGCCTGTTATATCATCAATGATCAAGCGGACTGTTCCTGGTGAGCCACAGCAACCCTCAGGGAAATGTCCCGGTCCTCCTGATGGACTGTCCGTTGCTAAGGGGTTATGTGTTAGAGTTAGGGGTGGAGGAGGCCAATGGACAGACCTGGAAGACCTAGAGTGCCATGGTTAAGCTGGAGTGGGAATATCTTGTTGAGACCCCAACCTGTATAGTCTTCAAACTCCAACTCTGGACAAATGTTTTGTCCATTCCAGGGGAAGTTGGGGACATGAAATCCAAAGCATCAATCTCACAGGTGAGTGTGGTTGTGAAGCCAAACGCACTGAGGTTCTGACAAACCTTCAGATGAATTGTGGTTAAGAGAAGCTGACTTTAGCAGGAAACTGATCAGATGGAGGAAGGCACACTGAAAAACATCTGAACCCAACTCATGGTCATGGCATCTGTAGGTGGAGCATAGTTGGTTGGAGTCAATAAACTACAGTAGAAGTAGTGTAGTGTACAGTAAAACAAAGAGGGGCTGTATGCCAAGTTTATGCCTCCGCACTGAAAAGGATACTTTCGTCAAACTGTTTTTTGGAAGTCACAAATTCGACCAAGATGAAGACCAGATGGCAGCAGAGAAGGTTGATGTTTTTAAAAGCTTATACTCAAGACTTCTCAGGTCTTTTCAAGGTTTATTTATTTCAATTTTTGTTTTGAATTTGCTGTTTTGTTTTTTTTTATGTGAAGAAAATGTTCACATAGCTGATTGAAATGCCACTGTCACAAATTCTTTCTGTCACCATAACCACAGATAAGTTCAGTTTTATGACTTGACATCCGAGAAAATATTTTTTGGGATAAAGTCTTTTTGAAATGAAATCTAGCTTAGTAATTATTTATTCATCATTGAAAAACATTCAATTATTTTAATTAATAAACCTATTTTAGGCAACATTTACTTTATGATGGTTTTCTTGTATATAAATTTGTTCAAATCGCAATATTTTTTCTTACAACATCTAAATCTATTTAAAACATAGTTCTATGTAGTTTCTATTGAAACAAACAGGACCTGGTGTGGTTGGTGTTTCCACCTGTGGTCTGTGGTCTGTGGGTTCATGTTGCAGAAAGCAAGGCACAGACTCAGTGGTTGGTTTTCAACCTGTATTGATGTAAATGTGACTCAGAGTGAAAGTGAAGTTCTGCTTCACTGAAAACAAACAAGGAGGCCACAACAACAAGGTGAGTTTGTTCTCCCCGTGTCCGGCTGCAGCTAGCTGCGGCTAACAACAGTTAGCTTAACAACAGTTAGCCTGATGATAACCAGCTAACAGAAGTACAGATACAGTGACCTAGGGAGTTAATACATGAAGGAATTAACAATGTCGGAATTTCACTACCACAGGTTCACTAAAGATGGCGTCGATGTACTTGGTAAACTTTGGTAAGACTTTTTTATTTACTGGATCTTTGCAGTTCTGTGGTAAAACAAGTGTTTAGGTCGTGTATGAGCTTTAATGAAAGTGCAACCACAGTTAAAACCAAGAAAAGTGCTGCAATCAATCATTCCAAAGAAAGACTGAAGCATTTTAATAGGTCCTGGTATATAATATATATGTTTAACAGCATTGTATACTAGTTTTATTTAAAATAAATCATGTCAGAGAAGATCATGTGTGTATGAACACTGGATATTTCAAATATCTATGTAAGCACTTTATTTGAGCAAATGTACTTGGTTACTTTTGACTTCAGAACTTCACAGAGTTGGACAGGTTTCCTATTTTAAAGGATGCAGCATTTAGAGGTAGTAAGTGTAAACTATGTATTTAAAATTCAAGTAAATGACTGAATATGAATAACAATTCCTGTATATAGTTTTATAGTTGAGGCAATCTGCAGCAACATGAAGTGTACAAAATGTAAAAGTATATCCAATGGGGGACGTAGAGATTAAACCACTGACATGAACTTTAAGAGACTCATTTTCAGTAGGCTACACAATATAGTGCCTTCTTCTGATAGAGGTGTTACTTTTAAATTTGATCATCTCCATGTTACAATAAGGGAATGTAACAAAGTTGAATTACTTAAGTATGAAATTGAGGTACATGTACATGACTAGAGAAATATTGTACTTTTTTCACAGATTTCTCAGAGAATAATTCATGGATCTTGATGAGAAAAATCAGGCATATTTAGAGTACTGATATCTATGAGTGTGTGTTAATGTGGTGCAATAATAATCTGGATTTAGTAAATTTAAATGTGCTTAAATAAGTTTATTGTTGATTGTTTAATAATGCTAATGCATTTTTACTGAAGTTACGTTTACAATGCAGGAGTTTTACTTGTTAGTAAAAGACTACATTTATTTTTTACTCCCATTACTTCTTTTAAGTAAAGTATTTGAATACCATTCGACCACTGTAGTTCCTCATGTTATTTTCATGTCTGAGCTCAGGGCGACAGTAGAGGGAGCCATTGCTTTTTTTTGTAGAGGCAGTTTTCTTGACAATTGTTGCAGCAGCCCGCTTTACTGTCGCATCTCTCTCTAATACACGATACTACACAGGAACCCACCTCCACACAACTCTCTGTCTGTTCCTTCCACCCCCTCCTTTTTTGTCACTGTCTCTCTCCCTCCCTCTCTCTCTCTCTCTCTCTCTCTCTAGATGAGGGGGAGGAGAGCGAGTGACTGCAGTTGGAGTTGTGCTCTGCTGCGCTCTCCGCCAGCCAGAGGTGTGTTGTCGGCTCCACACTCTTGTATCTCTGGGTACACAGGCAGCAGCACCCCGCTATGCGAGCCAGACCGAGTGCCATGTCTCACAGCTGTGTTGGCAGAGGGTCGCGGCTCATCTGAAGGGAAGGTAGCATCTTGCTTTGAGGAGGACAGAAGACACAAGAAGACCAGTTGCAGAGAAAGAGAGGGAGAGAGGGGGATATAATGAAAACCTCCCACTCTCGCCCTCACTAAACAGAGCAAAAACGGAAGGCTTTGGAGTATTCAATTTTTTCTTTCGTTTTATATTTTTCTTATTCCTCATCGCGGTGCTGGGAGGTGCTTCATCTTTTCATATAGTCTCTCTCTCCATCATTTGCCTCCTCATCTACTTCTCCATCTACCTCGTGTATAATTTTCTCTGTTCATGAGTGATAGAAAAGAGAAAGGAGGGAGTTTTGTTTTTCATTTTTTTGGTCATTTCTTTCCTCCCCTCTCACCAAACCCCATCATCACCTGTCGGTCCCTCCTTGCCATTTAATCTCTTCTGCTGCTGCTGCTGCTGCCGCTGCCATCACTCCCCTCATCCCACACCTCTCTCTGTCTCTAAACTCTGATTTTATATGAACTTGGATGAATTTTCTTCAGCGATAACCAAAAAAAACCCTCCATGAATGACTCTTTTTTTCCCCTTTTCTTTCTCTTTTGGTCCCTCCACACCCATTTTCTTTGCATCACACTCTTGTGGGATTCTTAAATTTGACCCTAGGTAGGTTAACTATTGTTTAGTGTCTGTCTATCTGTCTGTCCGTGTGTGTATTTGTGTGTGCTTTACGTATACATAAAACACACATTAACACACAAATGCACTCGCACACTAAACTATGCCTAAAAGGACAGTATTCAGTGAGTCGATATCTGTCTGGTCTCGCATTGTTTTCACATCCTCCTGCTCCTCATCTGTCCTCATCATGGCAAAGTGCTCCCATTTTTAATTGTCGTCTTTGAGGACTCTTTATTCACACGTCATGTCCCCTTTACTGTTTAATAAAGATGTCAATATCTTTTGCAACCTGTTGTGAAGGGAAGAAAAATAATCAAGTGTAGCCCTGAGGGATAATGCGATTAATCTCCAGGTGCTTTATTTATTTCATATTTTCATATCTTAAATTGGCAAAGTTTGGGAAATTGACTCTTTAAGTAAATTATATTCAATTTATGTTATTTAGTGAGCTGCATTCAAAGTTCGGAGCTAATGGCCATCTCCACTCATTAGGAGTGTATCCCATTTCATGCTTGATTTGTGCTTAAATTCATCCTGCCTGTCTATCAACAGCCGTCAGCACTTAAACTACCCCCCCCTTACACACACAGACACACACACACAGGCCTAAAACCTCTATTCGCTTCTTTTTGATTTTAAAAATAGTCGTCAGAATTGAATTCTTCTGCCCGCTGCATGTTTTCAATTTTCCCCTTCCCTCCCTTCGATCGGTTTTCATCCAGAGCTGGCTGGTTGTTCATCCCTGAAGCTCTTTCCCCCCCTCCACTTGTCTTCATTCTCATCCTCTATCAGGCAAGAGAGACCGAGAGTTGGCTTTAGTTGGATGTCGAGCAGTGGATTAAGCGGGTAATGCCTTGCTGTGGATTTGAGATGTAGCAGCCACTGTGTGCAGGTCGTAGATAGAGACAGACTGATAGACAGATAAAAAAAATATATATATATATATATATAGAGAGAGAGAGAGAACGTAATACCCCATCTCATCCCTACCCTTCTCTCTTCCTCTGTCACATTTTTCCTCTTTTCTTTACATTGTGTTCGGTGCCTCGTCTCTACTTCACACTGCCACACCTTTTTGGGAGCGCTGTTTTAAAGCATTTCCACTGCTCGTATCTTCTCAGTAAGTTTTTAGCCCTTACATGTATATATATGGTCATGAGGCTGAAATTGCCTGTGCAATTGAAAAATTACACCTAGTAGCATAGGCCCATGACAGCCACTTCAGTCTGTGGTCCTCCCCCTTTTTCTTACAGACTGACAAAAGGGCTTCATTAACAGCTCGTTCTTGACTGTTGTGAGAGTGGGATCTCGTCATGATGGAATATGAAGGACCACTCGTTTTGCTCTGTCTTTTGCTTTTGTGTCTCAACTCTGCTCCTCTGTAAAACGTCTCCACTTCAGTCAATAAATTATGTGTTACAGAAAAGAGTTAATTAGGTGAGTAGTGAATTAATATAGCACCCACTTCTTCTCCGCAACCTTAGTGTATGCACATGCATGAGCAGTTGGCGTGAACGGGGAGTGCAGTTAATCGAGCGTGTGCATGTGTGTGCGCGTGTGTATGTGTGTGTGTGTGTGTGTGTGCATGCTGCTGATGGCAGTGTATTCTGCACGAACTTTCATCAGCAGGTTCTCGGTATAGGGTGTTTTTTCTATTTTTTGCTCACTCTGTTAAACCTTTCTTCACCTTGCTGTGACTAATTGCTTGTTAATCAGGCCATTGCTTTTGATCTTAATCCATTTTTTCCTATATTTACTCTTCTACCTCTATGAAAGTCATGCATTATCTATTCTTTAGCCTGCTTCTAGAAAGCACTTTTTTAAATTCAGGTCCAAAGTATTAAAGTGGTTAAACATCTCATTAGGTTACTCGCTCAATTAGTCCAGTGCAGTGTGCAGGTGCATGGCATTTAACAAGCACTTATTTAAAATCCCTTTCCTCTCCTTATTGTGCATTTTGTTTTAGTTATGGTTTGTCAAACAATGTTGATGCCCTCCTCCTCCTCCTCCTCTTCCACCTCCTCCATTACATCCCTCTTTGTTTCCTGCTCGATGGATCTGCAACAGATCTCTGAAAATGCCCAGATCACTGGAAAATGAATCACAGATCTAATGTGACTCATGCACCAGCTTTAATGTATGAGACTCGTCAGCATGACCTTCATGAGCACACATCTGCACCATAGATGACATGCTTATAGACTGTGTGTCTCAGAGTGCATCATATATTTTGCCTAAGTGATTCACTGCTGTGTTAGCTTTTCCTGGTGAATTCAAATTGTTAATGAACTCTCTAATCAACTTAAATAGCCAATTAGCAGCGGTGCAATTCTCCCAAAGATGATTAAAGCAAATGATTCCACATTTCCCCGAACTGAAGTATGAATTCTGTCTGTCTAGTGTCTTTAGCCTGAAACCGTCCTGAATAAGGTGATTCCATTCTGTCACAACACAAACTACTGCGAGTGTTCCGAGACAGTTTGTGGTCTCTTCACATTGAAATTTATCATTTGCTTTTAAATTCCTCTTGAATATTCCCCAAAACGGCCTTTTAAATATTCCTTGTTAACAGAGTGAGAGAGTGGGGCCCTGACCTAAAAGTTTCAACTTGATTTTAAATGAGCGTCTCTCACCACAAACACTCTAAATGATTCACGACATGTTTTAAAAGAGTGGCGTAATGTCGCCCTGCTGAAAGAACAGAATAGTTTAAATATAAAGACCAAAAAAGGGCCTGATTACCTCCAGGGTCTCAGTCTAATGAGGGATTTATGTTCAGAAGAACAATCAGTTATATCGTTTGAATGGGTTAGGGGGTTGATTTAACATCGTGCCCTTGAAAAACAAAACTGTAGATTTCAAATCTCACCATGCTTTAAACCATAAAAGCAGAAAAAATAGGGAACATTTATTTGTTAAAAAAGAAAATGCGTTTTATTAACAGTTTATATTTGAAAGCATACGCTCATAAAAACCTTTGCGTTCATTAAAGATGGCTCACGAGAATAAATCAAACCATGAACTATATTTGAAAGCAGATATTTAGAACTTAGTAATATAAATTAACAAATAAGCTCTATTCAATTTCATGCACATTTTTATTCAAAGAAATACAGTTTTATTATACACAAGTCAATGTTACTGTCATTTCAATACAATGAGAGTCAGAGAAAAAGGTAATTCTTTGGAACCAACATTTTTTTAATGAATTATTCATTACAGTGCCAGACAGGATTAACATTCTACACATGCAGATATCCTCTGACAATTTTCCTGAGGCTAAACTGTTTATACCTACATACTTGACTTCCTCAAAATACACAGAGACACACACACACGCACACACACACATTCCCAGATACAGACATGAATATGATACATGTTAAAATGAAGACTGGAAATGCAGAACAAACATTGGTTTAGTGCACACAAACTTTGGCATGTGTCTGTAGATACTGTCATATGCTAAGAAACCAAACGTAATTGATTCATAATCTGGTCGATAAAATATCAGTTACGATCCAGAATTGCAAGATTACGCCTATGTTTTTTTTCCAACCAAGCGTGAAATGGAAAAGAAATCCACTTGATGACCTAAGACTTAGAAAACCAGAAGCCCTCAGTAGAGAACATACTGTACCTCCACCAAGGCCAAACAATCCTTCACATGGTTGTGTAGTTCTTATAGTAGAAATCAAAAAAATCTGTGCATTATTCCCTGAAAAAAAGGCACTGCCTCAACGATTAACTGATTTTATTGAAATATTTGCTATTACTTTTTCTGTTGATCGACTAATCAACTAATTGTTTCATTGCTGGACCAAAGTTATCACTGCAGATAAATATTTGCCTTGTTACTCCCTACCATTAAATGATGACAAGATATCAATCATATATTAATGATAATAATAATAATAATAATATATAATACTATATTAAATCTTTATCATGGTAGTAATACACTTCTTGGAAACCTCAGTCGATAAATTCTTTAAAGATAAAATGACCTGACAGGAATTTCCTTTTGTAGCAGATGCAGCAAAGTGAACCTGAATACATCAAGGTATAAAATTAAAGAAGCGACAATTTGATAGAAACACATTGAAAGACTCTGTGACCCACATTGTCAGGACCCAGGTTAAAAAAACCTCAGAGATAAAACAGAAGCACTCTGAGCATCATCTATAAAAAAACAAACCCCACAGTGACATAAGTGGGCAACAGCGTTCAACACATTCAGATTGCAGTGAAAATGGGCAAGTAGGCACAGCGGCTTGGCCGAGTTAAGCCTTGACCTCAGGGGCAGTTGACTTGTGTACAGAGTGACATTCAGCCTTCACCAGCAACACATCCATCCACAGCCGCTCTCTTCCGTCTCACTCTGCCCATCTCTTCTTCTCCCCTTCAGACTGAGAAAGCGGCGAGCGCAGCCCGGCCCTGCAAACCCATGATCATGACTGGCTAGAGCAAGGCAAAGCACAAAGTGAAGGAAAGCCAAACAAGAAGGAGAGAAGGAAGGAAAGAAGGAACGAAGAAGAGGAGGAGTACCCCCCCACACATACCAAACTGCTCGTCTCCTCATCTCCAAGGCAACCGTGTTCACACGCTTGCAGACTTTTGAGACGAGACTTCGGCGAGCTGCATCAGCAGTGTTGGACGAAAAGGAAAGAAGAATCGGATGGAAAGAAGCGCATGAAAGCGCGCCCCTCCCTCTCTTTCCATCCTCCATATTTGACTTTGTTTGAGTTCGCACTGATGTTTTGAGTTGATGGTCAGCTTTCAAATTCCAGAACCGTAGTTCAACCAGCTCTCATCTGCTTCTCCACAGATTAGTCTTTTTTTGGCACCTTACATGTAAAAACCAGTTTCTAAGCAACTCAACGCAACTCAACTCCACTGAGCAACTCTGCTTATATGTTTACACAGAGTTTTAAAGATTTAATGCTAGTTACTGTAAACTCTATTCATATTATTACACTTTAAAAACACCACACTTATATCGCCCCACCACTGCCCACCTCCACCCTCTGCGAGACCCCACCTCAGTCTTCCGTGCGTGACTTCATCTGTCTACTATCCCTTCATCTGAGGCTATGAGAGGAGGAGTCGAATCCCAGATCACTCCATCATGCCAGTTCTGAAGAGCAGAGAGGAGATCCGGGCTGGCAATGTTCAAGGTAGGCCCCTGATTTGTTTAACGGTGGTATTTGTGTAACCATCTACATTTCCTGTGATGTTTCCACCACAATGTTTATATACTGAGGTGAATTTCAGCTTTAAACTACCTGTATCAACAACTGTCATAACATGGGATGCAGTAGTTTTGTCAATTGAAGTTTTTTTTCAAATGGTTTGTTTTGTCCAACCAACAGGACAGAATTCAAAGACATTTCATTTTGAATGACTCTGGAAATTCTCACGTTTGAGAAGCTGGAAACAGAATTTGTGGTATTTGTTGCTTAAATAATTGACAGAAATGATGAACTGATAAGCAGTGATTTAACGAGATATTTACTTTATCCAGATATTGTCCTTAAATTTCCCAGAAGTTCTGTATGTGAGAAGGCAAAAGGGAATTTATATATTGCCAGCCTCCCAGTAAACATTTAGAAAATACTTGAGGGAGCCAGGACGTACAAGGATGTAAAACTGAAAAACAAAAAAGAAGTGGTGGTGCTTTGTTGTCGACAAAGATGTCAACTTGTAATGGCGAGGTTTGAGAGTTTTCGGGGATAAGGACCGATGCGTTAGTTGATGTGCTGTAACCTTCTGCAGGCTCTCCCCAGACGCCGCCCCTCACCTGAACGTTCCAAACCTTTTTCCATCGTGACCTGGAGAATCTCCTGCGGTGTTGTTCATATGTGAAAGGCCCAATTTTCAGGGCGTTTTCCAGAGCTCATGTCTGAAAACTGCTTAGTTGTAATATTTCAATACCCCTCAACTTACCCTCCCTTTTCCAAGTGTGTAGGAGAACTGAACGTGGCCCTCAGGTAATAAAAACATGAAAGACCCTCTCTAGAGCCAACATGGCGGACTCTGTGGAAAGGGACCAGCTCCCTCTGTAGTTATAAAGGGCTCATTCTAAGGTGATAAAAACACAATGAGTTTTGGTTTCAGGTGATTATACAAGATTAAAAACATAATTGTGAATATTATCATCAATTAGGCTCCCCTTTAAATCCTACACAGTGGACCTTTAACACCAAATAGTTGTGTGTGTTTCATTTCCATTGGTTTTCATTATTTCACCACAGAAATTGTCCTCACTCCTGGTAAAACATCAAAGGAGGTTGAAATAATGGGTCTGCAGATGTTTCATTCTGGGTATTAGATAATAAACATAATAGTGTCATTTGTGATGACACATCTGGTGCTTCTTGAGATGCCTGGAGGGTGTGCTTCATGGTTTGCTTTGGTCAAATGAGGGAGTTGCAGAGATTTATTTTCATGAATACTATAACGTAGGGAGCAGTTCACTGAGCTGTACAATTTTGTGACAGTGATACTGCAGATCACCTCATGATTTTACATTCTGGCAATAGGCTCTAAACAGAAAGTCACAGAGGAATTGTCTTTATGTCTGAGATCTTGGGAGTAATTTATTTTGTAAATAGTTTGACAAATAAAACCTAGTGTCTTTATCTTGGATTTTTTGTAAAAGCTCATTGCCAGTCGTGATTTGTTTTCCTTTAGAGCAAGAGAGGACGGGAATGAGAAGGACAAGAGGATGAGGGGAAGAAAAACATCCGAACTGCAACTGAACAAAAGAGAAATTTTCTTTTTTTTTTTTCTTGTTGGACGCAGATTCTTTCTTGCAGTGCTTTGGGAGGGAGCCCGGTGTTGAGATAAGGGATAACGAGGCGCCGGCTTCAATGAGCCCATCAAAACGACGAGTTGTGCTGCTTCACAAGGGAAAACAGGTCCAGACAATAGTAACTGCACAAAGCGAGAGAGCGGAGAAGCTGGTGCCTGTTTTATTGCTGAGCTTGTGCTCCTTTGTGCAGGAGTTTGACTGATAAAAGACACATTTAAAAGTTGGAGAGACGTGTTAATTGAAAGAGTTGTATAAGAGGCAGAGAGATAGAAGATGGAGTCAAATCCGCTCGAAGGGCGAATTTCAAAGTGACCGTGCACCTGTAGGAAGCGTGTCTGAACAGTTTTTGCTGTTTCCCTCATGTATGTGAGCAGTTTTGAAACAAAACATGTGCAAAATCCTGTCGTTCTGTCACAGTGTCCAGCTCCTGCCAACAGAGCAGCTCCAGGGTTTGTCTCCCGGTGGTATTGTGGATTAGATTCTTGGCTGGATTGTTTTTCGAGCTTTGGCCGAGATGAATTTTGTGATCACAAATCCGAACGGAGCTTTTCTACGTTTGCATTCACAAGACACAGAATCTGATGTAACTGTCTAATTACGATGCGCCTCTTTGTCGAAGCGTGACTTAGAGGAGGTGTGTGACAGCTGGTGTGTGCGCCTCCCTCACAACGCAACAGCCTCAGCACTGAACAGACCCAATGTATTCTGCTCACTTCATCACATATGCTGCACAAACTCGCCTGAATTCCTCCCCATAATATTTCAATCAAAACTCCATCATTCCTCTCAACAGCTGGGTGTAGTCTGACGCTGTGTAGGCCTGAAATGGCTGCATGTGAACTGTGTTTCTAGGGCAGATTTTCCACATGAAAAAAACTAAACATGGGAGAGATCATGACAGAGCAAACGAGAGGTTAAGGCGTGGAAGACGGAAAAAGAGACAGACAGGCAAACATCCAGGATCAAGGTGGTAAATCCAGCGGGAGCGTCACTGTGGATGAAGGAGGCAGACACAGAGCTGTGAGTGCGTAAGCAGAGAGGCCCGCGAGGGGCGTGATGTTGCTGCGTCGTGACAGTGCATGTTGTTGGAGAGTGGGTCAGGCAGAGGGGTTTACCTGATGCAAGCGCTGGCTCTCTTGTCAGTTGGGCAGCTCCCGAGTGGAGGCAGTAAAGGGCCAGTGAACGTACGGGAGTGGAGATGTTGACGCTGGGTCTCGCAGACAGCAGGCGGGATCAGATTTGGATGCGAGCCTCATGCGAGCAGCTTTACAAATGTTGATTGAGTCCTTGAAAGATTACAGGTGCTGAGCAGACTGGTGTTGATTGTTTACCCTGAGCCAGATGGGGGGGGGGGGGGGGGGGGGGGTGCAAAGCAGTTACACAATTCCTCAGAAATGCATCTCTGTTAGCTATGAATATTTAAAAAAAATAGTTGAAAGAATAAGAGTATTCTTCACTAATTTTCCATTTTGAACTGCAAGCAGAATGTACAGGTCTCCAGGAAATCTCATGTCTGTTTCTTGTATACTTGTTCATGCAACTTAAGTAATATTTATATTTTCTTTTTCAATGTTTTGAGCCCATCTCTTGAAAGGAGTTGGTAACCTATAACATTCTACTTTACACTGGTTACCAGAGACGTAAAGGTGTATCTCAGGAAAAACATTTTTACAGCTGAATACAACAGTCCTGCAGTAAATGTTACAAGATGTTTATAATCTTTTTAGTATTGAAACTCTTCTACCAGGTTTGGGTTAGCAGCTTCTATTATTTTGTCTATTGTGCAATGAGGGGTGGGTTAAATAGAAACAGCTCAGTTAAATGAAAGACAATTCAACAGCACCACAAACTGCAGTCGTCAAATTGAGTGTTTTAAAACATTAAAACCCTCATGAAGACTTTTGCATCTAGATTTATGTTAAGTGGAAGAAATGAAGTTTGAAGTTTATAACCAGTTTGAATGAATTTGATGCCTGATTCTATTCTGCATCCACTCAGTCAAATCTAATGTTACTGTGAAGCTGATGAATTCAACATTCTTTATTTTTTTAATTTATGGTGTTGACTGTGTCTTTATTCATTCAGTGTAGTTTGAGAGCTTTCTCTATGATGTGTTAAAGAGGTAAACCATAATATGGGTCAGATGGACACATAGACTGTAAATATAGATGGATGAAGAATTTCCACTAACCCCTCACTATCCAAAAATGCCTATTGCACTTCAAAGCTGTGAATTTTGAATTCAAACTGATGATTACCGATGTAAACAGATGTTTAACTGGTTGTTTAAAACCCAATAAAAACAGTTCAGACAGACATTGGTATTTAATATATAACCATCCTATTTTTGTAAGAAGCAGAAACTCCACATGCGTTTTTTTGCCTCTACCATGTGTGACTGTGTGAGAAGGAGGGAGAGCTAAGAATAGAGTAAAGGGGGGCCGACACTGTGATGCTGCCTCTACCCACATTTCTTCTTCTGTTTCTGAAGTCAGTATGCACTCAACCAGTTTTTGCTGATATCAGGCTCTGCTGAGCAACAGCACAATACGTTATACGTCCGTTGCAACTTTAAGTCAATTTCTTTTTTGTGGAGGTTTGGGATGCAGAAATGGATTCACAGATAAATCTCCCACCCTCTATGTGTTCACCTTTAACATGATCACAATGCCTGGGCTGGTACATACAGACGTTTCATCAGAAAACTGTCACTCCATGTCATGATAAAGGGAGGCCTTTTGAAGCTCCTCCACTGACAGACAGGGAGGAGAGCCAGAGGATTTTTTTCTTCATATGTTTCATGTGTGAATGGAATAGAGAAAAGCTGAACAAAAGACAGAATCTGAGGGCTGAGAGAAGGGTCGAGGTTTCGGAGATGAGAGGAACTGATGTCGGGTTCGATAGCTGAGCGAGATTGGATAATATTTGATGATAGTGTCTTCAAAATGCTCGCACGAAATGGGTGTTGTGAAATCATCGCTCCCGAGAAAGTCATGCGCTCCTGATGGCTCTGCTCAAAGGGAATGAGAAGCTGATGATTATGTTTTCAAAGATGGAGAGTGGAACGTAGAAGGAAGATGAGGAAGAAAAGTCTTGGATAAAATTAGAAGAGGTGAAAGGTATATGTGCTGCTAATCAACTTTATTTGATTAGATAGAAATTTGGCAGGTTCAGATCATAGATTGTACATAAAGATATGTCTCCTCTTCCTCCCACTATGAAGAAATCAAGCGAAAATAATATGAACGCCGCCATCTTATGCATTTGGAACCAGAGTCTGTGCAGTAGTGATTGGGGGATGGTCACAAGTCATTGTCAGCTGTCAATCATTTTCATAGCATCAATTAATTAACTATATCCAACTTACTGTAAAAATTAGCACTTGAACAAACATCAGTGCGATAAGAACTACCTTAAATCCCAGAAACCATCCTAGAGAAAAATTCTATTTGATGTGTACTTTGACTTTTCAGTTTGATCCATGTCCTATCCACTAACATGGAGGAGGTGGAGTTTATGATTCATACTGCACCCAGCCACCATATGGTGGTCGAGACAATTTGGCTTCACTCTTGGAATCTGTCATGTCATCCATCTGTGTATACATATATACATATCTTGGTAATAGTTGTACACAAATTCTATACATGTTGAAAGAAATGATCAAATTAAAGCCTTACCAATTGATCAGTTTCAGAGTTTGAAAAGATGTGCACATGTTGACTTTTACATCATTTTTTTTACATTATTGTCAAGATCTATATATTTGGTTGTATTTCTGTTTTCTTTTTATTCTATTTCTTATTAAGTATATGGGGTGGCACGGTGATGCCGTGGTTACCACTTAAATGCTCACAGACTCCTGAACCCTGTGATCATCAAAGGATAAGTGCTATAGATAATGGATGGATGGATTATAACTTTTATGGTAAACTGTAAAATATCAAGCCTGCAGTACATGTCTTTGTCATAAGGGTTTGATAACTAAATCTTAGGAAACATTTACATTTAGAAAAAAACAAACTTATACTGTATATTGGCTGATATAGAATTATTACCTAATATCCTATCCCTAATATCAGTATCAGCACCTCCCCCTATAATCGGTCAGGTTTTTGGAGAATAACTATTTTTCCATCCTTCATAAAAGAAACACTCTGATTTTGTTTCTGTCATGTTGTCTCGTTGATACACCTTTCTCAACCTTTTAGCAGCACTAATAGCAGGTGTTATCTGTTTCAGGTTTACACCTGTTCCAAGTGTCAATGAATCTGTCTTCATTTGACCCTTAGTGGGGGCAACTTGTCAATTAATTAGTTGTGACTTGAGACTGGCAGACAGCTGCGGAGGTGAGGAGGAAATTGCCCCTCCATGTTTACAGTCCCCAACATGAAGGAAAAAGTTCAGTGGGGAAGAGGCTGTATTGTGTTTTGTTTTTTTTTCTTAATGATGCAGAGGAACAGGTTATCAGTGAGACAGAGGCCAGGCCGAAAGGTAGAGCTTAACCTCTCAGGGGGGGAAATTGGAAGGTGAGGAAAGAGGAAAAGAGGACGTGTGTGTCTGCAGGGCTCTGCTGCCACATTTAGGCCTAAGTGGAGGAGAGTGTGTGGGCTTATAATACTGAGATTTATTTGTGGGCGATTAGAGCTGTGCAATCTTCAAATGATTTGTTCCAGGTTCATGTTGGACGAAGAGCGGAGATGAGACATTTGATTAATCAGTTGAATTATTTGGCAGCTATTTAGATACTTATCATTACCCAGGTTCAGCGTGTCCACTGTGAGGGTTTTCTGCTGTTCTCAGTTTTTATATCAGTCTCACTGTAATTTGATTATGTTTGGGTTTTGGTTGGTTGGACACAATCAGCGAACTAAAGAGGCCACATTAGAAAACTGTAGGTGTTAGAGGCTATTTTTTGACATTTTATAGACAATAATTTCCACTATGTCACAAAATACTCATATGGAGCTTAAGCAGCCTTGGTTGGATTAAAATGTACTGTAGTACTTGTATGAAGGATTAACTGTGTGGATATTTGTCTTAATTATAATTTTACACTCTGAAAACAAAGAAAAGGTCATGATTGTATATTTCTGTTGGAGATATAAAGATAGAGGATTCAGGTAAACGACTCTGCACATCCAGTTCTGACCTGCACTCAGTGGTCACTTCATTAGGAACATCTGCATATCCATATTCTGATCATGTGAAATCCAATACAACAGCTCAGCTATAAACTTCAAGATCATAATAATTGAATATGAGGCAGAGCTGTTATGTTTTAGATTTTACAGGTGTACCTGAAGTGGTCACAGAATCTACACACAGAAGTATACACAATGAAAACACAATAAAGCCACAAAGAAGACAAAATAGGCAAAAAAATAAGATTGACTATTTAAGAACCATTTCTTTAAGCATTAGAAATAGCTCTTCTGTTGTACTGTTTCTGTTGTCATGTATAAGGATTTATTCTTACTAATGAAGCTTTGAGATATGAAAAATATGTGTTCCCTGCTGTTGTACAATTATTACATAAATATTGGTTGGAAGTTGTTGGAACTTAATAACCATAAAGAATTTCATAACACCTCTAAAAAAGGACCTTGTAAAAAGTGATACAATCACTAATCACTCTAATTTCCACAAGGCCTATTTTAATCTAAAAGCTTTTCTACATGCAGCAGATGAGGGACAATCAGCAGATCCACTTATATTTAAATGAAAGTCCAAAAACAGAGCAAGCGTCATGTCTCATACAATCTTATATGAGAAAAGTTGTGAATTTTGGTAATGAATGAGACGGTTTGTGGTTTCGACAAATAATCTGAGACCTGAAGAAGAGCAGAGAATCAACTGCACAACTATCAGTATAAAGTAGTTCATCATTAACGGCTCTGTTCTCATAGAAACGCCACATTTTAAAGGTCCAGTGTGAAAGATTTAGGTGAAAGGAATCTATTGGCAGAAATCTAATGTAGAATAATTCTCATGATGTTTTCACTAGTTCGTTTCATCTAAATTGTATGAATTGTAGTTTTCTTTACCCCAGAAAAGGCCCTTTATATTTAAATACTTTATATTTACATGGAGGGGTCCTCTCTACGGAGGCCGTCATGTTTTTTACATTAGTCCAGACTGGACAAACTAAACATCTTTTGAGTTTTTATGACAACTGAAGTTACCACAGGTTCTTTTTCATGTTTGGAAGGAGAGGGTGAGGTGAGGGGTGTTCAGCTGCAACATGCAATTTCTACACTAGATATCACTAAATTCTACACACTGTACCTTTAAGTGTCTCTTCTTCACTTGCAGATTCAAGTCTGTTCTTCTGTTTGTGGCAAAGGTTTTTAATGACCACACTTCTGATAATCGCATTAAAAACAAACTTAACAGTAGGTGACATGCTGAAGGTCAATCGGGGCATTGCCAAGCTCACAGGGCAATCTTGTTAAAATAAACACAAATCACACTGTGAGTTAATGGCTGAGTTAAGTGGAATATAATTATTAATATTTAATTCTCAGCCATGCAGTCATTACTTGTCAGAGCTTTTTTTAAGAAGATGTGTGGATTACAGTGGTGTGCCTTGTATGACTCACCCAGTGGAGACGAGTGAGCAAAACCAGGTTTTCTAAGCAGGAAAAGCCTCAGTCTGGAAATACAGCACTAAACATATAAAGCCAAAAAGCAGGTTAGGTTTAATTTTTAAGAACAAATTTAAATTTGGGGGGATAATTAAAAACACCGTTTTCTTTTCTGTATGATGATACATGGGGTTATATTGTGACAGTGATGCAGAAATAGTGGTAAAAGTCACTCATCAATCTTCAGTCAGTACATAAATAATATTAACTTTATTTTTAATGTAGGTCTGAATATATCTACTAAATGAAAGATAAATAATATTCAGCCTTTTGTTATGTAGTTTTCAAAAAATCAGGGTATAAGATTTGATGATGTGTGTGATAATTTTGTGATTTGTGAATATGGGCTATACAAATAAAATTTGATTGATTAATATTTGATATATATCTATTTTATCATTCGATAATATAATACAGGCATTAATGGAAATTCATCTTTCACTTGTGTATGGCACAACATGAAGGAACAACAATACAGTACATGTGATGCTGCCGTCTAATATTTAGCAGCATAACACAAAAACTATGTGACTTGGTGGAGGGATGTCATATGGGTCAGAATATCACCCATCAAATTTTGGTGCAGATCCAGATTAGGGGGCACTAGTGTTTGAGTTTCCAAGTCTGTGGAATTGCCACGATGAAATAGTTTCCTACAAACGGCAAGTGTGTGCTCTTAGGTTCTGGCCAAATCATCAAGTGTGTGCGTTCTGAAGATTATAAGATTGAAATCAGCTAAACCTGTTATTATGTCTGAGGTCTCTCAGATTTATGAAATCGGTTACGAGTTGAAAATCTTCTAGTGTGCAGCAACCTTTAGACTCAGAGTATATCAGTGAGTAACAGCCTGGGTATATTATTTGCATACCACTTAAATACATTCAACAAAATGACTTGGCGTTTCACACAGGGCTCGCTCGCAGGCAGGACAGCTACAGGTGCTGGCAGAGATGTGTGGATGCCCTGTGGGAGACTCTGGTCCTGGGTCTTGGTGCGAGGCCTCGGGTAATTAAGAGGAATTAGCGGAGAGACAGTGGATATTGGGTTCGTCATTACAACGACTCCCAAGAGTTTCAGGCGCCACAGGCGAGCTATGAAAACCTCAAGAGAGCTGCAGCAGATGAATGCTCAAATACTTAGACCAGTGAATTTGTAGAAACCAAATTGAGTTAGGATGAGAACAGAAACATTTCACATTTCAGCTTTTTAAGATCACTGAAGGAAACCTGAGAAAATAAATTATAGGCCGTGAGTGAATAGAGGGTGCTACTGGCTCTTTATAGACTGTGCAACGTATTGCATCAGGGTGAGTTATAATAGCCTTTAAAAAAGAGAGGAAAAAAACAAGCTACAAACCAACATTATCCAGCACGGACTCTTGTGACGGCGACATGTAGGTCTACATGCTATGAAACAGAGGGGGTCCAATCCCTCTGAGGCTCCGAGGGCCCCTGCATAGCTGCAGAGTGGGACATGTCACTTTGCTGCTAAATTAAGTCCAGAGCAGAAGAGATAACCTCAGTGGAATAAATGGCTTCAATGAGTTAATGAAGACCCGGGGGGGAAGATGGATCCTGCCTCAACCCCGCATTTTCCTCATCCCTGTGCCTCTGGGTGTGTTGTGTTGGCTGTGTGTGTGTATTGCGCTTGAGTGGTCATGTGCATGTGTGTGTGTGTGGTCTCCGTCTCGATCATTCTAGTTCCCTCCGATGAGGAGACTTCATTTTGTTATTTAGAGAGCTGAGACAAAGATCCGTAGTGCATCTCATTGTAAGTGCAATTAGCAGAGAGAGGATTCTCCACCAGACAGAAGTGCACTTAATGTAACACCCAAGACCCTCTTCAATAAACTAGTGATTTTTTTTCTGCCAGTTTGGCCCTTCTGCAAGACGCTAGTGACTAGGTGACACATCATTCAACACAGAAGACAATATCTGAAGGCAACTTAAGGACGCCAGTACTATGTTACAAGCTTTCTTGATGCACACTTGTGGTTACTGCCCCCATCATTCTCTATATCACATCTCCCTCACTGTTTTCTCTAGCCTCCTCCACTTGTCTCATCCTACAGAAATATCGTCCTTTCTTTTTCTCCCTTCTCCCTCTTTTTCCCACCATCAAATTGATCTTCTCTCATCTCAAGGCTCTAAATATTCTATTTTTCTCTCATTGCCAACCAAGCCCACGGAAAAGACCAAAACCAATAATGTCTATATCGTCAAAGCCTGTTTACTCACGCAGCCACAGAGATCCACTCTTATTCAAAAACTATTGCAGCGGGTGACATGTTTCTTCATTATGATGAAAATAGGCGCAATATTTTCGTTCTGCTCACAACAACTGTCCTCCTAACGTTCTGCAAATACTCGTCCACCAACTCTATTAATCCACAAGTGAAGTCCACGCCAAACATTTAGAAAATAGGACAAGATGTTGTACATCCCTTATAATAATATGCAAATTTAGTGCTCAGCTGTTTAGGAAATGATTGGGCCTTTTTAAATTTGTATCCTTTTGTATCCCTTAATGCCTGATTGTCTTATGCCACAGAAATTGTTTTATCCACAAGTGCCTTCGACTAAACTATTTAAAAAAAATCTAAGGTCATAACATCATTGTATTATATTTTATTGTTTTACCAATGAGTATTTGTTTTATTTGTTTTATTTTACTCCTTTAACTTATTTTAAATTTGTTTATACAAACTTTATCCTTTTTATTTCTTATACCTTTTTTATTCTACTCTTTTTAATCTCTTTTCTTTTGCTTGACATTTTTTAAAACCGTTCTTTCTGATTTTGAATTGGTTTAATTCAATTTGGTCTTAACTTTACCTTGCCTTGACTTTAGTACTGTGCATGAGAAACCTTCTATTTAGATTTGTTCTGTTATTCAACACTGAGGCTGATAGAGTAACACACATTATTCACATGATATTGAGGCACATCAGACGGAGCCTTAAATATAACTGCCATGGTGCACAACAGCAGCACCGTTTCTATGTTTTCACATCACACTCGCAGTTGACTTTGAGAAAGTGAATTGAATAATTACAGAGGATGTAAATAGAATTTGTGTTGGTTTCCACCACCCCTGGATAGTCATTATAGCTGCATGATGTCTGATTACCTGACTGAACACAGTCACACATTTCTGAGTAATGGAGCAGGATAAATGTTGCCCCCTCCTTTTGGTTCACGTGATGTTGTATTCTATTTAAAACTTTATTTCATTAGAAAGACATATAGCTGGCCAATCTTTCTTCAGAAAGAGCCCAAACTACTGTTTTTAGGGGATTTAATGTCACTAAAGGCCACATACAGTTTCACAGATGAGGGACTTAACTCTCAGATACAAGAAAACATTTTTATCATCCTTGTATTCAATTATTGAATGATTCTTTTTGGCCTGTTTGGCAAATTCGAAACTCATCAACATATTTTCACTTTAAAAACTTGCGTGTTAGCAAACAGATTAACATTAGTATAAATCTGGAGTTGGGTTTCTCGTTACCTGTCTGATATTCATAGCTGTTTTTGTCTACCACTTTGGAGGAAATATTTTGTTCATTCGCATTCATTTCTTTTTACAGAAAATAGATTTTTTTCTGTGACTAAAATCGACACTGCCAAGATCAGTAATTGATTGAAGCAGAGAAGTTATAGGCAAACATTTTTTTTTTTATAAAACAAAATAAAGACCTGAAGACTCTATTATATATAATATATATATTAACCTCCGCCAAGGAGGTTATGTTTTCACCCCTATCCATTTGGTTTGTTGGTTTGAAAGCAAGATTAGACAAAATAACTGATCAGATACGAAACTTGGATGGGACATGATCCGGATAAAGGACTTTTATCACTTTCTTTAACGTTGTGAGATTGGGCATTTTTTGGCAATTTTTTGATATTCTCCAAATAATTCTCAAATCTTGATGAAAACAATCAGGCACGTTTATGGTGTGTGCAATTTGGTGCAGATTAAAATAAAAATCTGGATCTATTGAATTTAAATGTGTTTTCATAACAGGACTGTTGGGCCTTGGTGGAGGTATGTGCTCAGCGGAGTGCCATTCTAGTGGATTTGTGAGTTTAACCAACACAGTCATCCAATCCTTTGTCAATATATGATGTTGATTAGAGCAGCTTAATATGCACAGTATGATGGGTTCCAAGATCTAAAAAGATCATTTTCTTTTTCTCTGCTCCATTTTATTGTATTCAAAGCTTCCCCTGCAACACAATTTAAATATCAGCAGCATTGTTTTTTCTCTGTAGACTAAAGATAAATGTTGATTTCAAACAATCCACACAATTTTGTCCTGGAGTTATTATAAATCACTCTTTAAGATCAATGATAAAACCCTTATTTTGGCAGTTGTTCATTCCTTTAAACTAAGAACAGATCATTTGTCAGTGGAAACATGATGATTGATCTGAAAAAAACAGCCCACCTGTCTCTACTTAATGATAAGTTTGTACATTATTGATGATATATTGTGGTTGTGACAGTAAAAACAAAAGTCAAACATGAACACCTGCTGTTGCATCTCTCAGGGGGGAGATCCAGGCTTTTAACTGAAAAAAGACTCAACTCGCCAGGATTTTCTTCTCACTGTCCTTTTCATACTGAAGCGACAGAAGAGTCTGAAATGCCTTTTATGATCCATTAATGTCGAGTGTTAAATGTGAATTGTTGTTATTTATAAATCACGTCTGATGCATGCAGATCACAACAGTACCACTCTCACCTGTAAGTGACCACCCACTGCCTGTAAAAAGGCTCTTTTACACGTCTGCCTGTCAGCTTACGTTATCCGCACTGCCGATCAAATGCAAAGCAGCGCAGCCCACCACATCAAGTCTCCGGGGATATAGTAGACTGTGATAATGATGGCCTACGTGTGTTTTAAATACCCGTGGAAAAGATTCAGTTTTAACGTCTCTCAGGCTGCTGCTCGGAGCATCCGCAGTGAATACACCGTCGACTGTTATCCACCGCAATATTCAGCAAAAACACGTGACCGTTTCAAAGTCCAGTCGAGGCACACACTCCACTGCTTAGATGATCCTGTGGAATCTTTACTGGGAGATTGGAAGTCGGCGTTTGTGTGTGTGTGTGTGTGTGTGTGTGTGTGTGTGTGTGTGTGTGTGTCTCACTGGTTATTCTATTTGTGGTCAACGCACAAATGACTGATGTCTCTTTTTAGGTTGTTGTTGATAAGTCTGGATATGGTAAATGGTCTGAATTTATACCTGATGACCACTCAAAGCACTTTACAGAAGAGTTTTACCTTTCACCCATACACACACATTCACACGGTGGATCCATGTGCAGCACCTTCTCTATAACACATCACACTACCGCCGTCAGGGGCAATTTGGGTTCAGTGTCTTGCCTAAGGACACTTCAGCACATGGAATTGAGGAGCAAGTGATCGAACCACTGGTCTTCTAGTCAGTGGACGACCCGCTCTACCTCTTGAGTCACAGCCGCCCAGAAGCATTTACAAGGGCTGTCACTTTTTCTAAAAATCAACTTTGAATGCATTGGACATGACAAGCAATTAATTTATATATATTCAAATACCCCCCCCCCCCCCCGCATGATGAACACTTGACGTTGCTCCGCTTGTCTGCGTTGCCTCCTCCACTGCTTCACTTGGGTGTAAACAGGTGAGCCCATAGATTGCACTGTAACAAAAACCGAGCACCCTCACCTGTGTTCGTTACTTGTAGCGCCCTCCATTCGTAGCAAACAACGCAACATTTCTGGCTTACTTTACTGATGGGTCAGGAGAGGGCATGCAATCGGTCAAGCTGATAGTGAGCGCCCTCTACTGGATCAGTTTGCCTCTGTTTGTCTTACTGTTTATTTTGAATTCAATAGGGCCGTTACAGGTCTAACATTCAAATGGATGTTGGAGTAAAAAGGGACAGCCCTGTGTAGAGTCTGCATGAGCATGGCTGAGTGTTTGTAGTTTTGTGCATGAACGACGACATATACTGTGTGTCTTTTTATCCTGGAAAAACGAAGACTGTCACCCGCAGATCACAAAGGGTCACATGTCTGTACGCTGGGACCCAACAGCGCTTGACCCAAACCATTTGCATGGATGGCTCTGTGTTCATGCATGTGTGTCGTGTTTCTGAGCACCGGGGAAAAGGTTACAGTCGCATCTGCAGCAAATTGTTGGATGCAAACAGTGCACGCATGTGGGTGTTTGTGTCGCCGTTCATCACCACTTATACGTGTTTTCCCCTGTGCTGCATATGTTGTTCTAATAGCTATGTGAGTGCTGTAATGGGTACAGAAGTGCACATAAATACATGTGTCACCTTGGTCTTGTTGACGTTTTGTTGGATGATCTTCTTTTGTTCTATTATGTTGCGAGTAAATGATCCCCTCTTGACACCCTCTATTTAAATGTTATTAATTGTGGAGTGTTAGTGAAGGCGGGGGGGGGGTCTTGTAAACAGCCTGATTAGTCCGAATGAGATGTCAGCTCCTGCTTGGGTGGATGCTCCTTCCATCGTGTTATTTCTGTTTATTTGCCTGCAGCACATTTTTGGATATTTATTTTTAATGTGAGGTATGCTAAAAGGCGGAGCACTGGATCAGCTCTATCTGCAGGAGTGCATTAACTTACCTCCCCATGTGTGTATGTGGGTGTGCACTTTTGTGCGAAGGCACCATGCTATTTATTTTTTTGTTTCAAGCGTTTTATTTTTGTAGGTGTGCCGGCTCAGATTAAAGTAAATTGATCATTATTAGTAGAGGACACACGCTGCATGTAGTGGTCCGCATGACTCGGTCTGAGTTGCGTGTATCTTCCTGTCCATCAGGTTGTTATGTGGAGGCATATATGAATTGTTACTATGGAAACCAAGCACTGCTGTTATATAGAACCACATATCCGAATGGGTCACTGTTTCTCTCCGCTCCCTTGCTTACTGTCACACTTATTCACACTTACTTTTTAAAGATATTTCCTCTAATAGTCTCCCTCCAGTGCCCCCTCTCCCCGCAGATTCATCACACTCTCCATCTGCCGACTGAGGCCATTTTTTTTCTTCCAGATTTTTTCTTTGGATTTCTTTCACCTCCAGTCCACCCTGTGCTCTTATTTTATCATCTTGTACTAATCATGTCTTCTTTTCATCTTTCTTCAGCTGTGTTGCCCGTCCACATCTCCCTCACTTTCTCTCTCTCCCTCCCTCCTCTGGGTTTTCTTATTGCTGTTCCTTCTTCCACCTCCATCTCTTTTGTGTATGTCTCTATTTATTCTCTCCCTCACCCCACTCTTCTCTCTCCTCTTCTCTTTGCTGCCATCCTCCCACTCGCTTCCTCCTCCTCTCTCTCTCTCTCTCTCTCCCTGTGTGTGTGTGTGTGTATCCCTCTCTCTGCTGCAGCATCCTCGTTTACAATTAGCATGTGCACCTGCAATTAAGCCTGACAAACCTCTGGTAATTAGACCTTTTATACAAACTGTTTTTTATGTGAAGATCACATTTCCCTCTCTTCTGATTTTCCACACTGATCAACCTCTTCTTTCACCGCTCGCCTCGTTGCTTTTCTTTCAATGTTTTTCACCACTGACAGATTTCCGTTTCTCTCTTTCTCCTTTGGTTTTCTTTGGACTTTTGTCTTTGGTGCCAACTGTATCAGCTCCACAACGCAGGGTGCTTGATAAATAAAAGATTAGTAAAGGTGTTGTGTGAGCGAGGAGGAGGAACGAGCCTTTCACCCTGCCCTTCATTTATCCCTCTCCCAAAGTGCTCCTCTTCGCTTAATTTAGAATACAAGCATGAACATACACTCATTAAGATTCCTCGTCTTTATCTGTTCAGAAAATATGCCCAAATTTGTACCCCAGATACACACACACGCACACACACACACACACATACACACACACGCACACACACACACACACATACACACACACGCACACACACACACCCATGCACGCACAGTTCGAAACCACAATTTTCACATCAGGCTATGACGAATTGTGTTTCTCCATGCCTGTCACCTTTCTCTTGCTTACATCTTTCCCTCCGCCTCTCTCTTTCTTTCTCTCTCTCTCTTACTTTCCTTCTCCTCCATCATTTCTCCTTTACACTCCCCTCCACTACTTTTCGTACGGATAATAGAGAAGCAGTAAATAACACCAATAATAGTAAATAATAGGTCTGCAGTTGACTTCAAAGAGCAGCGAGGGATTCCAGTGGGTTGGAGGGAGCGACTGAAAGAGAACAGGTTGGGAGGGTAAAGTGGAGAAAAGAAACGGAAGTCGTGTGAGAGGGAGGGAGAGAGAGAAGTCGAGAGAAAGAGAGAGAGAGAGTCAGTAGAGCCCATTCTAAGTGTCTAATGGTCACTTACCCTAGCAGCTAGTCCATGAAGCTGTGAGGCTGTCAATCGATCAAAATGGACCCAGTGCTGTCCTGACCGACTCCGTCAAAACACACAGCATGCACGCTCCGTGCTTTATGTGTGCCACAGGCTTCCTCAGAGGAAGTCACAGCACAGTATAATGGATGTGGAGTTGTCACTTGATGCTCACAGGCCTCTCCCTGGTTCTCAGTGTGTGGTCTGATACACAGAGATGTGGGTCACTTAATTTGGTCTGTAATTTAGGAATAAGATCCTGGCCAATACTGGATTGTTAAAAAAAAACAAAACTACAAAATCTCTCTGTTTATTAATGTTGAGCTGGCGGCGATATCAGCGATATCTTTTTTGGTTTGTCAGAGGTGCTCTACATTTGGAGAGCGTGTAATGAGATCAGGTTTATACATTTGCCTGTTTCTCCTGTTTCTAACACGTTGACGACAAGAACTGCTTCTAACGTATCCCAGACCTGCACCAGACCTGCACTTGAGCCCTCTTTCCGAGATGATTAACATTATGTGTGTGGTCGCAATATCTTGGTTCATTGGTGTGTATTAGAGCAATAGAGCAAACTGATAACATTGATTTAACTTAGATTAGCTCTTAAGGTTAGGCAACATTTTTTTCAACACTTTCCCCAAAAGTACAACACGATAATAAGAAGTTAGATTTCTTTTTTGTTGTTTTGAAGATGAATAGAATGAGGTTTATCCAGTCTCTTCACAATTTAGATGAACTGTATGTATTCTTAACTTGTTGTAAAGAGGTGTAAAATAACAGCTCTATATCTCAAATACTGAACCTTTGAAATATAAAGGTTGGTAGAAATCTGACCTATTTCAAAAAGTCTTCTCTGCCCTGTTGTGGTGATACAATTTCTAAATCACAGCAAATGTATCTTTGGTATTTCTGCATAATGTACACGCTTGTATATATATGTTCTGTGATATGTTAAGATGAACAGATGATATTGACCTGAAAATATAAAGGCTGGTTTTTACACTTGATTCCCAAGATGTCATTATCAAACTCTTATGACAAAGAAATGTAATTGAGACCTGCAGCTTAAACCATCAACTTTATTTCAGAAAACACAAATGTAACCAAATATACAGAACTTGAACTAAGAAAGTATTTTTGTATTATAATTCTCATCCATTTTTCTTTCCTTCTGTTTTCTCTCCAGGGACGGCATTTACACTCCTTCACAATGCTTGTCAGCCTCCACCCTTCTCCATCCCGTCTTCAGGACAAGCGCTTTGTCTCCCCCGACCATCATCCTCCTTCTCCTCCGCCGCCTCCTCCTCAAGACCATTATCCTTATCCTCAGCCTCGACTGACGCTTCCGTTCCTTTCCTTCTCTCTACTCCTCTTCTCCGTACTCCTCCTGCCCGTCTGCGAGTCTCGCAGGGGTGGAGGTCCGGGTACGGGGCCTGGAGGTTCCCCAGGGGGACAAGGCGGCCAGAGGGGAGGCAGTACCCAGAGGGGAGGCAGCACCCAGAGGGGCGTCGTCATCCCCCCTCAGTACTCTCCCGGCTCACCAGCTCTCCCCCCAATCAATCCCAAACTGATCAATTCGCTCAGTATTGCTGTCATCCTTGTGGGCAACTCTAGTGAAGTCGCCCTTGGGGCCGGACTTGAGAAAGAGGACTTCCTCCACATCCCCTACCCTCCCAAAGTCGAGGTGGTCACCATGAACGAGACCGACCCCAAGAGCATCATCAATCGGATCTGCGTGCAAATGACGAGGAACTCGCTGCAGGGCGTAGTGTTTGGTGATGACACGGATCAGGAGGCCATTGCTCAGATCCTGGACTTCATCTCCGCCCAGACACACATCCCCATCCTGGGCATCCGGGGGGGCTCCTCCATGGTCATGGCAGCCAAGGTAGGAAATCTTCTCATCTCTTTTTTTGGGGGGGGAAAGAAAGTTATACATTTAATTGAGAACTATGCACTGAGAATTTGACCTCACTGGAATTAAATTGTATTTCAAAACACTGGGAAGTCCCCACAGACAATAAGAGCAGGTTTCTTTCACCGTAAATAAGTTAAACAACAAAGGCAAAATAACAAAACTGTAACATGATTTACAGTTTGAATCAAGACCTTTAAATGAAATTATTGACAAGATAACGGTTGTAACAATTTAAGATCATCTATCCGCATTTGATTTGCTGTGTCTCAAATCACCCACTCAGTCACTATCCCCTATTCACCATATGGGACCTTTCTGTATTGTGAGACTGTATCGTGAGCTAATTAGCAGAAAACAACAACTTTCAGACACCACTGCGCATTTTCTCTGCTCTGGTAATTGCGTTATTGTTGATTATGACGTACAAAAACATCGGCTGGTGAAGAAAAATGTTTGTTTTACACTTAGTATCAATGCTTTTAGGTAAAAAGTACGTTGAATGATGTGAATGTTTAAATGTAGAAATAAACTAGTTGGCCACAATTTGTGCTGCGATTCACTGCTCTGCTTTTTTTAAAACATATTTTACCGCCACAACTCACACCAGTGGAAATATTATGGATGTATGATAAAACTAATTGTTTCAAAATCGGTAGGTGGACTATATAATGTTGAGTGATTGATTTCGGACACAGCCATTGCATTAGTATAATTAGAAAATGGAGAGTTGAACAGTTTTTTTTTGTGAGTTGCATCAACCTCTCACCACTCAGAGCCACACACTGCTTCTCACTCAAACCCAACCGATCTGCTGATTGATTTTGCTGTTAATTGACCTCCTCCTGTGAGCCTCACGTCGAACTGAGGCTCATGATAGCGAACTGAGGACTCACAGTGTGAAACAAAAGAGAACATAGCAAGTAAAAAAAAAAGGCATCTCTGTGGGATCAGGATTCAAGAGATTTGGCACAAAACGGGCTGCGTGACGAGAATTTACGATCCATAAACGGAACAATAGCTTTTAAATGTATCCTTAAATAATGTTGGGTTTATAGGCTTAGCAGTGTTTAAGTCCCTTACAGAGGAGGGATGGAATCTATAGCACTCTGAGGTTTTTAATAGAGTTTTTATTGATGCAGCCTTGTTTATGGAGGAAATGGGTTGTACAGTCGAGGGTCCCTGCTGTGAGTAATGACATTAGTAATGTGCATGTGGATTTGAAGGCACATTTGGTCAGTTTTAATTGATACAGCTTCACTAGCTTTTTCCCAGGGCTTTCATCTACTCCTCATGGTCCTGATCAGATGATGGAGTTTGCTCACAACTCCATGTGATGTGAAATCTTTGTAAGACTGGAGATGAAGTCATGATGACTGTATGTAAATGACTGCTCCACAAAACTAAAGCCAAAGCATCTCAATCACTGGTTTGCTGTAGCATAGGTCTTACATCCTGCCTGCTCCGTTTTAGTATCTGGGATATGGACCAAACAAAAAAAGTTTGTCATGATTGACAGCTGAGACTGATTCTTGATTGGTAGAGCGTGTGTATCGACAGGACTTCGATTCCATGGCTCCATCCCCTGATCACTACTGCTCAGAGTAACGTTCTTATCTGGGATATTTTACCTTTATTTCTGGATGGTGGGAGGAAGTGGAGACTCATTATATAAAGTCTACGGTTTTATCTCAATACTATATTGTGCTAAAAGGCAATGAAGACTGAGGTTGACATTTATTGACTTACTGCAACTTCTTATTGTTGCAATCTGTAAAAAATCCAAATAAACTAACAAGAATATTCTAAATGAAGTCCTTGGTTTGTGTATTATAACCCAGTTGGACAATCTGCTGGTGTTTTACTTTGTCCAGCAGACATAATACATGTTACAGAGGGAATCCTGTTGTCATGGATCCTGTATTATTTTATGAAGGACTTCTTTTAAACAAATTAGCTCAAGCACAATCTATTACAGGTTAGAAAGTTGATCTCTCCACAGTTTCTGATTAGATTTTAGTCAGAAACCCTGCTGCACAGATCTGAATCATATAATTTGACAGTGATTTCTTGAAATGATTATTGTTACAGAATCCTTAGTAACATCATATATGTGTCATGAAGATGTGTTTCTTCAATGGATTTCTATATTTGATACATTTTAGTGATCAAAGTGGGATAATACACAAGCCAGTTGAGTGTTACTTGTTCCTATACAGAACATTTCTCTCAACTTAAATTGAGGAAAAATCTAATAAAAGCCAAAACACAAAGAGAAGCATGTTAATGTCTCCACAGCAAGGCGACAAACTCCACTGGTCTTCAGGCAGGCTCAGACACACTCATGATCCCTACGGGGCCTTTTCTCCTCTCCTCTAAAATATGGTTGCATATGGAAATCAACAGTGGACAAAGAGTGTGCGAGTAGTTGTGATGAATTGAAAGGGGAGAGGAAAAGATGGAGAAGGAGAAGAGAATGAACAAGGGGCGGGGGTTGAAGGTTATAAAATAACAACTTGTGTGGGTGTGAAAGGAGGATGAGGATATTGCTCAACATATAATTATCACATTTTACAGCTGACAGAGAGACGGAGGGCAGCGACTGAGAGTGACAGGAGGGTAATGGTAGATAAAGAGGAAGAGTAATAAGAGGCCTCTTGTATTAGACTCCATATATTTTCATTTTCCCCCGTTCACTCTGCATGTTTATCCTTAAACCTCCACTCTTCCTCTGTTATGCATATTCACTGTCAGTCACACACACACATGCACCAAAGAGGGGGGATGAATGCGGTGGATACTGTTGGCATGGCAACCACTGCTTATATATTTCTCTCGACATACTGTATAAAAGCACTTACAGAGGAGAGAAAAGAAATTGTTATTTCTGAGTCTGACAAAAACAGAGCTGGAAGGGAGAAAGGGAAATGTCCCTGTCATGGAGGGAGTCAAGGATGGAGTTAGTTTTTAAAAAGATGAATGAAAAGATAAAAGTGGAAAAACAGAGGTTGAGAAACCAGGAAAGAGGATGAAGACTTTAGTGGTTGGAGCGAGAGGGAGGGGGGAGAGGTGAATTGCATTTCACTGTTGTGAAGTTGTGATTTCTAGTGCAACTGTCACTGTGTTTGTTTTTTCAACATTTTTATTACCGCTTTTTAGGCACACACAGAGAAAACATCATGAACATAAACCCTGCATCATGATGTCCATATCCCCTCATATCAAATTACACATTTAAAAAAACAGCCTTGTGTATATATAGTTGTATTTCTACTTTGTTGTATACAGTATTTCAAATTTTTTTTCCTATTTTTATTCTTACTTATTCTTAATTTTACTCTTCCACATCTGCAAAAGAAAAACTAATATTCACAGTATATATGTTGATTCGTTTACAAGTTAATAAGCAGCAACTTTAATACCTGATTAATACTTGGATGATAACACTATATCTATAGGTAGTAGTTGTGGTATTATTCATACAGCATATCAATAATGACCTTGTTGACAATTGTGCTATATTCATTTAGTACTATATATATTTTATTGCAACACACTCAGTATATATTAATTTTTTGTCTTCTCATGTCGTCTTCACAAGAAATGTATTCAAAATCTAAAAAACAACAACATCAACATTATATAAAATGTGTGTCACACTACTTCAGCTAGGATCATATCTGCGGTACAAATTCTTTATTCCAAAGCATTAGATTTAATGTCTGTTACCCTCCCGTGCTAAACATCTACAGCCTTTAACTGTCGACTAATTCTGTTAGATGACCTAAAGGTCCTTTGACACCAGAAAGTGCTGCACGTCTCAGGGATTGACCTGTAAGGTTGGTGACGACTCACAGGGTTGGTGAAGATTGACTGCAGCAGGCAAATGAACACGCAAGCTCTACTGAGTCATCTCCGCTCCCAGAGGCTTATATCGCCCTGATGTGCTTTTTAGTTGCTAACAGTCAGATAGCAGTTTGCAACAGTCATTTTATCTAAAAGACGTATTTGTATCACAGGCTCTTGTCTCATTGTTGCCTGCAAACTGTTCCTCTTCTGTGGAACAGGTCCTGCTCATGAGTCTGGAGCAGGGGTAAATAAAAGTGAGTTGTGCAACATGGAGAATAAACCACAATAGCCTTGTCTATTCTGGGCTCTTTGGCTTTCTGTTCCCTCAAGGGTCAACACTGTCGAGATGACTTTCTATTAGTCATGGCAGAAGATTCATGGGGATTTATTTCACCCACATGAGAGAATCCACTAATTGCAGTGACTATAATCGGAGTTAATTGATTTCCCCGCTAGAATAGAACTTTAAAGATTCTTGTACCTTACACATGAAGGAAATACTGAGGGTTATTTAGAGTAGTTTAATTTAAGAACTATGGCACTCAGTAGAGCATATACCTCTGCCAACAGTCCCAATTGGTGTGGCTTCAATCAAGCCACACCAAATTTCACACGCTCATAGATATCTGTTCCCTAAATATGCCAGATTTTTTAAATCCAGATCCATGAATTATTCCCAGAGAAATCCAGGAGAATGTTGAAAATTGAAAGAAAATTCCTGGTTCCACCTCCTGATCTGGATTCTCATCAAAATGACGAGCTTTTCCCTGACCCATAGCACATCCTTCCACCAACTTTCATAGAAAAGTGTTGCGTGTCTTTTGTGTAATCTTGCTGACAAGAAACCAACATGATTTGAATTAACTAATGTCATGAACCGTTCCAATGTTTTTAATGTGGTCTTTTTGTACTTTTTACCATTTCATGTCTTGTGAAGTGTAGATGGTACAATAAAGTTGTATTTCTATTCTAAAATTAAAAATCCGTGTTAGAGAGGAATGGTAGCGCTGCAGAAATCTCCGGTGAAGAGCAGTGTTGCTGAGGTGGAACATTAAGCCATTAGAGTCATGTGGGGCAGCTGCATGAGCTGAACGCTGTGTGCACATGCTTGTGTGTCTGCAAAAGAACGAGTGATTTTCCAGCATCAATAAATCGACTCCCTTCAGGTTGCAAAGTCCATTTCTTATCAGTCCACAATTATGTCTAATCAATCGTGCTCCAAATCCTCCTGAAATCCTTTACTTCAGGCTTCTAATGTGGGACAAACAGCAGTTTCTCCATATCTGGTAACAGAGCAATTCGATTTCCATTTTAAAAAACATTGAACACGTGTCTCTTTAATGACATTTAATCTTTAAACCGCATTATTTCCACACGCTTTGCAGTCTCACCAGAGACGATGTGGCCAAATCCACTGGCCTTATAACCTCACAGCACTCCTGGCTTTATTTTTCTTTCCAGTGCCCCATTATAATGAATCAGTGACAGATGCAGGTAGGCCCATTATGCACCAAACAATTTCCACGCTTCCATTTAGCCATTAATTCACTCTGTGCCATGTGTTTGGTATTGGCATAACAGGACGACAGAGTTGGCCCTGGCCTGCGCTTAACTCTGGCTCTGGAGACTAATGAGGTCTTCTAGATCTATTGTTGGGACCTAAGCTGTGTATGTGCTTTTGTGTGCGTTTGTGCATGTGTGTTGGTAAGTACAGCATGCTGGTGTTCAATGATAATAGCCTCTTTGCCTATGTTTTGGGAGATTACAGCTGTTGTTTTCACTGCAAACAAGCTACCTAGAGACACGCAGCCCCCTGAACAATTTCTCATAAACAGTCCACTCTGCTTAAAGTGGATTTTTTTTCTTCTAATGATTTTTTTGTTTCATTGAACACTGCCTGCTAGTTTTTTTTAACCATACACAGGGCTTAAAGTTGCTTCCTGTTGAATATAAATCTCTTTTGGGGTGAAAACTGTCAGGTGGTCAATAGTAAAACTCATGGATGATTGGGCCACTGTGCTGCGGCTCTCTTGTGGTGTAATTTCTCCATTTGACGGAAAGAGAAAATACTGTGCACAAGAAGGACAAACTCACATTCTACCTTTTGATGAATACAAACTCAGTGTAGACATAGAACTCTGTTACTAAAAAGTGACCCACCACTCCTTGATTGACAACTATAATTATCCACCCTCTTCATCTTAAAATAAGCCTGTTTGTGTCGAAGTGTGATGACTTTTTGTAAGACAAATGAGACCATGGAGGTAAATCTCACTCTCAATCACTCAGGCCCGAGATATACACTGTTTTTTTTATTCAAGGCTGTGGTCTCTCAGTTTGAGAACAGGAGGTATTGATTCCACATTCAGATTTTGCAATGCTTCACTCAAAACCCTGCCTCACACTCAAATAGTGTTCTTAGATTTCCTCTGCTTGTGCTCTAACTGTGCACTTGCTTGGACAGATTTCCTGCGCCCTACCTTGAGCTCATGCTCACATTGCTTTTGTGCGTGCATGAAACATCTGCTCTCGGATCTTGTAATTCTCAAACCAATAGAGTACCAAGTGTATGAACCTGGTTAAAATAGCCACCTGTATGGGACTCTCAAAGAAGTAAAGCACAAACACCCACAATGAGGCTGGTACCATTTCATTCGTCAGCACGATACTTGTAATTCTATTGGCTCTGTCATGATAAAATCTGTGAAATCAATCAATTAAGTCAGACTGTCAAACTGATAGACTTTGCTCTTGAATAAAAATGAGCGTAATTGTTCTTATCTTTGCTATTTACTGTAAGGTATGAAGCATGCAGATTTTCTATAAAACATAATCGCACGCGAGGAGGATAGCCTATGCTTATGTCTAAGATCATAGAGGTGAAAGTGATCACAGTGCCATCATAGATCGTATGCTAGGATTTTAAATCAATGACGTCCTTACAATGGCGAGTATCTGCCTCTGCACTGCCCTTCGGATCATGTGTGTATCGCATCTTACAGAAGTAGCACATACGTGCACGATACACGAGGCAGCCATGAAGTGTGTGTGTAGTTTAAGTATATCTCTGGCTGTAGACCCACATTGTTGACATTAACCAGACCAGACCCATACACTGATACATACAGGTGGCCCTTGCCAATCTGTTGCAGCTGACACTATTGTTCAGCTCGAGGGTGCTCTCTGTCTTCTCATCTTATTGTGCTCGTTGCCAATTTGTGATTTTATGAGTCCCCCCTTTCATCCCGCATGCACCATGTACCACATTATGCCTGGTGGTTGTGCAGGAGGGGATAATTGACTGCATATGTAATGTCCCCTTTTGCAATTAGGAACAGTCCCAAAAGACAAGAGAAATAAAGAACAACCTTTTTCAAAATTCTTTAGTTTCCTTGTTGTCATTCCCATTCAGACATGATTGCAGGACACAGGGCATCAGTAATGTGAATGTCAGTCTTTGAAATGACACAAAGGGAAATGCTTCAGATGTCAAAACTTTCACAATTGATGCTGATGGACTTGAACAGCAACGATAAAGCTTGTTTAGAAAAGAGTCTGAACAAGTGGTATCCATTGCTCATTCTGCAATCTCTATCCCCTGAATTTGCTGAGATAATGACGCTTTATTCACACTGCAACATTGTATTTGTAAAACGCATTATTGCTGCTACATTTATATGGAGCTCCTTAAAACAGATACGTTTGAAAACACTGTTGGCCCTATTTTATTTTGAAAACCTTGAGGCTGTGTTGTAGGCTAGATGGACAGAAAGAGAGATGTTTGGAATCGATGACGCAGTCAACCACATTGGCTTCCTGATTGGTTCTTTGGTGATGACTCAATTACCAGCATTGAAGACAAAGCATTGCTAACACTTCCAGTAACATTTCCACCTCACTGTTGCTCCAAGAAAAGACCCTGGGTCTAATTTTCATCCTTGTAGTTTCTTATTCGTAGTATTTTCGGCAAAACCAAGCAATTGACTGCAGAGTCAGAAATCATCTGCTTGCACATGCCTTATGTATGTGAATGGTCATGTGATATGTGTTTTCAGTTGGTGTGGTTAGTTAGTAAATGGGTATGGACAAAGATTACTTCTGGTAAGCAGCTAAAACGCTTCTCTGAATGGAGATCATTTTAGTTTTAAAAGTTTTAGTTGTATTAGTATGGATGTTGCATGGCTGACCCGATTTGGAAGGGATCAAAACATTTGACGCGCTCCGGTGATGATTACTTTACCCCTCCCCTGTCTGTAAAACGACTCCTACTCCATTAGAGGTTTGAATACACTTTCTATCTTTCTCTCACTCTGTTTTAGTGAGATACTGGCATATGATTGATGTTCCTGTTTTTTCTCACTTTGTCGTAGATTTAACCCTTTCAAAGTCCAACAGCTGAAGACTGTGGTTGACAGACACTGTTAAATGTACTGTATGGAGACATGAAAGTCTGTCTCTCAAAGAGAAAAATAAAAAGAGCTCAATTTTAATCTGTGATGTCATGAAACAACAAAGCCTGAAGCTGCTCCTGTCACAGGATAAAAGACGACGTTTGTAAAAACTGTGACAACATACAACATAGTTTCCTGGGGATGAGCTCAGTGATTTTATTCTGATCTTGTATCCTAGAAATGACATTGCATAATACTAATTTGCAGCAGAAAATGTGAGAGATGTTGGAGATGTAATGCTCATACATCATGTTTTATTGTCATCATGAAGCAAGAAAGACCAGGAAACCATGGAAGTCATTAGGATTCGTCGTCTAACAATATTTTTACCAAATTCGTTGACAATCCGGCCAGTAACAAAAAGGAAATATCAGCCTCATGTTGGTGCTAGATGAAAAGTGAGGGGATAAACAATGTCAGTGCTTCCTCCTCTTGGGACATCTCGTAGTTGTTGAGATATAAAGTAGTAGACACCCTGACACCCTTAGTGTTGGTGGAGTAGCTTGAAGCTTGTCAAAGGATGTGTTTTCCTTAAAATGAAAGTGCTTTTGTTATCTAAACTCAACAACATGGAGGAGTCTGGATGTTAGTCTCTATGTTATACATCCGACCATCTACTCTGACAGCTTCTACATAACTCCTGTGCAGCAGAAACATGTAGCTTTTCCTTCACTGGAGAAATTAATGTAATTCATTCAGCAATTAACTTACTCATTTAACCATGTTTGTGATACAATATTAGCAATATAAACTAATTTCAAGGAGACAGGGTTGTAATTTCACATCTCATTTCTTCTCATCATGTGATGATGAATAATCATGCATGACAAATGATTTTACCTTTGCTCATTATTGTCTGTAAAGCTACTCTGTCTCATAATACTGTAAATACAGCAGCAGCTTTAGAGAATACTGCACATTGTAAATGTGTATAGGTTTAAGTTGCAGATTTGTGGATATAAAAACAGGATGAAATGTCATGATTGACAGCTGGAACAGACTCACGATTGGTCGAGTGTGTGCATCGGGCCTCGCTGCTGCAGCTCCATGCCCCAGTATACTGTGGAGGCTACCAAATGCGCAAAATGGCAGTACTCGTATCTGGGAGATTCAAGCTTCATTTTTGGATATTCGGAGGAAGTGGAGACACATCGTCCATCTTTATATACAGTCTATGTCCTACACACACACACACACACACACACACACACACACACACACACACATGTCCTCCCACTTCATCCTTTTCCATCTCTTTCTTCTCCTCACTTCCATTTTTATTGTATTGTCCACCCAAACTATGAATATGGTCCGACACTGCCTGTCCTCCATGAATACAGTCTATGCTAATTCACTATGAGCTTTTCTTACAGCTTTTTTTTCTTGATAAATTTCTTAATTTTAATCGTGCACTTCAAATGGACTGCAAATCCTTTCCCCAACTCATATACCCCCTGTTTCCTCTCCCTACTTTCTCTCGCTCTCTGTCTTTCTGTCCATATAATGAGTTTGTTTTATCAGCGGCTGTGCTGTGCGTGGACAGGATGAGTAATTTGGCAGATCACAGGAGACTTCTCTGCATTGCACTCGGTTACAACAGGTTGTCAGAAGACTTTGGGATTCTCACTTGGCTTCTCCCTGCCAAGCAGCGACTATCTGATCTTCCAGCGTTTCAGAATATGAGGCCTAATTACCAGCTTATTTTATTAAGTAAAATAAAGATGGCATATGATTCACATAACACCAGATTAGCCTTTTCTGACAGCTGAAAGAAGCTGGCTAGTTTTTACTTATTCACCAGTTGTTGTGTTAGAGGTAAATGATATTTAGATGTAAAGTATTTCCTAACAAGACTGTCCTGACCCGAAAAACAGCATTGTGTAGTTTGTGTAGCGTAATGTTACCAATTGATGAATCTCCATTAATGATTTTTTTGGGCCACTTACAGCAACAACAAGAAGCACAAACAAATCTGAAATACCATACTTATGCCTGACTGTTCGAAAACAGTTTCTTATGTACTTAAAATTAGCATTGCTAAATGTCAACTCCATTTTTGGTCTCCACCAACTCAGACTCTTTGGCTTCTAAATGCTCCACCATGGTCACCAGCTAGTCGCAGAATGTATCTGTCTCCTGGGTAGGTAATGCACAAGAGGTTTATGGCAGCTGTTTCACCAGAACAGTTTGGAAACAGAGTTGATAAGATACCGAATAATTGCTAAAAACCCTAAAGAAATATTGTTTATAAAAGGAATTTATGAAATGTGTAAACAAACAAATAAAAGGTTATTGGAGTTATAGGAGTGATTTAAAAATCGCCATTTACTTTGAAGGTGCAAGAAAAATGTAACGTCCCAATAAGGACCTCTGATGAGGAAAACGTTTAGGTTCGTTGTTTTGAACTAGTTTTCTAGTTCTGAGGATTTTCTGTGATTTCTGAATGACAAATTTGTTCTTGTGACCTTTGACAAACCAGAATTGTTCATATTAAGTGATGGACTGTTTAGTTCTGTATTATTGGTGATGTGCCAATCACACCAGCTGTCTGTGTTGATTTAACATCAAGTGGTCGCCAGTGGGACTGAACATGCTAATGCTGACAGATGTCTCAGTTATTGCTTGAAATCATTCCACACAATACTCAGTGAAGCCTGTGTGCACTATATAAAAACAGCAGGTAAATAAAGAGGGACTTAAGCTTGATTGATAGCCAGGTAGTGCATATACCTCTTATATAGAACATATGCAGTGGACATATACATATAGTTTTTCTGCTATATAATTCCACTTCATGCAAATTTGATTTATCAGAGCTCCCCTGGCCTCTGTTGCCTCAAAGAGTTCCAGATGACCCGTCTATAATTTTCACCACTCAGTGTCATTAGAGGTTCCAACTTGAAACAAACTCTCGCTATGTTAAGATCATTTTTAGATGTAGATATTACAGGGAGCTGTGGTGCCACTGCTCATGAAACTGGGCTTCATCATGTCCTGTTTTTTCATGTTTAGGGAATACAGAGGAGAAAAAAATAGTTGGGGAGAGATAAAAGATTCAAAGATAAGAGCTGGAACTGAAAGAACATGTCACATAATGTGTTGGTTTTCATGGTTTTGCATCAGGCTGAGAAATGACTCTTAAATATGGAGAGAGTCGGCTGACGAGTGGGTATTTAATCCCAAACAGGCAGAAAAGGTTGAGTTTGGTTTAATTGCTCGGGGCAGGGGAGTGCAGTCATTTCCATTCATCAGTGAGCCTCAATTTGTTGGGACTGAGATAGGGAAAGAATGAAATGAGGAGGAACAATGGAGGAAACAGGAAAAATACATTTTACTGCAGGAAGGACATTTTTCTTCTTATATAAATAAAGTCCATTAAATGTTTCTTTAGGAAAAAAACACTAGATGAAGCATATTGGACATTTAGACACTACGGACGTACATAAACTTCACTGATCTAGGTGAGGCTCCTGTTGCATGTTACCCACCTCAGTGTTGGTACAGATGCTAATAACTACCTGGATATATGTGGATTAGAAAAGAAAAAAATGTTAATTAAAGCTACAATGGCACTCAGCAGAGAACATACCTCCAGGACCAGTAGTCCGCTTATTAAACAACATTTAAATCCCCTAGATCCAAATTTTAATTAATTAAATTAAGTTGAATTTAATTTGGATCTTCACAAATTATACAAACTCTTAAATATCAGTCCTCTAAACATGCCTGATTTTTTTTCCATCAAAAAAAACCCAAAACAAAACTACAACATGATGTCAGTATTGTATTGTTTGTTTGCTTGATGTTTTTAATCAACAGTTTAGGGTGCAGAGTGGAGTCATAAAACTATGTGTTTATCCTACCCAGTTTATAGGCAATTAAGATTTTAGAGTAGTTAATCCGAGGACGTAGAGGAAGACACGTTCACCTCGGTCCACAGACTCATGTTTCCAAATCGCACAGTAGTTCCTCGGGCAACTGGGCAATTTACACTTGACAGTGTGAAGCCGAGATATGCAGTCCACATACAGATGGACAGTTTGTGGGATTAGTCGGTAGATGTGTGTGTGTGTGACATGTGTTTGTGAGCATGTTTTAGTGTGTTTTTCTGAGTATGTGTGTCTGTGGTTGGACGCCCCAGCCTGTGTGTGTGTTAGAGCATGGAGATGGAGAGCATGTAGTATCTGTTGGTGACAGCTGACGACTCTGCAGGAGCAGAAACTGACACATTCAGCTCACTGGTCTTTATGTATGGAGGGAGTGACTCCCAGTGAGTGGCACCTTCACTGGCTCTCATTCACTCAAATCGCTCTTTTCTCGTCACTAATAAGCCTTGGCCTGATTCTCACCACTAACGCAGCACTCAGACCTCCTGCTGTGGTTTATAGCAACATTCGTCGTGTACGCTCGAAGCCTCGCTTTGCTTAATTCCACTCGGGTGGAAGACGTAGAGCGTGTGCAGCGTGTTTCAGGCAACTTCTCTCATTCGTCTGGACATCATCGTTACACAGCTGCTGGCTGCAGAGCCATCAAGCTGTCACCCTGCAGAGGACTGAGTCTCCAAACTCTCGCTGAGACAGCTAAACAATGACAATGATGGAGTTATAAAATGACTCCACCACATAATACCCCATGCACTAAATAACAGTGTCTCTCAACCCGGGGGCTACTTTCTATATTTAGAAGTAGGGATTACAAATGCACAGAAAGACAGAAATAAATAAGAGCTACATATATTAATACTCTAATAGTTTTATTAGACCATGTTTGAACCTGATGAAGAGAAAGATTTTTGTTTTCAAAAAGGAGTCTGAAGTCTGGATATTTTCCATGTGTGTGTATGTATGTGTGTACACAAATATCTGTACTCAGTTACTCAGGACATTTTGTGGAACTTTTCCTCCCAGTCCCCAAGTCAAATATCTGGAACATGAGCGGACGCAGCAGGAGAATGAAGAGTGTGTTGCTGTTTTTTTAATATGTGACAGAAGCAAAAGTAGAAGATGCACGTGAAGATGTCGAAATGGAAAGATGATGAGATTTGAGAGCTTTTGGCGACAAAGTCCAGGGTTGATGTGCTGTAAACAAAACCACATGATTTCCACAGTGATATTTATTCATCTTGTCATTTATATTTCAGACATTTTCCGATTGCTGTGAACGCGTCTGAGCCGGACTATCCTCCTCTGAGCTCTTTTTTAGTGAAAGGCAAAGTCCTTAAAATCTCAGGGCCTAATTTTATGTTTGGAGTCCATGTCTTGAAATATACTCAAACACCACCTTAAAGAGAGCTGCAGCCGTGAAGAGTCATCTTAACTTGCTGTATGAGTGTGCAGTAGCTGAGGGTGATTATACCACAGCAAAGGCAAGAGGTGATGTGACAGTGCAGCTGTTGGCCCCTGCAGAGCATTAACACACACAGTCCTGTTTATTCGACACACTCCGCAATGTTCAGCTTTAGATTGTCTGACTCTCTTTTACTCTTTCTCTAATTTTTTTCACAGCATTTCTGTGGATTCCTCAGCGTCGCTCCCTTTCTGTTTCACGCTCTTCTTCTCTATCGTCAAAACCATCTCTCCGTCTCTCTCTTCCCCTGCGCTTCCCTCTAATCTCCCTCTTTCCTTTTTTTTTTTCTTCTTCTGTTTCGAATCAAAGTAAGCCAACGCTCTCTGGCAACCACCAGCTCAAAGCATTACATTCTCACCACTGCTCAGCACAAGTTAAAAATGAAATGTTTTTTGTGGTTGCAGAGAGAAAATACAGGAGTAAAGTGGAAATAAAATGGATATGATTCATCCTCCACCAATGACTGAGTCGACACAATACCTGAAAATAATGTATTGTTGCATTATGTTAGCTGTTATACAAGCAGGTGATACATTTATTCAGTTTAGATTAACAGGTATCTTTGACATCGAGTAAATGGGAAGTAGATCTGAGCAGTTGGTTGGGAAATTCAAAAAGAGGCATCTCGCATCTGCTGCATACTTGAATAGCACAGTGGGTGATAAGCATCACAGGGAGATCACAAAGCTAAATGTGTTGGCCACTGATAAAGAAGCTGTGTCACCTTCTGCAGTCCCTTACAAAGAAGAATGTTGTGTAACTTTAATGTCTCGAAAGTCTCGCAAATGTACAACTTTTCAGAGGTTGTGGAAGCCCTTATAAAATACAAATTTCTTTTGGAGCTGCAACAGTCAGTCAATTGAAAGAAAATAAGCTGTTTTGAGATAATTGGAAAAATAGTTTCAGTCATATGTTAAACTTTTACAGTTCCCGGAATGTGCTGCCTTAATTTGTTGCAAATAATACGACAATCAAGGAACTTGTTTCCAGGATGCCCAACCTCCAACATGTTAGTCTCAATGTCGGCTGAAAGCTGTGTCGGGACCAAATCTGCGTGCAACAGTAATGTACCCAAAATAAAATCTTCTTCAACTCTTTTGATTATTGTCATAAACAGTTTTTGAAAGGTAAGCCATTACATTTTACAATGAACAAGTAAGAATGAGTCTGTAATAGCTACTGAAGCAAGGTTACAGAGACAAAAACATGGTTAGAATTAAAGTTTTTGGTTCAATGATTTTAGTTTTGGGGCATAAAATATTGGATAGATGGCATGTAGAAGTACTTTTGTGTGGAGATATATTTGTAACCAATAATTATTAGTTTTCTTTAGTTATTGTGTAAAATCTGTTCATCAATCATACCATGTTAATCTCAATGTCAACTGAAAACTATGTCGGCAGGATGCATTCGCCAGTATTGGTTGGTAAAAACTAAATAAGCTCCTTGCTCAAACAGAAATCTGTAAGCACGAGCATGTCATTGAATGAATGTGAAAAGGAACTGGATTTCTGTCAGGTTTTCAGGCAACTGATGAAAAACATTGTCCTCATGATTTTCATGTAAACAGGTTAATTACATCGATGTTAATTGTTAAGTCAAAGCAAGGTCAAATGTTCCATGTGTTGTATTTTATTAGAGCTGCCAGGGTTAGTCCATTAATCAGTCAAAAGAAGAGTAGTCTTTTACTTTATAATATTTTTAATCAAAAATGTCAGATCGAGCTTTCGTTCAGCATTCAGGGTCTTACATGACAGTAAAGTGAATATCTACAAGACATCTGAAGATGTCACCCTGGGCCTGCAGCGGGGAACAGATTTCCTGACATTTAATAGACAGAGTGATTAACTGAAGAAATAATCAGCAACGATAATAACTGCTAGTTGCAGCCTTACGTAGTATATTGTTATGCCTCAGGACAGGGTGTGGTGGCATGATGTCCAGGGACATTTTGTCCTGATGAAGCGGTGACATAATTCTGTCTCGGTGGTTGTGATGAGACCTCATTATGTTGAATCATCAGCCATCCACTGCAAAACAGCGGAGATGTTGCGGGGACATCTAAACATGACGCTCACATGCAGTTCATTACAGGCATGACCCCCCCCCCCCCCCCAGTACATACAGCGAGTAGGACTCTATATACAATCCACTTCTGTCAGCCTGGGTTAACTTGTGCTAGTTATATACAGTAGTATATGTGTGTCTACATGGGACTGTGTGTGTTGATGAGTGAACGGTTGCCGACTGCCACGGTCAGTGACACAGTATATGGAAAATTTGGTCCCTGCAGCCTAATCTGAAGGAAGTAATTTGAGGAGTGAAGTCGCAAAACAAAACTCAGCAGTAAAGCTACGAGTACAACTAATAATGTTAGCAAGACAATTTGTCACATCTTTTCCCCAAAGGCCAGAAGCTATAATTGAGCTTCCAGTATAAGTGGCCTGTAATTGAGCTATTATGACCGACCTCAGGTGAATGAAACAATGCACACACGTACTCTATCATAGGTGTTACTTCTTATTGGTTATAAAGAATGGATATGTTCCTATATTTTTGTGCATACAGTGCAGCAGAGCGTAAGTAGATATTTTTTCACACTAATGGCATCTTTAGCAAGACCGTTTCTATGGGAACCGAGTTGCCACGGAAACACTGCATGTCTCTTTGAATTAGAAATGTCTTTCTCCATCCCTCACTCCTCCCTTCTCTGTGTGTCTCTCTTTTTTTTTGCTTCCTTGTCCTCTTCTCCCCCTGACTATCCCGTCTTTGACAGGCCAGCTGCTGTCAGTCAAAAACAAAAACATAAAGTCTTGCACAGTTGGAGGAGCCGTACACCAGCAGCAAAGGTGGAAATGGAGGGAAAAATCTGTGCTCTCCAAGAAAAAAAAAAAATCAAAAAGGGAGGGGCTCTTTTCTTGGAGGGTTTGGGGGACTTGGCTTTTAATCAAAGGCAATGTATATTAAAATGGGGAGGAAATGTTGAGTGACATTGAAAAGATAATGATGACGCGGAGGATGCTGCGAATAGAAGAGCGGGAAGATTGAAGGCGGAAGGGAGGGCTACAAAGGCGGAGAGGGGGAGAGATAGCTGATGAAAGGGAAAGGGGAGAAGTGATTGATTTTTGCTCTCGCTGGTGCCTCTGGTATCTGTGTTACCATGCTGCCACACTTATCCCAGCCTATCTGATTTAACAGCGCGCTTGATAAATTGAGGAGAGATGGAGAAACATGTATGCAGAGATAGAGAGAGAGAGAGGATTGCATGAAAAGAGGGAAGAAAAAGTGCAACAGATTCCGAGAAACGCAGATGGAGACAGAGGAGTATGCAGTTATTGGGCTGAGTGTACAAATGACCCTCATTCCCCAGGTGCTGATGAATGTCTCAGAGTCGAGGAGGGATGAGGAGCAGCGCTTGGAGCGAAGCGGAGGGGGTGAACAAGGGATGCAGAGTCAGGACGTGCCGGAGGAAAGCACATTATGACAGGGTTTTGAACCGTGTGTCTCTCATTGCACGCTGCACTTGACTCCAGCCTGCACTCTCACCCTGTGTGCTTGTTAGATAGGAGAGCAGAATTGAAAAGGCAAGGTCTGTGGAAGTGGGGAAGAAAAAGAGGGAGGGAGAGGAAAGAGCAGGAAGGAGGATGAGAAGAGAGGGCAAGCATGCATTTTGACAGAATCCCATCAATCTCTTACACCTGTAGATCAGCTAAGGAACATGCAATAATACACTGCAGTGCACAGTGCGGAGCATGTGCCCTTAATTCACTTTTAGTCCCTTAATTGAAACATAATGCTGATTTTTTTTCTTTATTTTTACAAGCTGGAGCATTTATGTATATGTTGCATATATAATACAGTCTTTATTCATCTCTATAAACAGATTCCACATTTGAATTTGCAGAATTTGCCAGCGAGGGACAAGATTTTGGCGCTGGAAGCCTTCTGGTGTCTGTTTCCAATCACGTTTTAGCCAGCTTCAGCTGCATTTATCTGATTCATGTGTAGTTAGCTCTTAATCAAGATTAGACAAAATGTCGTCTGGGCCTAAACACCAACAAAATGTTGTGTTTGTTTTTTTTTAGTGGTGAAATGTTTGACTTGTGATAAACAAAAGTAGTCGAGCTGTAAACGCACGGTGAAGAGAAAACAGTCTTCCCAAAATATAGGCTGTTGCCCCCAGAGGCTAAATCTTCGTGAAACAATAGCCAATGGGCTCAGAGATTGGAGCTTTATAGGCTTCTGATATAAAATGGCTATTATTCATAATTTTGGTTTCTTGTTCCAAGTATGTTCATCATATTTTAGAAGGAAGCTCCCTGTTTTTTGTACGCTTTGGTTTTATTTAACTTTTGATGCTGTTTTAAAGAGAAATTCATCACTTCCTTTCTGTTGTATTGATGAATCCAGGAGTCCTTTTAATAGAAATGCTTTTTTTTGATCACATATTCCTACCGGCCATGCATTTTTACTAGATTCTTGTTGTTCTCGGTTTGTTCCCTTATGGTTGATGCACTTATTGTAAGTTGCTTTGGATAAAAGCATCAGCTAAATGAAATGCAATGTAATTTTTTTAATGCTCATGTTGAATGTTCATTTTCCCGGGAGGTTCTTAATGTGAAACACCTTCAGGAAGTGAGTCTCATAGAGAGTAGTTCACCGACAATGTAGAGTAAAGCTGATTGTGAATAATTAGTGATGAAATGAAAACCTAAACCCAAAGTACATCTGCTGAATTTAGCATTAGAGCGCAGGTGAAGATGTAGTCATTTATTACGAAGAACACAGATGTGATGTCATTTTATTCAGTCTGAATCCAGTTCTGAATCAGCTCATCATCAGTAAACCACAGAGATGCTGCTGTGCTAAAAGGATGTGGAGCTTTCAGCACATATTTATTTTCACTGCTCTCTGACCAATATTAAACCCGTCCTGACTCATTTATCCTTCTGCTCTGAGGGAAAATGGTGTTAGCTCCTCACTGGGGGGAGGACCTTTACTGCAATAACCTACTGTAACAAGTGGAAATATTCATTGTAGTTTATCATTCATCAAATATCCACTGCATAAATTGTTGAGAGGCTTAATGTTACCTTGTTGCACTGCTGCAGGTCACAGAATCTGATGGGTCACTGACTAACATTAAGCTGAGGTGGAAGTCATTCTCAGGTTGGGTGTGGTATTTTTAGTATTTCACTTCCATGCAGATGTTGGTTAATTGAATTAAAAAGTGTAATAACACTTTGGTGTACTCACCACAATGGCTGAGTTTTAAATTTTTGAGAGACAAGAGCATTATCATGCAATTTGCTGCATTATGGGAAATGTAGGATTCAATTTTATAGGAGCGAAGGATTATCTCAACCTCTGATGCTTCTGCTTATGAGGATAAAAAAGGTGTGTAGTTCAATGATGCATGTGAAAGCTGTATGATTTTTGTATATTTAATGTCTTTTTTTTCTCGTTTTATACCCCCCAGTATCTAGTGTGGGCAGATATAGTGATCAGTATGTCTATGCCTGCGTCCGTCTGTAATTGGATTGCTTCCTGAGCAGAACTTCAAAACCATTTGGGATTTTTTCATAAAACTTCACACTTATGTTAATCGGGTAGTGAAGTGGTGCCTTTTGAGAATTTGGGGTTTCTTGAAATTTTAATTTCTCCTGTATTTCTATGGTAACGAGTTTCAGAGTAGGCTCTCAACTCAGAACTTCTCACCAATAAGCAGCAGAGCGACACCTCAGAATGTTCTGTTGTGAGAGTGAGGATATGAAGGGATTCATTTATTATCACAGACACTGAATTGCAGGATAACTCAATACTCTGCATCAGCACTCTGTATAAACTCCATATAAAGGCAAACTAAGGTGACCATAAAATCCTGTGGACAGCTCTCAACTTTTTATGCCTCTATGCTAGCAACAGCCAGCAGCCGGACGCATTAAGCTTTCAGGCCGCCCGTCCATATGATTTTTATGAACACGATATCTCAAGAGCAACTTGAGGGAATTTCTTAAAATTTGGCAAAAGTTCATGTTGACTCTAGAATGAACTAATTCAATTTTGGAGGTCAAAGGTTAAGGTCGTTGTGACCGCTTTTAGAATGCGATATCTCAGGAACATCTCGAGGGAATAATTTCAAATCTTGTGCAAATATTTACTTGAACTCAAAAAAGAAATTGTTAGATTTCAGTGGTTTAAGGCCAGAGTCATTGGGACCTCACAAAACACTTTTCTGCCCCATGAATATGTTATCTTAAGAATACTTTGAGAGAAAGTGATTAGGTTTGTGTGGTCAAAGGTCAAGTACACGGTGGTCTCACACAACATGTTTTTAGCCTCTTGAACATGATACCTCAAGTTTGCCTTTAGCGAATTTGTTCAAATTTGACCAGTTGTCACCTGGACTCAAATATGAACTGATAAGATTCCAGTGGTTTAAAGATGATGGTAACCTTATATTAGTCTGGAAAAACAAAACCGGACTGGAAAACAGCAAGAGTTTCCAACAGCTTCATCCCACAGGCCATGATTCAAAATACGCAACCTTTACTTTTAAACCATAATCTTTATTATGCCTCTTATTATGTATCTTGAACTTGAAATGTGATTTTCATCTAAAAGAACAATACATGCTTTTAACGTGTGCATCTCTGATTTGTCTGCTTCGTCTTCTCCTCTTCCTCTGTGTGGTTGGGGTCAGGTTTAATTGGGTCTCTGGCTCGTTTGAATTGGCGGGATCTGGCCCAATCAGCATGCGGAAATCTCATGTGTCACTGATTAATTACCTGCATTTTCCGCTGCGCTAACAAGCTTAATCAGCTCCTCGTAAAGGAGCTCCCCATTAAACAGTGGGGCCAAAGGTGATGCTAAATTGACTCCCTCCCTACTCTCCTCCTTTCTCTGCCTCCTCTTGCCGTCTCACTGCTCTCACTGAAGTCTGTTTCTCACCAGTTGCTCTGCGGACTTGATTTCATCTGTGGTTCTCCGTCGTCATCTCTGCCACTATGTGTTAGGACAAGGCTTTGGGCTTGACTGACATGATGTGAGTGGTGCCGGAGCGTCAGATGTAACAGCGGGAGATTGAATCAGACAATTAATTGTATCTTCCTCGTGGTGCACACTGTGGCGATAGCAATGGAGGGGTGGAGAAAGCTTTTGGCAGAGAATCATTTCTTGTGCTTGTGCTTTTGTGTGTGTGGGTTGCTGGCCAATGCATGTGTGTGGGTGTTTGAGTGTGTGTTTGTATTGTGAATGTGTTTGTGAGACAAAGAGATTAATTATTCTAATTAGACATTCAGCTGATGATTACGTGTCAGTCACGAGCTGGTGAAGAACTGACGGCATGATGGCGTCTCTGAGAGATGATCATAGAAACCCTCTCCTGCTTTAATAAATTGTGATGTTTGAAAGCTGGGTGTTGCTTCATCATATCTGGCTTACAGTAAGAGAAAAAGCTCACATTTGAAGAAAAAAAAAAAGGATTAATAATAAGTCATTAAAATTCCTGATGATGTTTCTCTGTACTTGTGTGGTTTTGTTTACTGGAGTGAGCTCCGTGGGGAACATGGGACTAAATCCCTCCAGAGATGTTTGTTGTGTGTCTTGTCCACTTTGCATTTTTCTGAATAAACAAATGTGCACTCGGGGTGTCCCTTTCGCCTCCAGGCATATTTGCACTTCATTAGGTTGAGTAAATAAATAGGGGTAATGAAATAATTGGTTTTTCAAGTGTTTTAAGGTAAGATTTGAAGTAGTAATGTATAACCTTCAAATATAAGGATTTTTTTATTCCACAAGTCACATCTGAAGGCAGCCACCTCTTCCTCCATCACCCCTCACTTAACCAAGTTTAAGCCACGTGACACTGCCTGGCTCATTTCCACTGACAATGATTGTGCCTTCTTCTCTGTATGTGGTACGAGAATGTCTTTGTTATTAAGTCATACATATTTGATGAATTAGGACAAAGTTGTTTCATATAGACAACATGTGGCTTGTAGCTGTCAGACAGGTTATGGGAGTTTTCTGGAAGCTGGTGAAAAGAGAACTCAGGCAGCAGCTGATGTCTTATGCAGAAGATTTTAATGTAGACTTGATGCATCAAGGAGACCAGAAGGTCCAACAATATACAAACACTAACAGAGTAACATGAGCAATTGTCACCCCCAAGTCTGAAGATGTCTCCCAACAGCACATCAATGAATGGCTAGAATTGCTGTCACTCTCTATGCAACATGTATGTGTTTGCATCCTATTATATACACAGATACTGGTGTAATACGCAAAATAGTTGAAGTTGGTGAGAGCTGCAGTTGGTGCCTCTCTGTCTGGAGCATCTGAGTTAGATATGAAAGTCTCTAAGCGTACAATGCACTGATGGTTGGTCCTTTATCTATAACCTGACCTTGGGTACGGCTCAGAGAGAGAAGGGAGTATCTGTGGAATGAGTCAGGCACTCTTCTCGTAATGGTGTATAGATATAATGTAACATACATTATATACATAATGGTATATAGTGGCAATGTGTGAGGATATATAGGAAAATTCCTCAACAGTGGATACATACTAGATATTGTGACTGGTTCACAGCTTAATGTGTGAAAACTGCTGTAAACTAGAATAATGGGTTTACTACTTCCCAGTATAATGGTGAGGAAGTATAAAAAAGTATTGGCTGTGGAGAAAACAGGTTCACCTTTACATGACCCAGTGATAGATTAGCAATGCTTTGCAAATTTATTTCCATTTTGATATCCATCTATCCATCCAGTCAGCCACCCATATATGCGACATATAATTTGAGCATCTTGGGGGAAGCAGGAGCCAGCTGACATCGGGCAGGGCCCATCTTAGACAGGTTGCCAGAGAGTGACAGTTTTCTTGAGAGAAATGATGTGTCAACCCGACTGTACTATAAGTGGCTATAATCTGCATGATTTGATTTGTGAGCTTTACTCACCAAGTGTGAGGAGGAGGAGAGAAATCTGCCTTCCAGTCACTACTGAGAAAATCAACATGTAATTATTCTCCTATGTTTTTAAAGTATAGGTCTTAAAGCACTCTCCAGGAGATAGCTGTACATTCCAGTAAAAAAGATATGATGAAGAAAAGATGCTCTTTAAAAAAAATTTCAGTTATTTTTAGCCTGTAGCTGCCGTAGCAAAGTGGAAAAGCAGGGCTCCACATATAATGTGGTGAGATAATAATCTTTCAGTGATAATTTGTTCCTGTTTTTCCTGCGCTCACATTCAGGTTCAGCACAGATGTACAGAACTCAGTAGAAACTGCAGAGAGCTATTTTTGTTGTATAAACTGGTTGAAACTTGTTTCATATCTCGCTCTTTCCCCTCTGGAGGTATATGGCAAAATTTGAAGCCTTTTGAGTTTGTCTGTGTTCGTGTGGGACTCTGTTGCCCATTCTGGCTGTGTGCTGACTTTTTAACTTTGAAATCATATAATATGAATGAATGTATTTCTGCAGATATGCATGTTGTTTGTAAACATCTCTGTAAAAGCCTTTATGATTTTTAGTAGTACATGTTTGTTTGTATGTAGTCAGAGAGTAATGGCTGCGTTGTGTAGTTTCTGTTAAATCATAGAGAAAGAAAGTCGGCCCCTTTAATACACACCAAATGTAGTGAGTTCTTCCCAGGTCGAGGACCCGTCCCTCTGCAAGGTTTGGTAGAAATCAGTTCAGTTATTTGCGTTTTGTTGCTGACACAAACAAACCAGAAGAAGGAGAAGTGAAAACATAACCTGCTTGGTGGGGGAACAATCCAGAAAGATTGCAAGTCAACAGGGGCCGGAAGCATTATGTGTTCGGAAATTTCAGGTTGTCTGTCCGTCCCCTTCCTGTGAACACGATATCTCAAGAATGCCTTGAGGTAATTTCTTCGAATTTGGTACAAACATTCACTTAGACTCGAAGATGAACTGATTAAATTTAAAGGTCAAGGTCATGTGACCTAACGTTTTGAATGCAATATATCAGAAATGCTGAAAAGGAATTTCATTATATCTGGCAAAAACATTCAGTTGGACTCAAAGAAGACCTGAATAGAATCTGGTGGTCCAAGGTCAAAGGTCAAGATCACTGTGACCACATGAAGCACATTTGCCTCGTGAATGAGATATCTCGGGGAACGCGTAGAGGGAATTCTTTCACATTTGGCACAAACATTCACTTGGACTTGTTTTTCATTTTCGTAGAAAAAGGTCAAAGGATAAGGTCATTGTGGCCTCACAAAGTATGTAAATGTTTTTCTTGAACATGAGCTTAAGATCAGCTTGATGGAATGCCTTCAAATTTGGTACAAATGTTCACTTGGCTCAAAGATAAACTATTACATTTTTGGGTCAAAGGTCAAAGTCACATTGACCTCATGTTCCTGTGAATGTGATATGTCTAGACTGCCTGTAGGGATTTTCATTACATCTGGCACAATTCACTTTGACTCACAGATGACCTGATTAGACTTTGATGGCAAAAGGTCACTCTGACCTCTCAAACATATGTTTATGCCTTGTGAATGTATCATCTCAGGAACTAGTTGACGGAGACATACAACCGCAGTGAAGTAATTCTAGTCTCTTTATTCTGTCGTTGTCTTAACTCAACATATTTATGTTCTCAAAAGCAGCCTCTTATCCAGCAGCCCGTCCTGTAAAGGGAGCGGCATCATCATCATCGCTCCACTGGCCGCTGTGGGAGTGACTCATATTTCAGCACTTCTGCAATCATTTCCTCGACAAAAATAGAAAGAGTATTTCAATCAGAACATATTTTTGGGGATGTTTGAAATGAAGTGTGGGAAAGAGACATGGAAACAGGGTCATTGATAATTAAACAGCCGCATATGAGATTAATTAACAGACTGCATGTGTGTTTGATTAGAAATATGATGATGGAGCACGTTGGGCTCAGACTGGGGAGGATTGACAGCGGCAGTGGCAGCGCTCAGACTGTGAGGAGCAGAAAGAGACAGAGGGAGGAAGATGAAAGGTGGAGAAAGACAAGTGTGATGAAGTGGAAAAAGCTCAGTGTTAGAGGGAACGATGTGTACACTGCCACTTGTGTATGTGTGTGTATGCGTTTGTGTTTTCATGTCTGTGTGTGTGTGTGTGAGCCCCTGTCTCTGCAAGTTCTAAGGGTTTGTATGTTTTCTCAAGCGATGCTCCTCTCTATCTCTCTCTCAGCCCTAACAGCCACCCCCTCGCTCCCACTCTCCCTCTCTCTTTCTTCTCTGGCTGCCTCTCTCTCTCTCCCTGTTCCCTCCGTCTTTCTACCCTCCAGTCCTCTCCCACCAGGGCTTGTTGAGCAGTGGGCCAATATGTCGCTCTTCCTCTGCAAATCTAATTGGAGACAGGCTTTCATTGGCATGACATGGGGATGAGTTGCCAAATCCTTTCAGCCCTCCTGCTCGAGGCTCACTCCCCTCAGCTCCTGCACGGCACCGCCACGCACTGATGCAGCTGACGACTATACGCACCCAAGGAGGTGTCCATGACAATCTGAGCGAAATTAAACTCATGCTCAATGCAATGCTCAATGTCTTAATGCGCTTGAAACATGCAGCAGCCCCTTATGCTACTCTGGGAGACGCGTTTCATTTAAACATGTGACAGAGATAAGAGAGAGACGTCAGCACTCTGGGGAACAACCTGTGAAAAATCTAGAAAACAGAAGTGGCCGTGTGCGTAAACACTATACCTTTCCTCCGCTGGGTCCCCAGTGGGTTCCCCGAGAGTGTGGAGTCAACGTCTCAACTGTAGGTTATGCTCACATGTTAGGCAGTGGCGCTGTACCTTGGGGAGCAGAAATGAGACATGCAGTTGTATTACTAAGCTTGCTCTCTGCTGCCGTATCTGCCAAAATGTTGAATAATGCCTCACAAGTGATTCAGTCTTCGACAAGGCCTTTTTTTGGGCCAATTCCCAAAGCTAACTGTTGCAGATTCAGTACAGCTACACCTGGAATATTCAGAGATTCCATAGGCTTAAACAGTGAAGTAACAGTTGACAAGAGAGAGAGAGAGAAATGATGGAAAGAAGAGACCTGCCACAGAAAAACATGCACAAAGTACACCAGGGAAATATGAGACTCTATTTAAAACCTTTATCACAAATTTTTATTCAAAGTGCTGAGGAAATTGAAAACATTATTAAGCAAAAAGCCACAAAGGAGAAAAAAAGAGAGAAACAGAGAGAAATAAATAGAAAAAAAAAATACAACTTACAAACAAACTACAAACAATCCTGTAGGTACGATTTTAAATTAAATGAGTTCAGATCATTAACAGTAAGGACGGTCCCATTGAACGGATAACCTGATAGATATATGTATGTTATAACAAATTATAAAATAGTATAGCACTCAAAAGAGCGCAAACCTCCACCGAGGCAACGGTCCTCTTATGAGAGCACATTTAAATGTACAAAATCTTAATTTTACACATTAATATATATCAGTCCTCTTAACATGTCTAATTTTAAACAAAATAAATCCTTGATGGAGTTAAACATTTTAAAATGTTTATTTTTGTTTTTAGGTGGTAAAATCTCTGTGACATGAAGTAGGACATGATGCAGAAACAGAGGACAGGTAGGAAGAGGATAGTTTGAGGGTGAAGGGGTGGACAGAAAGAGAGAAGGAGGAAAAGGCGACACTAATGCAGACTGAGTATAAGAATGGAAATTAAATGGGGTTGATTATGATATGAAAGAGAAAAGTAGAATGAGTGGATGATTAGCCATAATCTAAGAAGAAGGGAATGATGTGAGTGTAGTGCCCTCACAGTCCCTCTGAATGACAGGTCATGTCTCACAAGTGATTAGACTGCTCTGAGCTTTGGAAAGAACGGACGAGGAGAGGAAAACCGAGACAAAGCGGTTGTCGAGGGAGGTTGAAAGAGAGATTCTGTGAGAGTAAATAAGTAAGAGGACATAACAAACAAGATCTGAAGCAGCAGGGTAACTTATACTGCTTTTAGACATACACTGAACTACGGATCATTTCCTGAAATTATCTGTTGAAGCTGTATGCAAATGTCCAAGTCAGTCATTCCAGACATTTACCAGAAGATTTCCTGCCAGCCCCCTAAAGAAATGTCTGAGTGAGCCCATGTGAGAATACAGCAGAGAATTCACAGCGAGCGAGTGGGCGAATTGATGATGTTTCTAACATGTGACTGACGCAAAACTGAAAAAAACACAAAAGTAAACAAATCTCAGGATGAAAGAGAGGAGCCATACACATTCATAAGTAAGCTGAGGAACATCTTTAACAACATTAAAGGTTCAGTTCCCCCAAATCAAAATATGTATTTGCTTTTACCCCTCATGATTCATTTACCAGTGTTTAGAGATCAGCTTGTGATTTCTGCTACCAGTCAATAAGTTATACAATAAGTGGAATTTTTCAGTTATGGTGCTCACAGCATGTAAAAATTCGACTTAAATAATTCAGAAGCAACAGTGTTTTGATTAGTCGGGATAATTTGTAGATCAGAACAGTTTTCACTGAAGCGACATTCTGCAGATGAAGCCAGGACTGTAAAACACTGAGGTCCAGAGCCTCCCCACCGAACCCAACCACAAACCAACCACGCACCAACCCTCACTCGGACACTTTTGACCAGAGGCCAAAAAGAATGTCCATATTTTAAATAATTAGGATTTTTTCATATTTCATTCATTGAGTTAACTGTTCAATTATACATGAAAGTCTAAATGTTGTTTCAAAGCTTTGTCTTCACAGCCAAGATTAACATTCTTCTGGAGAAATACTGAAAAATGTTATCTATTTACTGGTTTGCTGAAATAACATGGTCAAACTTGCTCAGTCCAAGAAGAATCCTGGAAAAAGCTCAGAAAATAATCACCATGTGCAAATAAATAAAGGAAATACCCAGCACATGACCTCAGTGTCCTCAACAGCCCTGAGCAGGAGAAATAGTCCTTAACGACGACTGTTGGCAGTCAGTTATTTATCCACATTCACCAGCACATTGTTCCTGTGATGCTGATTTTTAAATGTAACTTTCAGTGCTGAGAGCATCACAAACTATATCTATCTATTCACCTCCGTTGCAGTGAGGCGGAGGCTGAAACTCTGGCATCCCTCCCAAAGCCCTTTGTTCCTACTGAAGATGCAAATCCTTGAAAATAGGTCATATATGCTCTTTTATTGTCAGAGAAAGCTCAGTAATGTTCTCAAACTGTTGGTCACTGCAGCTTTAAGCACATGCCACTAAAATAGGAGTAAATAGGGACTATGTTGGGGACTATTTTCAGCCGTGGATGGATACATATTTTAGGTTTTATTGCATATCTATAGCAGCAAGATGGTGATAGTGCAACTGAGTCAAAATAAACTGCAGTGCACATGTTCTTTGTAATGAAGGAACATTACTGAGGTCTGTGGCACAGGAACGGCGTTACAAGACGTACGATGATTATCTCATTTGTACGATAAATTCACCCTATGTACGATGTATGATCAGTAATGCCAAAATTATCACAATATTCGATAATTTCATCATTTGAGCACATTATTAGGAGTTGTTATTATCAGTAACAGCAAAATATAGATCTACGTCTGTTTATACAATACAAAATGTACATTCTTAGATAAGACTTGCGTACGATCAGTTTCTGGAAAATAGATTAATTTTAAGCATCTAGTTCAATACTTCAATATTTCACATGTGGCAACGTTGCACAGGAAATAAGAGATGTATTTGATGTAGATGTAGATAATTTAGTAGAATAATTCATTGTTAGTTGTGATTCTGTCATGAGATTTGTTGACAGTATGAAAAATTCAAAACACATCTTTGAGATAGTGGTGTCAGTGTGGTGAACAGATGGCAGTATGGGTAATGGAAAGGGTAAGAGGAAATGCTGTGTACACTGGATCCATAGATGGAATAATAATGTCGAGGTAAATTGCATGTAGCACTCATCTTTACAATTAATTTAAAACTCAGCATGATGAAGCTGAAATGTTCAGATAATGATGGATTCGATGGAAGTGTGAGGTTAGAGGCGAATTGTGCATTAGCTGTCAGTCATGCGTGAGAATACCTTCATTACCTTGCTGAACCGAGTGCAGCGTATTTACTGTCAGTGTGGGTAAGAACGTCAGGTTTCAGCCTGCACACACACACATGCACAGACACACAGATCACCCGCCCTTATATCTCCACCACTGCCAATCCCTCCACCATCACTTGACACTACAATGTTATAACCTCATTAAAGTAAAAAGTAGGTAACACATCATTTCTGTCCCTGTGGGTAAAATAGAAGGGCATTGGGGGAGATGGGCTTTGATGTGGAGAGGAGGTAGTGCACCTAACCCGAGGAGCGTTCAGCCTCCTGCATGACTAACATGTATGACTGATTGCCCACGTGGATGGATACACGTAGTTCAGATATCTGTGTGCATGCATCTCAGATTGTTAATGTATACAGAGTGTAACAGTGCATCCAAGTGTAAATTGTCCTAGAGGGCACGTATAAGCAAAACATTTTTTACATTTATTTTTAAGTTCGATATAAGTGACTGAGAGATCAATGATTAAAATGTTATGTGATGTTATCCAAACTGAAAAGCAAGTAAACAAAAAGATCCATTCATTATCTCTACCGCTGATCCTTTAAGGGGCGTAGGGAGCTGGAACCAAACCCAGCCGACATCAGGGTTAGAGGCAGGTTAAACCCTGGGCAGCATGACATCATATCAGGGTGAAAAACAACCATTCACACTCACATTCACACCTACGAGCAATATAGGAGGCTTTCACACCTGCTCATCTCAGGTGTCATCTCATCTGTTTTTTCTGGACCTTCGGATTTATCTGTTTAATCGGAAACAAAATAACTGCTATGAAGACCACGATGTGGACCAACGGACCAAAGTTTAGTCCGACCAAAAGAGGTGGTCTCTGTCTGGATCAAACTGAATCATGGTTACGTTTGTTTGCTGTGTGAAAACACATTTTTGGATAGTTCAGAGTTTCTGACCAAGTGCATGAAGCAGAGACAGCATTAAACAATGGAAGAAGAAAAAAATAGCAGAAGCGGCTCACATGATTGCTTGTAGTCTTCGCCTCTGACGATGTCGGTAGTATTTGTTCAATTTCTCCATTTAAAGGAGAAACTGTCAAGTAAGGTAGATGCAGCCAACATAAGTGAAGATGATGGAACACACATATGTCATACAAGAGTCTTCAGTCTCCATAAATTGCACTAGACTGCATCAAATGTAACAATTTGACAAAGATATGAACGTTAGTCCAGACATTCAAGTGTGAAAACGCATTATTAACCTACTTATTAACCTAAACTACATGTCTTTGGATTTTGGGATAGAGCCATAGTACCTGAGAAAAACCCACAGACACAGGAGAACATGCAAATTCTACACAAAAAGATCCCGGTCGAACCGCAGCTCAAACCCAGAACTCTACTGTGAGGTGTATGTAAACAGAAAGATGACAGATTTAAAGGGTAGGTCAGGATTTTGGTAAATTTACTTTCATTCCAAGAGGAAGAGGAGAAGACTGATATCAATCTATCGTCTGTGAGTTGAGTAGGGAGCAGGAGGCAGAACATGTTAAAGCTCAGTAAACCAGCTGTGCCCTGGCACGGTGCCTGCTCACAGATCGTATCATCTCTGAGCTGCAGTCAGAGATGCTGCAGCAGAGCAGTTATTTATTCGTTGTACCCTCTCTAAATAAGTGAGCCTAGGAGGTGTTATTCCGTGTATTCCAAGCCAATAGTGACGTGTATTTTGTGAAAACTGTGAACATGAAAGTTTATCGATTTTAAAAGAAATGTACAAACTACATCATGTGGAACTGTGAGGATACTCTCACATTTGTTAAAGTTGAGCTTTGACTGAATACATTTCTCTTACAAGAGAAAATAAAAATATTGTGTTCAACTGGAAAACAAAACTGTCAGCATCTATTGGATAATAAAGCCGAAATACCCAGATTCTACAGGTTGCACCTTCTCAGATGTGAGGATTTGATGCTCTTTGTCATATATGATAATGAACTATCTTTTGGTTTTGGGTCGCTGTTGAATAAATGAGGACATTACACATTTAACTCGCGCAGACACGGTTGGTTCTCAAAATGTTGAACTCTTCCTTTAATTCAAAATTTTTTTGCTTGTAGAGAAGTATCGATGATGAAACAGTTAAACAGTGTTAAAGCTTCACCTGGCACCTGCAGTCGTCTCAGTCAGCTTTCACTCTGGACAAACAGATGACCCCTGACATGATGCTGCTCTCATTACAGCTCCTCTGGCATGTCGCCCACAGTCAAAAGCAATCGTGACTAATCCATCTTGACTTCTATGTTCCCACAAGTTGCTTGGCAGTTTTGCATGGGTGACTTACTTACCCTTGACCAGTCCAGGACACCAGCCATCAGGAGCTCATCTCTTCCTTCTCCCCCCTTGACAGAAACGTCTGTCCGTAGCCTACATGAAATATCATAGAACCAGGTGGCCATCTTACCTGTTGTGCTCTCCGCAGCATACCAAGTGTGTTTGGAAAGTGTTGTCACAGCTCCTTGATAATGAATGAGTCACCTTGTCTTGTGTTAAATATTCATGACCAGTTGATATTGCATTGGAGTTTATGTCTGGTAATAAGTCACAAGTAAAATACTTTGTATAATGAAAGACAACTCATATTGTTGTAACGTCTTTTCATATAGATACAGAAAAGCATTGAGCCACAAACTGTATTTAGTGTATTTGTTACTGAGGCTCGCAGGACCTGCGCCACAATCATCTCTGTCCTACCTTCTCTCTCGTGCTGCATCACTCATGACCTTGTTTGTTGATTGGCTCTCTCGTTTCCAGGACGACCACTCCATGTTTTTTCAGTTTGGACCGTCCATCGAACAGCAGGCCTCCGTCATGTTGAACATCATGGAGGAGTATGACTGGTACATCTTCTCTGTTGTCACCACATACTACCCAGGATACCAGGACTTCGTCAACAAGGTAAACAAGCAAACAAACCCTCATTATAACAGCCATGTTATATATATATATATATATATATATATATATATATATATATATATATATACCATTGATTTGCTGCATTATCATCAAGGTAAATGCTTCATCTTTCTGCATAATATAGTACTTGGCAATAAGGTAAGGACAGACATTGTAGGTGTGTCTCAATTCAGGAGCTGCATCCTTCTGAGGCTGCATTTGAAGACAGATTGCGTCACAGGGGCGCAACTAGGCCCTCCCAATTTTAAGAGACACGAAGGCTCCAATGAGTGGATCCTTCCCAGCCTAATCTTTCCCACAATTCATGGCACCCTGGTTGCAAAAGTTTTTTTAAAGAATTCATGACGCCAGCAAGAGACAAGATGTCCAGTATCAAGTATCAGGTTTCAACTCAAGCTAACAACTAACAGTACACCTGGTGTGAGGGGCTTTAAAACTTTCTTATCGTGTCCAACTGCCGCTCTGATGCTATGCGACAGCAGTAAGGGGTAGGACAAGCTGGTGATGCTGATCAAGGAAATCCTCTGTAGATCAGACCATTTCATTTTGTTTTGGCCATGCAGACTGTGTCCTCTGAAGGATGCAACCCCTGTATTGGGACACAGCCTATGAGGACTATTATCTTGAAAGATGCATTTACTAGTTTTATAAAAACTGACTCCAGAGGCAGCAGGATACTTATTATTACAGAGCTAATGGTCTTTTTCAAATGAGACACTCACTTTCACTCTCGGTCCCAGGCTTATTAGGATTATTATTACTTTTGTCATTTAAGACATTTCTTTTGCTGTTTGTTCAGCTATGCACAGATGGTGAAATGATCTTAACAAAAGCAGTGATGGTCTGGTCTCAAGTCATTATTTCAAGCTTTTAGAAATGATGACGTTTGGTAGAGACTGATGTAAGAGGGGAGAAAGTTCCAATTTCTGATTACTTTAATGGAAAAGGCAGATTGGCCGAATACGTCTGTCTGAATGCAGCCACTCACCAAGGCTTCAACCTCCTTATCTCTAGGGCTAAGAACAGACTTTTTTATAGAAGGGTTGGTTCTAAATTACGTTGAACATCAGACATCTGAATAGAATTTAAACAAAATAACCTAACCATATTTTCCAAATAATACTAAGATTGAGAGCCCACCCCCCTCTGAAATGCTTTTCACTTAGATTTTTGTTTGATAAATGTTATGTGTATCTCATACTTAGTGCTATGGTTTATTATATCTACTGTATATCTGCAAACGCTATCAAATATATTTGAAAATGACCATCTCAAAGCCTTTGTGAATTAAATAGCGTGTTTGCAACTATAATCAGCATCATGAACCCTTTTCCATCCTATGCTGGGCTCCCAGGACATAGATAAATTCCTGAACATCTCACTCGGATATTTATGTTCTTACATACAGCCCCTCTGGAAAATTGCAGCAAAATATGCTGACCTTAGCGAATGTCTTAAAGCGGCTCAAGAGAGCGGCCCTTAAATCCCTTTAGGCTTAACCATTAGATGCTGTGATATGAGCCCATAGAAAAATACATTTGACAATATCTCCGTGTGTAAGGGTATAGCCTTAAGATTACCTAATCTCGCTCTTGTTACATTTACAAAAAAATCAACCACAGCTTCCTACTCCCCGGAGACGTGTAAAGACAGAACAGTTTTGCAATCTGGGAGCTGGAGGAGGAGACATCTCAGTCAGTTTTGTTCCAGTTCCTCTCCTTAAGAACTCCACTGAATGTGCTCATCCTACACCTTTTAAAATCACATCTCCCTTTTCTCTCTAGGTTCGCAGCACCATCGACAACAGCTTTGTGGGCTGGGAGCTAGAGGAGGTCCTCCTGCTGGACATGTCCGTGGACGACGGCGACTCCAAGATCCAGAACCAGCTGAAGAAACTGCAGAGTCCTGTGATTCTGCTCTACTGCACAAAGGAGGAGGCCACCACTATCTTTGAAGTGGCTCATTCTGTTGGCCTCACCGGTTACGGCTTCACCTGGATCGTCCCCTCCCTGGTGGCCGGAGATGCAGACCATGTTCCCTCTGTCTTTCCTACAGGTACACCCTAACACAAAAGATAGACCTTGACTGTGGCCTTGATGGTTATCTAAAGTCCCCTGTTGCACAAAGCTGTCTAGTTCTTAAAATAGGACTAATTTGCTATAGATTCTGTTTAAATAATGAAATTAATATTTTAGGCTGACTGAGCAATGGTGTCAAATGCTAAGCTCTGTTCACGGTTGAATACTGGAAGAAAAACATTTCACAACACAAAGTTGTCCCACATTCTAAAATGGTCCTCTCATTCATACAGAGTTCTAAGGGTTTGTTGTGTTTTGGACAGTATTTATTTCTTGATTTCTGATGTCTCCACAGCTGCCACCCGAACAATGCTGGCAACGTGTTTTACATTTTTGTTTTGTAGATATATATAGAGACTCCGATGATCAGCTCTTCCTCAATCTTGTGTAAAGTTAAATCGATTAAAGTTCCTTTCTACCTCGCTAACATCAAAAGCAGTTACACATTTATTTATTTTTTAAATGTAGTTAAACCCACTAAAAAAAGAAGATTGAGTCCTTCCCAAAGCCCAGTAGATTAATTTGACCTGGGATTGAATGCCTATTGTTTCCATTCCCACTGCAGACAAAAGCCAGATGTGAGTGGTTGTTTGACCAGTGGAAAAGGGGCTGTGTGTAGTGGTAGTTGAGCAGTAAACAACTCTGTGTCACCATTTCTGCTTGAATCTAGATGATCGTGATTGGATGTCTGCCTGTCATTCACAGGATGTTGATTCTTCATTAACTTTTCTCCGTAGTGTAGGTAGGTTGAGCTACAAAGCCAGGTCTTCTTCACAGTGACTAGCAGCCTTCACTTCCCCAGAATCTGTATGTGTGAACAGCTTGGTAATGTACTTGGCCAGTCTGACAAGTTTCCTTGGACAAATTAAAATGACTGGCAATGTCCTCACTGCTATGTTTCCAACAAGTCGGTGTGTTCACTGAAACTCTTTCCCTTCTCATTACTGAGGTTTCCTTCCACCTGCACATTTTCAATTTATGGTAGTTAGTTTGAACGGCTAAGAACCATATTTGTTGGATACAGAAATGATGTAGCCAACATGTTTATTTGCATGTAGAGCGAGGATGTGAGATGCGATCGCAGGCGCTCACAGGATATAAATAATGTCAGGTATGAAAAGAGCTCGTAATGACACACATGAAGCTTTTGATTCACTGGCATCCACAGACGTTTTCTCACCTCGGAAGAGAAGAAAAATGGCCGCAGACGAAAACACCAGATCTGTAGGAGCGAAGAGGAGACTGTTTCATGGCTCTTAGTTCAGAGTTAGCTTAAGTCTCAATACCTGCCATTATGATAAAACGGCTCTGCTCGGCTAATGTGGAGTGATGAGGTCTGGAGTTTTCAGTTGTAGTTTTTAACAAGGAGTAGCTTTGGTGCCCTCCCTCAATATGTGTTGTATTTATCTATGGTATCTATTTGACTTTAAGCAGACAGTATAAACAGCAGAACTTTATTACCAGGGTCTTCCCATTTTCATTCACTGATCCCATCTCGTGTTTAGATAGAATCAGAGAATCAAGAGTCAGATGTCAAACTCAGGATTAAATCAACTCATGTTAACAGGTCTTTATTGATCATGACATTAAAATCCACATTATATTGAATTATTCTGTCGTAAGTTCTCAAAGACTTTGTATTAAAAAGTGGGCACAAGTGACAGATGGGCTTGTTTGCATATATGCAAATGTTCTCCTGGTGTATTTGCAGTACGCTGTGCCAGTTAGTGGCAGGCTGCATACCAATTTCTGTTAACCACAGGTAAGCAACACTTTCATTTGTTTGGGGGATCATTTGGAACTTTCTTCTCATTTTACCTTAAATCCCAAAATAATACCTCACATAAAAAAGAGCTGTGGGATGTGTGATCCAAGAGGATTCCAAGTGATGAAAAAGACCCCTCTCTCATTTTGCAGGGCTCCTCATATTGGAGTGTTTTAGTCATGTATTTCCATTTACCTGTGTGTCCCATTTTAATGCTAAAGTGAACAAGCAGGTTTGCCTTTTTTCTCAAACAGATCTACACACAATCCAAACCAGCCACGAAAAATGACCTAAAAATTCAGTTGTTTATGGGTGTAAGAAATTGATGTTCCTCATGCTTGACAAGACAACCATAACAAAATGAGCTGAAGGAGAACTGATGCTCTTATTTAGCTAATTTCCCATGTGTTTTCCACCTGCGTGATCATTTCCCTTTTATAAATAGCAAAGTTAACTCTGACACATAACAAAATAAAACATTGTAGGTATGATTCCACTCATAATTCCGACTCACTGCTCTTCCACTTTCCAGCGTCCTCTACAATGCATTCTTTTTTTTTGGTATATCTTTTTCCCCCTCGGCAGTTTTTCATTGTACTCTGCTTTCCGATTTGTATCCTCCCTCTCTTTCTCACCCTTTCCCTCCTTTTCATCTTCATGCCTCTGCGATGGCGACAGCTGTGGCCACAGGCATTGTGTTTTTTTATGGTTTATCTATCTGTCGCCCCGCCCATTCATATCTACGCAATATCTCAGGAGCGCCTTGAGGAGATTTCTTGAAACCAATCGGACACAGGGGTAAACTGATTTGAATTTGTTCCTCAAAGGTCAAGGCCACTGTGACCCCACAAAACATTTTTGGCCATAAATTTGTGACTAATCCAATTCAGTTCATCTTACTAAAGTCCTATTAATAGTATTCACTGCATATATTATACCAGTCTGGACAGACATGGATGTAAACTCCAACTTGACTGGTTGGCGATGGCAGTGTAGCCATGTGTTGATGGATGTAGCCAGGGTGTTTCATTTCTTTCTCCCTCTTCTTTTTCTTCCCTCTTACCAAACGTTCCTTCCTCTCGCCTTACTCCACCTCTCTCCTTCCCAGGGCTTATCTCAGTGTCTTATGACGAGTGGGACTACAACATTGAGGCCAGAGTCCGTGATGCAGTGGCTGTTATTGCCACGGCAACCTCCACCATGATGCTGGACCGGGGGCCGCACACGTTGCTGAAATCGAGCTGCCTTGGGACACCTGACAAAAAGAGCTCCAACACGGGCCACTCCAAGGAAATACTGAAGTGAGTCAATGCTGGGGAGTGGGTGGTTATGGGAGAACGGGGCGGAATGGCTGTGCATGTGTCCTTGCAACGTGAATTCTTTAGATGATTTATTTTTTGTTGGATGAATATGAAAAAAAAAAGCAGGACATAAAAACACAGAATATTTGAATATATTTAATTATTCCACAAAGTTATTTCGAGAAATGACCGAAACGATTAATCTATCAAAATATTCTTTTTCGGGAAGTTGTTAAATGGTTACAGCTCTAATGTGCATATTTAAAACCCATATATCTGTGCACATCTACAGGATTCTCATTTTGAAACAAAGCAATAAAGTCTGTCAGAGTTAGTTTATGCTAGCTACAACTGATAAGAGCTCTTACAGTGACGTCTATTGTTTCAGCTGTGAAATGAGAAGCTGCTTCTGTTTATAACGTTGTGAACGAGTTGTTTCAGAAATTAATCAGGATTTTGAGGGAAAAATCTACTACTGCTATTATTGTCAAGTGCGTTTGTGTTAACATCATATTTTCAGCTCAGATTGTTTCCTGTCTGTGCTGTAACAATCTACTGTGTTTTGATTAACTGTTTTTTGAGTATAGTTTCACCTACTGGAAAAAAAAACATGTTTATGGGTCGTGTTCATCCAGTTTCGTCTTTGGCTTTTACAATTATTTTGGTGGAGAAAATTGAATTGAGGATGGACTGAACAGAAGAAGATGAGATGAACAGATAATGATATTCCAGTCATGAATTTAGCAACAAAAAACCCAAGGCAACAAAACAAAGACGACAAATATAAGTTGTGCACATATACACACGAGCATAACAACATAGACACCTTCCCAGAGGAGAACCAGAGTTTGTTTAATTAGCCAATAAACATCTAAGAAACAAGACGTTAACTCTCAGACTTCTAACATCATGTTGTCTTATCTGGAGCTTAACCCACAGCCATTGTTAAAGGAAAACATCCTCCTCTCTCTCTTCCTCTGAACCTCCTTGTTTTGCTTTTTGGCGTTTTACAGGAGCATTGGTATTCAATAATTAATCCCCATTTAACTTCATAGGGCGTACTTTTACAGTTCACATTGATCAGTGATTCCACAGCTAATTGAATGCTTGGGGACAACGGGATTAATGAAGAAAAAGAGCCAAAGAACAACAATGGGGTTATCGCCAGCACACAGAAACACGTGTGTGTGTTTGTGCTGTTTTAGCATTTCACTGCTCTTTAGGGTTAAGTCTTATAAAAGCTTAGTATTACTCAGCCCTCCTCGGATGTACAGTATGTGAGCCGTACAAAGCGATGCCCCTGCCTGCCTTTCAAACCCTATTTTTCCCCTAATATTTAACATTTCCTCTGTTTTTGTTTGCTTCTCTGTATTTTTTCACTGTCAGTTTGAATTCGAGCAGAGTGAAAATCTTGACAGACATTACGCAACCTCCGCCGTCTGGCTGCTTTAATCTTCAGGTTGAGTTTGATTTATTACAGTAAATTTTGGGTCTTGTCTTTACCCGTGTTATGTTTTTAATATCAGGAGCACTTATGCGTGCCGTCTAGGATTCCGGGCCTGACATAACAATAACAGTGCAGCCATGAATATTTCAGTCCCTAAAGGACGCTATCAGACGCAGGGTTAGCTCTCAATCATCCTTCAGGCACACACCTGGGACGCTACTTCGCTGTGTGTGTGTTGAGAGTGGGGTGATGCGCATGTGTGTTTACCAACCAACCATTCCATTTTTCTCCATTTGACTGGGCGAAGGCAGAGATTTTGGATCGGGCGGATCATGGTGGTGACCCCGGGGACAAGAAGCAGCCCAACACACAAACAGTCACATAATTCCACCTTTTCCATCCAGTCGTCCCTGGAGACAAAAGCAATAACAAGGCCATATGTCTCTGCGTGGTCCTGTATAGCTATGGGCCACAGCGGGCTGCATGCACGCTGGATTAGCATGCCATCCTGTCTGTGCTGATGGACGGAGATGGGAGGCCCTGTTGAGTCACGCTCTGCGATTTGTTTAGGGGCTACTTGACCTTATGGGGCATACACACACAAACTCTCACACATAAATACACTCGCTCCTGCACAAACACACACACACAGACCATCCACTGTTTCCTACCTCACAGAGAGCACAGGAACTCTGGGATAATGAGAAAATGTGCACCAAGTGGTTTTGGATGAGCCGCTCAGGGGCTTATTTGTGCTTGGATGTTGCAGGGAAAGGGATGTTTTCCTGTGATTTGTTTGTCTGTGTACGCTTGAATTCGAATTTCTTCTCAAATACCTGGTGCCTGCGTGCAAAGCCGCGCCTTTAGATGGGATGTAAGGGATGATTATTGTTTTTGTTGTGAGTTTTCTTTTACGTGATCTGACGAGACATTTGCGTTCATGTCTGTGGGCTGGCTGCATGCAAGGCCTTTCAGCGCAGCTTTGTCGACAGCCTTTTCTGCAGGCCATCTGACACTTTTGCTCCCTCTTGTGCATGTCATGGCTCTCATCCTATTTCACCTCCAAAGTAGTTTTTTCCTGCAGCAGGCGAGTAATATTGCATTTTTCAACGGCAACAATGAAAGTGTCTGTCTGTTTGTTAGCAGGTCAGCTGGACAGTTCATTGTGCTGTTGGGCATCTAGAAAATAAGTGACCGTGTCTTTTCATGGACTCTTCCTCACCATGGAAGTGGGTCAATTTACACATCTCTGTCACCTGCACCTTCCCATTTCTTTTTTCTATTTTTCTCTCCTTTCTTTATGCCTCAGTGCCGGCGACAGCCAGTGGCCAGAGGCATTATGTTTTCTTGTTATAAGTCCTTCCGTTTGTCAGTCCGTCCCAGTGTACTAGAGAGGTCACATGATATGCATTTCAGGCATACTGTGGTAGTGAGTACAGACGGGGATTTAATGTGATATGGAGCCAAAATGCTTGTTTGAACAGAGATTGTTTTAGATCACCTCTGTTTCCTGAGCATCTTTGGCTTGTCACCCTTTTTTTCTTATTTCTTTTCTTCCTCTTGCTCTGTGATGCTCGTACGTCTCTCAGTGAAAAGCTTTTTCAAATACATGAAGCCAAAATGTTGAATCAGAGACCAACGATTCCCCCCCCCCACTTCCTTCACCCTTTTTCTTTCTTTCTCTGTCAAATTTTCTATATATAGAGTCATTGTAGGGAGGATTAGTGCTTATGAGGACAAGATTACTTATATTGAGCTTGAATTCAATTTCTCTCATTTAAAATCTTTAAAAATTCTGTTAAGTCTCAAATCATAGGATCTTTTACTTCTATGACTGTATGACTCCTTGCCTTAGTGTCTAAATAAATGTCTTTGCTTTTTGATTTTGGAAGATTTATACCAAACGTTTCCTCTGAAATGACATCAATTTTCTCCTTTTTTCTCACAGGAATAATACACAAAAAACATGCAAACCCTGATTTAGCTGGGAAATGATCTGCACACGGCCCATAGCTGTTTTTAATATTGAATGAAGTGTTTTGGGTTGACTTAATGCACCCTGCAGCAGTGCTGTGTAAAATCACACAGAGCCAAGATGTTTTTTCAAATGTTAGCTCATACAAAATATTGATTTAATAATACTAATATATTTTGAGTAAACATTTTCTCTAAGTAAATATATTTTAGGCTACATCCAAACATTGTATTTTCTGCTTATTAAGAGGAAACACAAGGCTCATACAGTGTTTTCAAACAGTCAATAGTTTCTATTACAGTTTGTCATAAAGTCAAAGGATTTGCACTCTTGAATCTAGGCTTGCGGCAGTACAGTGGTGCAGTGGTGAGAAGGTTCCTGGTTTAAATCCTGGTTGGGTCGGGATCTTTCTGTGTGGGATTGCATATTCTCCACGTGTCAGTTTACTCTGGCTTCTTCTTAAGCGCAGAAAAAAGATTTGGGTTAGTTTTATTGGAGACTCAAAATGTATCATTGGTGTGAGTGTGAATGGTGGTACAGCTCTGTAATTTGGCTCTGTGATACACTTCCCCTGAGACCTGGATGGATGGATGGATAATTGGAGGGAAGGCTTTTCATGAAGGTGGCGTCAGGTGTGTGTGGCCAAGTTAAACATCTACAGATATTTTACGTGCAAAAAGAGACAAAACACTTAGATTATAAATCCAATAGAGAAAATATTACTTTATAAAGTTTCCCTTTTGTGTTGAAATATTCTTAAGCAAGTTGCCTCCACTAAGATCCAGTTGAACCTCATATGAACCCTTATAACATATGTTGAATAGCTTATCTCTCATTCTGCTCCAAATTAGCAAATTTTTCTTATGGTGGCCAAGAACAGAATCTTCCCATCTTGAAAAAAAAATGATTATTTTTCTGATTATCATATCATAAATACCTCTTTGAGGTTTGCAGGCTGGTCAGTGTCATTGCCTGTTAAGTGCTTGTTCACATTTTAAATGAGAGACGGCTCTCTCTGATACAGTGCCCCCTCTCTCCAGACTCCACAGGTATCTGTCTGATGTCTCCTGCTCCACAGGGGTCCTCATGGGCCCAGATGACATGGAGCTCCTGTGGACTCACTTATTAAAGGCTGCGGCTCAAAGAGACTCTGAGCCTCAGATCTTTCCTGTGTGTGGGCCACAACACTTGTTTATGTTGTCAGAGCTGTGCCACCAGCAACAAATGAGTCAATTAATAAGTAATTCTTCTAATTTATATGTATGATGTTAAAACTAAGCTTTTTGATTTTTATGATGGTTTTTTTCACCAAAATTCCCCAAAAAAGGGCTTATTTAGTACAGTCCAAGAATAATGCTGGAAGTACAGGGAAATGGAAGGGCGATGACTGCGTGTTGAGCATGGAGATGATGTTCTTGGAGGTGAAGTGCAGGCTGAAGGGTGAACAGGTGGGCAGGTAGGCAGGTACTCACAGTGACTAATGTGACAAACTGACTGTAATTTTGATGACCTGAACAGAAGTTACCACATAAGTTGACGGATCAATCTGGCGACGAAGGACCGGAACGCTGAAGCTAATATAGTGCACATATAAATTCAGACCACAAATCAAAAAAGAGAAAGAGCAAAACTATAATTCAGATCATAAAGACACCACACTACTGTTTTTCAGCCCTCCAAAGAAACATTTTATTTTGATGTTTTATGAAATCCAGTAATATGTTGTGTGTTGTGGTATAGTGGTTTGTACACTGGCGTTTAATGGTATTTTGATCAGATAAAGAGCCCTTGTCACATGTGTCCTGCTGTGATTCCTGAGCGGCACAGCTCTCACACCATATGTACACAGCATTACCATAATTGAACATATTTTCTGTAGTTGGATGTTGCATCATCCCCTCACACAGTCACTGCTTCTGTCCTACAGGATTCACAATATACTGTGGTTACCCTGTTTACCCTCACATTAGAACATTGAAATACTATTTCGATCTATATATGCATATATATATATAAAGAGAGAGAGAGATACACACACACATAGATATATATACACACACATTATATGTGTATTTTTTTTATTCCTGCATTGCAGCTTCACTCGCAGATAAAAGAAAGTAATATTACGTGGCTCTGAGAAACGTGAAGAGATTTGAGGGAAGAGGAGGGATTGTGTCCATGCCATTGATGATTCAGTGTCTCTGTAACTAAAAAATAAATTCCCCTCACAGCCAGTGATTAGTTGGGGAACAGTTGGTGAGCAAGGCGCACACGAGCGCTGCATATGGCTGTGATGAAGCCGCATGAGGTTCTGTTAGTTGCTCATCCTAGTAGTTTTCTTTTTTTCTTTTTTCTTTCTTTCCTCTTCCAGCAGAGTCAGAGGGGAGTTCTGACATGAGAGGGGATCAAAAGGCACATAAAAGCTACATCAATAGTACAGGGCTACAAAATGATAAACAGAGCAGCCTCCTCCGCTGTAAATTCACAGCATGCTGCCTTCTTTGTAAAGGCACAGGTTAATGTGCGGGCAGAGGAATCGTATTGATGTGTGATTCGATGCGCCACTCAGAGGTGAGATGCAGAGATTGATCTGAAAGTGAAAGACGGCGTGAGGGGAGGTGGATAAACACTCGGGTTTAGACAGAAAAAAATACTCCCCTCTTTCTGTCGCTCGCTTTCTCCCTTTCAACCAGCCTCTCTCGGGTGAGATTACTGTTCCCATGGCAACGCAGCTGATTGCATGAAAATTGCTGTGGTTGTGGGCGCCATGGCAACACATTACATTATATTATATTACAGTGTTAAGAGCCTCCCTGCATCCCCATGTTTCGCTTCTGGGTTGATTTACACTTGTCACCTCATCATGATGATGACACAAACAAACTGGTCACGTGGGTCGTCATGGCGTCAATATGGCAACAAGTTGGACTTGCCGAGGCTCTGCTCACACCGTCTGGATCTCCCTATTCAAAGTGAGATTGTGTTTAGGAGGCTAATCCCATGTTACATGCACATTACAGCCCCTTTGGTGGGTCGGCCAGCCAGTGTGCAGCAATAGGCATTTTCATGGAGGCTTGAGTCATATTATTGACTTAGTCCAAGCATGGAGCCTACTTATTGTGTGTGTGTGTGTGTGTGTGTGTGTGTGTGTGTGTGTGTGTGTGTGTGTGAGGTGAGATATAAATACAGTCGAAGACATTACAGATAGAAGTACTCCATGTTCTAGTAGGAGGTACTTACTATCTTGTGTAAGTTTCAGGCCCGTTGCTCATCTGTTGTCTGCATTTTTTTATTCACTTGTGAATAGATTTATTGTCTTATTTTCACAGTGTTGACTCGGCATGAGATGATGACGGGTAAAATGTGCCCGGCACATCCTTCTTTAAAAAGTGTGCACACACGCAACACAGGCACACACACATACTGCCCCTCACTCCTTGCATTCAGACAAGATATTTATTTCTCCAGTGGATTGTTTCAGAGGCAGAGCATCTCCATGGTGATGGCAACCCACAGATCAGGACAAGGAAAAGAGGGAAGGAGGCGGCACAGGGAGAGAGACAGTGTGTGTGTGTGTGTGTGTGTGTGTGTGTGTGTGTGTGTGTGTGTGTGTGTGTGTGTGTGTGTGTGTGTGTGTGTGTGTGTGTGTGTGTGAGTGTGTGTGTGTGTGTGTCATTCCAGCTTATCTGCCACAGCTGCACACTTGTTGACACATATATTCTGATATGTATTCACACAAGTGATTAATACACTCTCGCTCTCTCCTTGCTCTTCCATCTTTCTCCGCTGGCGTCTTGATGATGTCGATGTCCTCACTCTCTCTGCTCTCTCTCTCACCCTCACAGCCTCCACATACTCCCTCTCTCTGTATCTCAGTCTATCTGGTGCCATATACAGTATTTTACCAAGGCTCAAACTGGGTCATCTTTTCCATATTTCACACTACAGAGAAACCTGGTGGAGAAAAGCAGCATTAGAAAGACAGTCTCCTTGCTTTTTAAAACCACATGAATTATATATATGTATATATATATATATATGTATGTATAGATAGATAGATACATATATACATATCTACATTTATAGGAAATCTGTTATTCTAAGAATTTAACAGTGTTGTGCCTTAGGACCTCATACTTTCAAAGCTATAACACAGATATATAATAAAAATACATGAAATACCAACTAACTGAGATCTCAAGAATCAACAAGCCGATGTGTTCAAAGGGATAATGTTAAACCTGTGGATAACAGATATTATAATGTTCATAACCATCTCCAGACATGATATTCTGTCTTAACACATTTCACAAAAGAACATCACTAATATTACACTGCCAGGTCTTTGAACTTAATATTTGACAGCACTGAGTCATTATTACACCAACTGTCTATGGTTTGTAACTGAAATATTTTAGCTTAATATTTTAATGTTCAAGACATTCAATTTGTATATTTCTTAAAGTAGTCACAATTTTAGTATGTTGATCGTATGACATTGATAGTGAAGTAACTTAGTAGTAAATTATGTGCTCATTTTTTTCCCCAACAATCTATCTCTTACATAATTCAAACATCAATGGATTACTGTGCAGAAGTGGCATACATTCATATTGTAATAATGGCCACTATGCATTTACCTACTGTCTCAATAACAAATACAGAGGAATATAAATGTATAATATTTTGCCATGAAATAGCCTATTTTACATTTAATTATAATTAAACATTTGCAATAGCACAGAACACTAGCCCCTCACATAGTGTCTGATTATATGATCATTAATGAGGAACTCCATGCTCTTTTTTTTCTTTTCTTGCTGTATAGTTTGATTTTAGTGATACCACTTTCATCTTTGAGCTGTTGCAAATGTTTTACTGACGATGGCTGATTAAGCATCTAAATAAATATGTAAAGAAATCAGGTTTTTGCTTTGATGAACTCTGAGAAGTATCATCTGTCGCTGCAGTGCTCCTCAGCTCTTTCAGCTCATTGTTTTGGTTTGGCAGACAGACACATTTTGCAACACGCTGGTCAATATAGTGGAGCTTTTAGTGGCTAACCATAGGAGATGGTAGAGACCAAAACTGGAGGTAAAAGAGAGTGAATATTAGACTTACAGTTAGCAGATGTCCAGAAAGAAGACTCTAAGAGAATGCTAATGTATCTCCATGTCTGCTTGTGTTGACAGCTGTATGTGCTGCCCAAAGTGGTCTAAAATCATGAAAGTCTATTTGCTGCACATATTGTTTTCAGAGTAATGACCATATTGATATTTGTAACTCAAACTCTTATTCTCGTTCTCAGGTACCTTATGAATGTTACGTTTGAAGGCAGAAACCTGTCGTTTAGCGAAGAGGGTCACCAGATGTTCCCAAAACTGGTCATCATTCTTCTAGACAAGGACAGACAATGGGACAGGGTGATTATCTTCTGTTCATTTGCTGTCTCTCTTCTTCATCTGTTCAACTTCTTCTCTTCCTGTGCCCAATTCCCCACTTCTTTATTCTTCTCATCTGTCCTCTTTAATTTTTCGCCCTCTGTGATCTGACGCGTCTGTCACTTTTTTCGTTTGGAGTACCTGCTGCAGTAGCCTGTATATCACACAGCCCTCCTCCCACTCACTCCTGCAGGTTGGCAAGTGGGAGAGAGGCTCTTTGACGATGAGATACCATGTGTGGCCTCGCTTTGAGCTGTACACTGGAGCGGAGGAGCGGGAGGACCACCTGTCCATCGTGACTCTGGAGGAGGCACCATTTGTCATTGTGGAGGACGTTGACCCGCTCAGTGGGACCTGCATGAGGAACACTGTGCCGTGCCGCAAACAGCTTAAACTAAGGTGAGATTCTAAAGTTGGATTTGGTCAAATAAGACTTTTTTAAAAATTATTTCACGAACACATGCATCACAATGTGAATGCATGTTAATATTTTACAGAACAGCGGCATTTGCACCTGCCTGGCTGGCAGGTGCCAACCTCATGTCTACATTTATGGGCGACTGAGTTTATAATTTGTAAATTTGTGGGTTCTAAATGAGGTCTACTGTTTTGTCTATTTAATTAGGGAAAAACATCTTTATTACATTAAACATGAATTCAACATCCAGATGTCCCTTTTTTCCACCGGCATTTAAACGCAGCATGAATTTTGGATCTGTGTGTAGCTGGAGTCTTTTTATATTATTTACTGTTATTCTATAAAAAAAATATGTTAAAAGTATTTTTAATCATTTGTTTACACGGGAAGCTATTTGGTACGTAATCTTTGCATAATTGTAGAGTCAAGGCCTTAAAAAATAACTTATCGTAGGTCATATTTATTTAAACATCAATATAGCAATGTGAATAATTTAAAACTTGTCTGTTGTAGCCTGTAACCTTCTTCACATTCCCAAAGTCAGTTGTAAAACCGAAAACAATAACCTGTAGATAAAAGCCGATAAAACGCAAACAGCAGAATATTGTGCAAACTGTGAATGTTAAGAAAAGATATGAAGACATTGATTGATGTTTTCATGAAAGATGCAAAAGTGTGCATAGTTAAATGTTAATAGCCATGGATTATTTTCCTTGTGATGTCAGTTTTCTTTTTTCCCCTCCTGCTGCAGAATACCGTGATGGTTCTCCCCCCCCCCCCCTCCCTCTCTTCACCCTGACCCTCTTGCTATCCTCTTCTCCTTGGTGTGTGATAATGAATTTTCTTCATTGGCCTTCTTTTCTATCACTAGCCTACCTGAAATCTCCTGAGGGTGTCCAACATCTTCTGGCTCACTGTTTTTTCTATTGACTGATCTTTCAACCTGCTCTTTCTCCGATTCCCCCCTTCTCTCCCTCTGTCTGTCTCTATCTTCCCTCAAAGACTTCCTCAAATACAGCGTTTCAGGAAAAGACATCAAAATGCCACAGAGAATCCATCCTATCCTGCCAAAAGTATTTCATGGGCCAGATGCACAGAGCTGTGTAAATTTGTCCTTGTGTGCATAAAAGCAAAACAAATGTGGACGCAGCCTCAGTGTCAGATAGATAAACCTCTGTGTTCACATTATTCCATGTCACATGGTGCATTTTATCTCAGTAATCATGAAGGTTGTTCACTTGCAGGACCCGAATTCATAATCCCACAATTGTCTATAGATGTGGGTTGACACACACTTGTGTGAATGCAAACACACTAAAACAAACACGTTTGTCCTTGGTCTGGCTCTGGTAAGGTCCTCCTCCCAGCTCGCCAAAGCCACCATTGTGTTGTTATCCACAGCTGTTGTGCACCTGTACCTGCTGTGAGCCAGAACAACCCACTGATTGATGACATGCAGCTCGGTCAAGTTTGCCACTCTTTGTTCATTATGCTCTGTCACCTCATCAACGTCTAACTGTCAGTGACAATGTGTTAACCTGTTTACTTGGGCCAGAAGAAAATTGCATTTGGATGCAGGATTTAATCAAGCGCTTAAATAATGACCTCAAAACCAACTTTCTTTCCACATTGTTTAATCCCACTGCTCCGTGTCTTATGTTTTTACCTCCACCAAGGAGGTTATCCTCTCTGTTTTTTTGTTAGCACTGGAGACATTATCAAAACTTGATGGAAGGATGTGGTTTCAGTCAGGGAATGACCCATTCAATTTTGATGCGGATCTGGAACAGATCACTCTCTTTAAAGGTCCAGTGTGTAAGATTTAGTAGAAATTGATCTATTGGCACAAATTGAATATAAAATAATCTTCATTATGTTTTCACTAGTTCGTTTCATAAAAATTATATGAATTGTAGTTTTCTTTACCCCAGAAAAGACCCTTTATATTTAAATACTTTATATTTACATCAAGGGGTCCTCTCTACGGAGGCCGCCATGTTTTTTACAGTAGCCTAGACTGAACAAAGTAAACATCTTTTGAGACGACTGAAGGCTGCCACAGGTTCTTTTTCATGTTTGGAAGGGCAGGGTGAGGTGAGGGGTGTTCAGCTGCAACATGCAATTTCACTAGATATCACAAAATGATACACACTGAACCTTTAACACTGTGAGATGAGGGCATTTTCCCACATTTTTGTGAATTTGTCAAGAAATAATAAAAATAACTTAGTGATATCTTTATTGTGATATCTATGAACAGCACATCTGGATAAAGATTCAGATATTGTGAATCAAAATGGATATTTCTATTAGGGTTCTTTTTTAGTTGCTATGCAGTAACAAATATTCCTTTCAACTATATAAGAGAATATATATTTTGCCTGTATTTAATGTGTATCAGTTGATTATCATGAGTTTTTGTTTGGCATGAAAACCTGATCTCAGACTTGTTGCTGCTCTTTTTTCTTTTTATTACCTCTTTTGAATCTGCCCCATGTGCACTTGAAACTAAATACTGTTAAAATGTTCTCTCCCATTGGTTCATCTTTACCTCCTCTGACCCCTTCTCCTCCTCCTCTTATCACCCACCAGCAACCAGACAGGTGATTCAGGGATTTACATCAAGCGCTGCTGCAAGGGTTTCTGCATTGACATCCTGAAGAAGATTGCCAAAGCTGTTAAGTTCACGTACGACCTCTACCTGGTCACCAACGGCAAACACGGCAAGAAGGTTAACGGGACCTGGAACGGCATGGTGGGAGAGGTGAATATGTTTCACACATAAATCCACTTACTGTGTGTGTTGCACCTTTTTTTGATAAAGCACTCTCTCTAAAATTAGCCTTCCCTACTGTGTAGGGGAAAGATGTGTTTTTGTGATTCATGTAAAATGTGTAAGTAGAAATGTGGATGTTGTTGTGAGGCCGAGCCTGACACCAGTAACAAGCAGCAGCTTGACATCTGCTGTAAACAGCTTAAACATACAATGACAGTTTGGTCGATTTCCCACAGACCTGCTGGCAGATCAGCTGATTGCAGATTTCACAGCTGGCAGATCACTGGAGACTTCGCCACACAACCATGAATTATTCCAGTGACTAAATCAGGCAGTATATTTAAAATTAAAATACATTCAGCGTGTTTCTCTGACATTAATCAGCACCAGTATATTACACCAGTATATGAATTACTACTGTAAGTATGTTTTATTAAGTGGCGCCTATTTAGCTCAACATTGTAGGCGTTGTGGCATCGTGGATACAGCATCCTTACAACTATTTTACTATTTTTAGGATCCCTGATGAAATGCAAAGTTATTTGTCATGTTCATAGTGAAAACAAAAGCTGCATCAGGTGACAGGGATCAAATCAAATTTAACATCTGTTTATTTGAGGAGTGAGAAGAGTCTATACTATCTGGCAAACTGGGAGAAATTGCATTTCTGTGAAAGAGTTAGAGTTATGAAAACCTAGCAAAGTGAAGGAGCGGCACAGTGGTAGTTAGCACTGGTTAGTGGTCTGGTTAGTCATTGCCTCACAGCAGTAAGGTTCCCGGTTCAAATCCCTGTTTTGGCCGGGGTCTTACTGTTCTCCCCGTGTCTGTTTGGGTTTACTTCAGCTTTCTCCCACAATCCAACCAATTGCTGATTGGGGTTGAGTTAAATGGAGACTGGATAGATGGATGGAAATAAAGTGAAAGTCTTAATTTAAGTAGTTTACTGTCAGACAGTGTTGGTGGCATGGGAAACAAGGCTACAAGAACATTAACTAAAAAATAAGTCTGTGGTAATTAAAACCAAATACAGTGTTTTTTGGTCTTAAATCCACCATGTCCTCTGCTGGCACTGATTCAATGAAGAGTCTGCTACGGGGTATAGAATACAAAAATATATACATTCATATAACTGTTTGAATCACTTTCCATGTGTTTGTTATGCATTTATCATTTATTCAGCATATGTATTTTATTTTTCTCATGACCTTTTTCTTTGCTCATTTCTTTTGCTGCCCATTTGACTGTTTAGCAGTTAATACTGTGCTTCTCTTATGAACACAAAGATAAATTGCTTTACAAAACTGAAAAAAAAGGTAAATTCACAATGTAATCTATTTCAACTGCGACTACAAATGTGGAATGTGCCTTTCGCCCATTGGAATTTATTTGTGATATATTTTCTGAATGTCTCTTTCTGTTAGTTTCTCAGTTCCTCCTTCACGCCAATTGAGCGCTTCTTCCCCACAACCTGGCCTGAGGGAAGCTGTGATCAGCTCCGCAAAAACCTCAGGAGGAGAAGGATGATGAGGCTCCTAATCAGAGAGGGAGAAAGAGAAGGACAGAGTCAGAAAGATAGGGCAATTGGGAGAGAGGGAGAGAGAGAGGGGGAAGGAGAGAGGGAGAGAAAGCAGCCTCAGGGAAAGACCCACTTCTCTCCTGCACACATTACACATCCAGCACAAGGCAGCCTTTACAAATCGATGTGATGTCCAACTTAATTGATTATGGCACAGAACGAGCCACTTTATTATTATCTGGAGAACGTAGTTGAGGAAAAATGTGCAGAACAGTAATATGAAATTACAATATATTAAGTCCACCTTCTTATAGATTGTGTTTAACAACCTGAGATATACATCAGCGTAAAGATGGGGCAATGTAAATGTGCAGCGCATGCATGCATGGGTGCATTAATCCATGTCCTTAAATGCCTAAGCAAGCAGCTAATGATTTCATTTGAATGGGGGGAAACAGGATGACAGACACAGGAAAAAGAACCAGAGAGGGAAAAAAGAGAGAGGGCCTCTATGAAGAAGTGTGATGAACAGAGAGAAAAAACAGTGTGTAGGATTCCTGCTCACTCTGGCATACATATGCCTTATTAACACAGTCTTTTGTGCCCCATTTTTATTCATGGCCCCGGGCTCCTGAATCTTAAGGGCTAAATATACCTGAGCACCCTCAGTAGGGAGTCAAATACTGACCCAGTGGTGTAATGATCCCCTTTTCCTCCATTTCTCCATCTGCAGGAATATCCTGTTTAACACTTGGTGGCTCACTTCACCAACCTGTGTTCACCACAATGCTGGGAGTATGCCCGCTGACCCTGCACATAAACTTCCTGTTTGTCTCTGTCTCTCTGTGCTTGACCCTCAGGTGGTGTTGAAGAATGCCCACATGGCGGTGGGTTCACTCACCATCAACGAGGAGAGGTCGGAGGTCATCGACTTCTCTGTGCCGTTCATCGAGACAGGGATCAGTGTCATGGTATCTCGTAGCAACGGCACCGTCTCCCCCTCCGCCTTTCTCGGTGAGAAGGAACGCACCTGGTGCTTCTGGCAGACGTAACAGCACACAGTCGAGAACACTTACATGCACGAGAACGCGCTAATATCACGTAGGACATGCACAGTCACAAGCAGATATTCAAGATATCCAAATAACCAATTTGTTGTTTATCTGTGGTAATTCGGGTTCTCGCAGCACAAAATATAAAAGAGTGGTTACATTAAAACTTAAAATCCAACTGAAATTGTTTTTTTATAGGGTCACTGATTAAAACCAAATTTACCAGCAAATGAACATTGCAAATCATTAAAATTATTAAATATGTAATGGGACTTTTTAGTTTAGTCCATGTCCCATATCCTAACATGTAGGAGGCAGGGTCTATGACCTACACTGCAGCCACCACCAGTGAGCGATCTAGATGATTTCGCTTCATTTTTGCGAAGTCCATTAAATAATTTCATGAATATTTGTTCACAGTTTTACAACTTTATAGAACAAACAATTGATCAGGGAAACAATGAAGCGATGATGAAAATAATATTTTGTTGAGCCTACAGAATTAAGTTGACAAAACAATCTAACTGCAAGGTCCATTTAGTAGCTTTTCTGGAGCTCTCAGTCATATCCCTCCTCTTTACTTTAAAAAAGTAACTATTAAATGATCATCAATCATTAATAATCCCTAAGATCCTCCACCACATGAGCAGCTGATGCATCTGTAGTCAGACAAACGCATGTAATTTTCAATAAGAAAGTTAGTCAATAGTCATCAAGCAGCGCTCTGTGATGGATCCTACTGGTTGTATTACTTCCTGCAATTTTTTAGATTAGACTCCCCACCATAAAAACAACAAATGACAGCTGTCTGGATTTATAAATGTATTTTTGATAAACAATCGTTGTCACTGCTAAAGTCAGTGACAAATATCATGAGGAGGAAATCCTGTTTCCAGTGGCAGAAAAAAGAGTTTGCAATAACATCAAAAGCACCAATGCTGTAGAACAGTGATCATTGGTTATGATGCTACAAGTAATACAAACTAATATAATTACAGCTGTAAATACAATGAATGGGTATTGAAGAACTGCAAAAACAGGGTTTCATTTTGTGACTGTAAAAAAGGGAAAACTGGAACATTTACACTTCATTCACAGTGATGAAGATCATGTGACATAACGGAGAGACATACAGATAAGCTACTAAATGTACCTTGTGTATTGCAGACACTCAGTGTTTTATATTAGCTCATGCACGTGGTGTGTATACTGATTCACTTAAAGGGTATTATATTAGGGAAGAAAATCTGTAAAAATGTAATTACAGGTTTCAAATTATGAGAAAAGTCAATAAATAATGCACAAAAAATGCCCAACATAATAATAATTACATATATATATCCTGCATTATTACAAAGAATGTTTGGTGTTTGTCACAGACGACACTGGGGTTGTGATGCTAATCAGTGTTCAGACAGATAAAATCCATAAATGTGCGACACGGTCTGAATACAAATAATCATGTTGATACCAGGGGGTGATTTTATAATAATGTTTAATTTGGTTTAATGAACTTCCTCTATGTCTGTATCCCCCACAACCCTCCCTCCCTCTGCCTTTCCACTTCCTCTGCTCCCTGCTGTACCCCCCCATCCCCTCTCCCCCCTCTTCCCCTCTTTTAGAGCCTTTCAGTGCTGATGTGTGGGTGATGATGTTTGTGATGCTGCTGATCGTGTCGGCCGTGGCTGTGTTTGTGTTTGAGTACTTCAGCCCGGTGGGTTACAATCGCTGTCTGGCAGACGGACGAGGTGAGAGGGGACACACACACACACACATCTACACACACACACAAAGCCCAGACCCAGTCAATCCATGCTGCATAAAGGTGACAATGAGCTACATTTTCAGTCAATCCAATGTGCTAAAATGAAGACGAGTTGGCACATAGTGTTACCTTGATCGCTGCATTCAGACCGAGCAATGCGCTAAATTACTTTGGCGATCTCCTCTGAGTGAGTTTGACTGGAGCGCTGGGACTTCTGCTCGATGACTCGGAGTACTTATCTACATCTACGCTCACTTAAGCTCTTTCACTAATGAACAGGATCATTGACGAGAACCAGACAGTTGATCTTAATTACTTTTTCTTTGTGAACAAAGGAATTACAATATCTTTTTGTTTATTTTTGTCATTCTCAAATATTACCCCAGTTTTATACCACCACATCAAGGTAGTGAAACTGATGAATGTACTTAAGTAGATTTATTACCATGCGTTGAAAATACGTGTCTGGTTTAACAGGCTTTGACTGTATGTTGAAGCCTGAGCTTTATTCAGACATGAACTATGGATCATTTTCCAGACTTGGCCTAAAGAACACAGCCGGAGATTGAGCAGGTAAGAACTGTTCTGACCACAGGAAATTCTTTGGAGCATCCCAGCGAGAGGTGGCATCTTGGTTGAGCATGCAGGAGGCAGGGCATGGCGTATAAATTCCGCTGTGGTAATCAAGTGGGTTTTTTTGTCACAGCACATCAACAGCAGCGTTGGCCCTTATCATCAAAAGCTCTTGAATCTCGTCTTTCCAAGTTGAAATCTTCTACTCCGCCTGCGTCTTCTACATGTATGACACGACCTTTGTTACTTTTGGACATTTTCGGGAGTTTTTACTTGGGGCGGCTGGCTAAAAAACTTCACAAAATGTCCAGAGCAACTAACTTGGACATTCGTCTTCTCACATACAAGCTGTCTGAATACTTTCAGGAGAGAATACAGAGTTCAGTGCACATTCTGAAAGCAGCTCTGTTGAATCAAATATGTCTCCAGCAGGTCCTTCTAATCAATTAGCCCATCCAGATCAATGGGTCATATTCAAACTTTTTTTCTTTTCTTTTTATCCATGCAGCTCTGTTAAAATCTCAGGACCATATTATTCGGCCAAATAGCAGCTCCTCCAGAGAAAATCAGAGAAGTGTGATAAGTGTTATATTGTTGCTCGCAACCTTTCAACCAAAGACCGGAGGGGATGAGAGTAATGGTGTTTGCTTTGGAATTCTGTTTTCTTCCAACACTGTTTTCTGAATGTCTTCTGTCACAGCAGCAGTGTGTGGTTTAATTGCCGGGTTATGTAAGGCTGTTGTACTCCTGCTCCAGCTGTAGCATAATTGTAGCCTGCTGTGTGCCCATCTACCGCCCCCCCCCCCCCCACACTCTCTCTCTTTCTTCCCATCTCTGAGGCTGCGCAGCTACAGTAGGTAGCTTGTCATACGGCTATAGAAGTAGGTGGAACAGAGTTAGCCTGTAACAGTGGGTTGTCACGTCGGTGGCTGCATGAGCAGATGCGGATTGTGCTGCGCGCCCTGCGATCGCTGGCAAAGTGAAGGATGGGAATAAAACCAATTACTGTCACCGCCATCCATCAACTTCCTCCCACAACAGCGATCATGAGTAAATGCACATAAAGTGAATAAAGTAGTATCTACTGTGTGATCTCTGAAGCTGTTTTCTTTCATGTTCTTCCTTCTGTCATCTTCCTTTTCTACCTCCCTGCCTCATCCCCCTGTTCTCACTTCTGTCTCCCAGAGCCCGGAGGTCCCTCCTTCACCATCGGTAAGGCCGTCTGGCTGCTCTGGGGTCTGGTTTTCAACAACTCCGTCCCCGTGCAGAATCCCAAAGGCACCACCAGTAAGATCATGGTGTCGGTGTGGGCCTTCTTCGCTGTCATCTTCCTGGCTTCCTACACTGCCAACCTGGCTGCCTTCATGATCCAGGAAGAGTATGTCGACCAGGTGTCGGGCCTGTCGGACAAAAAGGTGTGAATTCGAGGCAATGCGAGGGGTTTGTGGGGCGGAGGAGCAGGTGTGAGAACGTACCCAACGTGAGACTGATTATGAGCAGCTTCCTGTGTTTGAACAAGTAGATACCGGAGTTTATGAGAGACTTCATTTAGAGCTAATGACTGTTTTAATGTCTGATTATTTTGTTTAATTAAACTTTATTATACAGGGTAGCTGTTATCTTAAAGCAACATCCTGTTAAACAAAAATCCTTTTAAGTGAGAATGTGCCACACAGATAACTGAAGCTGAAACAACTAGTTAGAGAGCCATCAATAAATAAAAGCAGCTGTCTGTCTAACACGAAAGTAAATGATGACCGGAGTCTTCAGCCATAAATCGTTGATAATCCTCGATGTTAGTCAGAAGTTGGTGAGCAAGTCACAGAGAAGTTGTCAGTCACTGCATGATAATGTGTATCGGGGGCGTAGCTTTGTCGAGAGGGTTGATGGGAGGGGGTGTAATGTATTGGTTGAATTTTTGTGTAGCTTGCTCTTGTTTACTTTTCTAGGATCACCAACCCCAGCTTTAATCAATAAGCCGAAAAGCAGAAGTCATTTTCAAGCAGAAACGCTAAAATGCCAAATATGACCTACTTCCAGCTTTTTCTCACTTGCTACTTGTCTTTGTAAAAACTGAAGATCTTTGGGTTTTGGGTTGTTCTAGAAAAAAGCGTCACCTTGGTATTATGATTTGTATTTGTCACTTTTTTTCTGATTAGGCATTGGACAAACAATCAGAAGGAGAAATTGAGGAATTAAGTTGATGAATGAGTATTGAAAATTAACATTTATTGCATTCCCCTTTTTCAGCACTTCTATGCTTCTGATTTGCATGATACTTATTTTGAACTTGACAGTAGTGAGCTAAAGATTCACTCATGTTTTTCTTTTTTTTGGGTACAACAATTAGCATTCAGTTAATTTAAAGCTTCCAAAAGCAAAAGTCCTTTGCTCCTGCTCAACAGTGCATTAAAGGGTATTTGATGCAGCTCAGTGCCTCTTCCATATTAACGAGCACTCCTCTGTCATTTTCTCTGTGTGGTTTCTTTTCCGGAAAAATCCCCCACCGCAGTTCCAGAAGCCCAACGAATTCTCGCCGCCGTTCCGGTTTGGCACGGTGCCCAATGGGAGCACAGAGCGCAACATCCGCAACAACTACCGGGACATGCATTCCTACATGACCAGTTTCCACCAGAAGAATGTAGATGAGGCGCTGTACAGTCTGAAGTCCGGGTGAGGAGGAGGAGGAGGAGGAGGGGAGGATGGAGAGAGACAGATTGGGGGAGGATTTAGGGAAGAAGGGAGTTGAAAGGGTCTCAGCAGGGAGAAAAGAGACAGTGTTACAGAGCTGTGAGGCCCTGCACTGATGCAATACAGAGAAAAGATGATGAAGGAATCAGGAGAGACGGAGGAAGAGTGAGCATTCTGGGGAATGTGGGTGAGCAGCCGGTGGAGCCGTGTCTCTGCCTGACGCTGCTGCTCAGAATAGCAGCGTAGCCTGTGGTTGATGAGGAAACTAGCTAATATTCACTCTCTGTGGCTGAGAAAGTCAGCTAATATCACCCCTTCCTCTTCACTCTCTTTCTATCTCTCTCTCTGTCGCCCCAATTTTTTCATCAGCCCCTCTGAAGAGTGAAGGATGCAGAGCAGTAATGTACGTCTGATGTTTGGTGAGAGTTTGAACTGAATGACCACAGAGGCCTGGTGCCCTGAGGCACCGTTTGATGGTGGTTTTGTCACCAAGCTGGAGACTGTCATGTTAATTTATCTTTAAACTCGCTCAGGACAGATACGGAGAGAAAAGAGTAGAATACAGTGTCCTTCACAAAATGTTTGAGCTCAGATCCTGGCACACCTTGTTACATGGGAAATTCACTTAGGCGTGAATAATAGTCGGAGGTGAGTCACTAAAGAAAAGTCCACTCATGGTCAAACTTACTTGTTTGCTAAGGCTTTCAGCCACATTCATGGCCCTCCTTAGCAGATGGAGTTGTCATGGTCACATGTCATGATTTAGGATGGAAATTCCAATACCTAAACCATCTCCCTGACAACTAACTACAAGCAACTCCATCTGCTGAGGAAGACCAGTAGATGTGATTGAAAACAAAACGTAAGATGGATTTTTTATTGATTGTTTTGTGAAACACTTGTTCTCATTCAATCTATTGTATTTCCTGTGTGTGAAATATTGCTGCTGCTCTTTTCACTTTGATCATTATTGTTTTATTTCACAGAAAATTATCATTTGTTAATGCGCTGCCTCATCTTTACTAAACAAAGGAAAGCTAGAAAAAGTGGAGAAGAAGATCGTGTAGTCTGTGATTATATCCAAATTGTTCTTTATCTTTATTTATGTTCTATTAATTTATTTTATTTATATGTATAGGGTTAGACAACTTTATGTGAATCTCTGCATTCTAAACTTAATATCTGTGTGTTATGTGGCCCTAAACATTTTCACAATAAAAGCAAAATACTATAGTGTCCATAATAACACTACGCTAAAGAATCCATCATTGTCTTAAAATAGCATTTTGGACCCCTTCATTTACAGTCACAGATTAATTAGTGGTGATAGGCCATGTAAAACATTTTCTTTCCATTGTGCTCTGCAGCAAACTGGATGCCTTCATCTATGACGCTGCGGTGCTAAACTACATGGCGGGCAGAGACGAGGGCTGTAAGCTGGTCACCATTGGGAGTGGCAAAGTGTTCGCATCCACGGGTTACGGCATCGCCATCCAGAAGGACTCAGGCTGGAAACGAGCCGTGGATCTTGCCATTCTCATGCTGTTTGGAGACGGTAAATTGAACCATAGGTTTAAATGGTGTCCTATTTTAATTGTAATATCTGGGCCTTTATATTATTCCATTACCTATGGGGTATACAACTCTAACAACCTTATTAAAGAGCAGCAAAACTCATCTTCTCGATCTGTCTTTTTTCAGAATTTTTTAACCTTGGCTTGTTTTTTGTCTCGGTATAAAGAAAAAACATTTTTCTTCAGGGTTGAATCACTGTTACAGAGCTTAAAACAGTACATTATTATTCAGGTTGAGAATTACAAGTGAAGCTATACCCTCATCAGAATAACAATGTGAGAGTCATTGAAGTAGCTTTGAAGGAGCTGTGACTCAGGAGGTGGTCTGGTTGCTTCTTGTGGTGATAACCCATCAACCTGCTGCTGAATCACAGTGGTCAGTGAGGACTCCTGAGTCAGGGTGGCAGATTGCAGTCCTGAATCAGCAATGAGGTACCAGCAGTTCCAACAATGTGACTGCTTTAGTTGTAGAAGTGAGACACTGTAAAGGCTGTTTGAGCAGAGACAGGGAAATATTGATGGAGATAGATAAAAGGAAAACTGTAGATGAGCTGACTGGTGAAATACTGAAGTCTCTGGAGTTTGTTGATACTTGTGTGATTGACTTGTTTCTTTAGTGACGATTGTATTTCAGGAACTGGACCCATGGACGGGTAAATTAGTCACTAACAAGATATGAAAGTGTCTGAGAACTTTCAAACACTTTGCAATGCTCCTTCTGAACCTGCCAGTTTGGAATGGGCTTTTTGTTCGGCCTGTGTTGATGCCGGTTGAAGTTTTCTTACAAAACTGAAACTGTGGTGGGGGCTGTCACAAGGTAAATCTGTAAACTATCTGTTCCCCATTCCAAATGAATATTTAATTTCATAGGATAAACCTACTTGAAGGGAAAGATAAAAGGATGAAACAATGTCTAGTTATCCCGCTGCTAACACACCCAGTTGATCAATATCAATAACTCCCACAAGTAAAGACTCATAGATCAATGCAGACAGTCTGTGGTACGGTGACCACATTGCTTCTACGTGTCAGGTTGGTTATTTTCGGCTCCAGCAGTTAACAAAGGTTTATCATTCCCACCGATGAGAATCTATATCTTTCATAAAGATACTCATCAGAGAGATTCTTTTTTACCTCTGAGAACCGTGATGTCATGTTTCAGGAATCGTTTGGTCAGTGAGCAGAGCTTTCATACAGCTTAATCTCTGATCTCCATCTTAACCTGCTCTGGAGTAGGTAAGTTCAGCCTAAGTAATAATGTCGATTTGCTCAGATAAGAAGTGAACGAGCTTCGTAGGACTGAAAACTCTGAACTAAACCTGAAGTCATTCAATAAGTGCAAATCCTGCCTGGTAGTACAGGCATCTGCAGAGTCAATTGTTGTGAACACATCTTTTGTCATGATCGATATTCCTGGTTTTGAGTAGTGTAGAGTTGTGAGATGTTCTGTCCCACACCTCAGAAGACGCAGAAATAAAAGCTGTAAAGTGAAGTCAATGATTTAGAAAAGAACATAAATATTTTAAACCTTTTACCTCCCCCGCTGGTGGAGCAGCGCAGGAGTGGACCACTGTGACAGCTCATGACCAGCACATTTATCTTTGTAAAAATTATTACTTCAACACTGTGACACCAGCTTATCAATTCAACAATGTGGTGGTAGTATTCCTTGACTGCACCAGGACCATATAATATAAATATTGCTGAGAGGTTGTATTCTTGGGAAAGCAAGAAAAAAGGACACTAAATGCACCACAGAGCATTTGTCTCAATTTGTATGTCCTTTTTTTTTTCTTTCAAGCCCCAGCTGTTGTGTGTTTTGGGAAGTGACCGAAAAAAGCCAGCAGGGCATGTGGCGTCACAGTGAGAGAATGACGAGTGCAGTGATCCATGAGCACTTCTGCATCGAGCTGCTGCCTCTTTGTGATGAGAGGAATGAGCGTTGTGGTGGTTTGGACACTTGGTACACTTGGCACTTTTTTAACAAGGTCAGTTTTTAAGCTACAGGCAGGAGTCCTCCACGTTTGGAGATGATGCAGTGGAGGAACATCTCCCCTCAGGCTGCAGTAACTAAGTGGGACAACAAACGTTGGTTAGACCAATACCTCTCCCTTGGCCCTACCCCTAGATATGAAGTGCCTTTCGTTGGTAGTGTGCCCCTCCAAACGGAGCCACTAGGGAGACGGCTAGAAAATCTTCCCCTAAGAAATGGAACACCACTCGGACAGATTCATCTGTTGATCAGTACACAGTCAGTCAGAATGTTTACATCGGTCATTTCAATGGAACGTGTGTCCTGTCCATAGAAACTGCCCCGCACTGAAGACGTGGGTGGGGACATTTTCTTCAACCTTCATATACGAGACACAGGAGTAACATTACATCCCTCGTTATTCTCACTCAGACTCTTTACATGCTTGTTTTGATAGCAATCTTCCTGAGATGTGAATTGAGAGAAGGCATAACTCTCCACCTCCAGCAGAGGTACATTGTGCTCCATACTGTTCAGCACATGCCAGATCATATATTGTGGAGCATGTTGAGACACACAGGTGTTCATGACTGTGGCTGCATGAGTTTGTGTTCCACAAAGATCAGTTGTGTCTGTACAAATTTACCAAATGGAAGTTAAGTCTCATTGTTGTGTCACCTGGGCACATCATGTCAGACATTACATCCTAGTACTTCATGTGGACTGTTTGGCTGTCAGCACACATATGTTCTTCCAGGTTTAGATGTCAGACTCATCGATGTTTGCTCATATCTGTCACATCCTGCTAGAGTCCACATATGAACATGATGTAAGTCATATGTGCAGAGGCAGAGGGTCAGCAACGGCCGACTAACTGGAAAATGATGTCATGGTATCTGAACTGACACAGGATCAGGAGGGAAGAGAGGGAGAGGTTAAAAATGGAGGAAGAAAGGGATGATGATCTTGATGTTGAAGAACAGAGGAAGGAATAGAAAGGACCGAATAAGTATCATTTCAATTACAATTGAATAGATTCCAATGATTTGCTTTCCATTATTGATTATTTTTTGTATTAATCCAATTCTTAAAGCTCCAAACAAGGAACTTTTCATTTCCGTTGATTTGAGCGCCCCTGTGGACAAAAGTGGTAGTGTTTCCACTGTCACCTGTCGTAAAAACCTAGGCCCAGACAGCATGTCAATTTGTTTTGGAAAGAGAAAAAAAAAGGTAATGTATCGTGTATTGGGAGTGCTGGTCTGTACGGGTAAGCCTTTAGCCTAGTGCGTAGCCCAGCTAGCTTCCCATGCACAGTTCCTGTTCTTGGTTTTCTGGGATATCTGGGTTCCCTGGAGTTGAGCCAGAAACACATGCATCCAATTTTTTCCCTTCACGAGGGAATTCATGTTTTCATTTGCTTATGTTTGTCTGTTTGTAAGCAGGATTACACAAAAACTACTCAACCGATATCCATGACTTTGTGAGGAGGTGGGCGCTTGATCCAAGGACAAACCCATTCAGTTTTGGAGTGGATCCAGATAAACACCCTTCTAGTTGTGACTGTATTTTTTCCCTGTGTTCTTTTTCTGTTAATTTGTGTCATAATATGTCAAAGCACAGGTGAAACATTACATCAACAAAGGCTCTCTGAGACAGGTTATTTCATCTTTGTCCATTGAAATGCAGCCATCAAAAAACTTACTTTGTAAAGGAACAGTTCATCAATTTGGGAAATACACATTCTCTCTGTGTCATATCTTTGTCTTAAGTCAGGACCTGGTGACTCGAGCTGCTTTGATTAGTTTAACTTCCTTGCTACATACGTTTTCCATCTGTGAAAAAAACCACCAGCACCAACTGAAATCTGGCTTTTGCCTGCAATGGGAATGGATACAATCAGCATTCACTCACAGATCAGGTAAATATGGGGTTTAGTCAGCGCTTCAGGTGTGTGATGTGGAGTGTGTGACGTCGAACATGACGTACCGGTGGAAAAAACAGAAAGGCAAACTCAATTGCCTTTTCTTAGCAGGTTTACCCGTGTTTAAAAATCCCTGTGTATATCCAATAACAGGTTATATCTCATTGGTTTAATCCAAACACAGAAACAAATGTAAGATTTTTGTCTTGTTATCACAGTGATGTTGCCAGATGTGATACCATAAAACCTGTGCCCATCGCTACAGCCGAAGACGCTGCACGTAATTTTTAGCGAATTCATTTTACTCAAACACTCATAGACAAAACAGTGTTGCGCAAGCGTTAGTAAAATATATAGTCCCTTGATCTCACACAGACACACAGACGCTCAAAAAAAACCTCAGACAGACCACTGGTGCAGATCAAACAAATCTCTCTGGACGTGTCCTCCTGCCTCAGTAACCCCTCCCAGGGATATGGAACTGAGGGGGACACATTTTAGGGCGGAAACGCTCATCACGTGACAACATACACTTCCTCCCTGAGGAATGTCTGATCCCAGAAGGCAGTTGTGTTTTTCCCCCCACAAAAAGGAAGGGTTAGGCTTGCGTAAGCAATTCTTAATGAGGATGATCCTCTGGCGGCATTTAGTCAAAATAATGCAACATGACATGTGTTGCACGTACATGAGACCTGAGCTGTTTTTGGCATCAACTCGCCGTGTCATAAAATGTGTCCTCTCTTTTTGTACTCACACTTAAATGCTCAGACACCCAAGGGAGAAAGCCCATCCAAGTGTGCAAGTCACACAAACAGTTACATCAACACATCTAAGCGTTAACCTGCGTTTCTCCTTCCTCCAGGTGATATGGAGGAGTTTGAGGCCCTGTGGCTGACGGGCATCTGCCACAACGAGAAGAACGAGGTGATGAGCAGCCAGCTGGACGTGGACAACATGGCAGGGGTCTTCTACATGCTCGCGGCCGCCATGGTCCTGTCATTCATCACCTTCATCTGCGAGCATTTGTTCTACTGGCAGCTGCGCTTCTGCTTCATGGGCGTGTGCTCCGGGAAGCCCGGGTTCACCTTCTCCATTAGCAGAGTGAGTGGGCTCATACTTTATTTTAGGTCTGACCTTTGTCCTCCTGACAGACAGATCACAGTAGTATTTGTTTTAAAACCAACTGCTCTGGTTGAGTTGTATCAAATCTGTCAGGGGGATACGATGACTCACCTGACTTACCTGTGGCTTTTTTATTTAGCACAGCCAGACAGTTGTAGCAGCCTGCACTGTTCAGAAATACCCTAGAAAGTTGGCATTTCCAATTTTTATCATTTAAATTAAAGACCCACTCAAGTAGCTCATCACACCCTATAAAGCTCATCTTTATTCCTCAAAATTACATATTCACTGAAAGAATTTCCCCTGTTGGTCGTAAAATGACTCAAATAGAATTCTACACCTTCCTACTGATCTCCACCCACAAGTTGACAGGATTTGTTTCTTAAATTTGTGACATCACAAACCCTGACTGTTGGAATTCATTCAGTCTGTTATCATACCTGGATTTTGATGACATAGTTGTAAAATTAACCAAATAACATACATGATTCGATAACTTTTGTGCATTCGTGCAAATGTATAACTTTACAATCTTAGATAATAAGCAAATATGGCATATTGCATTTTAATCCCAGACTATTTCCTTAGAATATTGCCCCCTAGCTCTGAAATGATATACAGGGAGTATATGAATATGAAGGATCAATATGGAACAGCAATCCAGCTAGTAAAATATGTTTGCAGGACTGCAGCTAACAGCCGGATAATGGACATATAATTTAGGCCAAAACTAATGAACTACAACATTAAGGTTGCAGTTTGCTCTAAATTAATTAGTTAATCAGGCGTTTAAGTGTTTATAGCTGTTACAAAAACAGATGCAGCTGGCTGTCATAAAGAGGCGTGAGATGCTGTCTTCATTAAAATGTTTGGATATCAGCACACATTTTGAGACAGTCTCTCCCCAGAAATATTAACAAGCAATGTGCATGTTTATACAAATAAATCAGTACAAATACAATTGTGGTGTAAATTAAAAAGGGATTCCTGAGAGCGAAGCCCAACCTTTTCTATTGTTTCACCTCAACTCACTTTCAGAACGGTACAACAACAGTTAAACAGTGAGGTAGGAGGGATTCAGACGCTGTTCGACCCTCGAACAACCACTTCAGTTGAAAGCATACTGACACCTTAAAGATTCAGTGTGTAGGATTTAGTGATATCTAGTGGTGATGTTTCATTTTGCAGGTGAATACCCCTCACCTCACCCTCTCCTTCCAAACATGAAAGAGAACCTGGAAGCCTTCAGTTGTCATAAAACATGGTGGCCTCCATAGAGAGGACCCGCTCCTGATGTAAATATAAAGAATTATAAGGGGCCCATTCTAAGGTAAAGAAAACAACAATTTTTGCAATTTAGATGAAACACACTTGTGAAAACATCACTATGATTATTTTATATTGAATTTCTGCCAATAGATCCCTTTCACCTAAATTTTACACACTGGACCTTTTATGTCTACTAGTTTTACTTTGATCAAACTATGTCACTAACCATTCTGGCTTCATAGGGTTCAAGAGTCATTTAGAATGGGAATGGTTTATGAAAGCATCATTACCTATAAATAAAACAGGTAACAAGTTCATTAATTCCCCTCTCCACATTTAAAATAGTGCAATGAAAAACCTAAAAGGACACATGCTGTAAGAACAAAGGGAAATGACACATCTAGCATCTTGTTTCATTTTGTGAGCGCCAGGATATTTATATGTTGACAGATGGAACAATTAACCAGTTATGGGGTAAGCTCCAGCTTTAAGTCTTTACCTTGTGCTCACGCTCCTTATGTGTGCGCTTGAAACAGTTGCTCTTAGATTTTCCTCTGCCCTTGGATTTTTATTCACTGCGCTCTGTCAAAATTCCCCTAACCCATACAGCGCCAGGTGTAGTGTTAACAAATGAAATTGTTCGCCCCTGTGGGGGAGAAATCCAAGAGCAGACGTTTAGTGTTCACTAAAGAAGCATATGTATTGGCAGATGAGCACAGGAAATCTGTCCAAGCAACAAAATATTCTAGTGCAAGTCATACAGTTTGAGAACAAGCAGAGCAAATCCAAGCACAAGCAGGGGTTGTTTGAGTGCAAGCATACATTTTGAGCGCCAATGTAGTTTTAAGTGAAAGCATGAAAAAATCTGTAGACGTCCTGCTCTCTAACTGAAAGGCCGCGCTCTTAAATAAAGATCTCCTGAGCCTCAGTCCCGGACACAGTTAAAAAAAAAACTCATTCTCTTTCTAAAATCCACCAAAGCTCGTCTCGACTGAGTTACAACTACACTCAATGGGTCTCTTAACAAGGTCTCTTTGTGTTATTGATGCAGACTGCTTGGGATCCATATGAATAATCACTTGAGGTGCGGATAATTTGCATAATGTTACATTTTAAGAAAGGGGGAGGGGTGTAGATGCATAAAAATTGTCTTAGCTATCATTTGTCTGAGAAAAGGACACCAGAGGTTATGTGTTAAGGCTGGAGGTTGTCTTATTGTGCCATCATTTTACACTTGCTCAGAAAAACTCCACACGATATAAAAGATCTGACCTTGAGCACTTCAGAAACACGTTTTTTTGTTTTTTTAGCATTTGAAGCTATAATATTTACTTTAAAATGTATTTTTATTAGCAGCATGGCAGGGAAAAGAACAGAGTAGAGATCAGTGACAACAGACAGACATGATGTTGATAAATTTAGACACGGCATGAAAAGGAGGAACTGGGGTGGAGGCGGGTAAGCGGGTTGCAGAGGAAGCAGGATGGGGAGGCAGCTAAAGCCGCTTTAATAGAGAACCCCCATATGAGATTCTCAGATGATATTCTGAGATAGTTGACTGATCTTGACTTCATGGACTTCCCAAAACAATACTATGCCCAATGCCAAACAGAGTGGTTTGGTGTGTTATCTTGTTGATGACATATAAACAGTGTCCTTTTCTTCCATTAGGCACAGTTTCTCTTGAGCTATTTAGCAAGTTATATGAGTTAGCTGATCCACATCTTCAATTACATTCACAGTTTTAAGTTACTGTGTTGGTGGTTCTGCCTTATTCTGCCTGTTTTTTTAAATTATCATCAAATATTAGACTTCTCTTAACACAATATCTACCGTCATATTACTAAAGTACAGAACCTTATATGACCTTTTGAATGTTTCATTGGTATTTTAATAGGGGATGACTGAAATATGTTGTTAGACGACAGTTATTTTTATTATATCTCTTTGTATACTGAAGTGCAGTGGAAGGACAGCCCACCTCTCAATATCATTCCTTATGTCATGATCCCCTTTGATATAGTTTGCCTTATATATTTTATCAATTCCTCTTGTTATACAAACCTCATTATGTTTTTTTTCAAATCCTCACGTTATATGTTTTAGGGCATAAAGTCAAACATCCTAAGTTGATTGATTATTTTATGAATACGTGTCTAGGTCGTCCGGATGATGTGTTCATTCCGAACTTTTACTCTACTTTACAGTCTTTATTCTGCCTCATGGCTTGCACCAAAAGCTCTATCAGATAGTCGGGGAAAGACAGCAATTCTGCCCGGTGGACTGTTCAAATGATATACCATCACTTAGACATTATCCTTGAATTTAGTTTAATAAAGATTTATAAAGTACCAGAAAGCCTTAATGTTTGCAGCTTTGGCAACAAACAAGCAATCCTCAGTTGAAGATCTCTTTCATAGTTTTGAGGTCTTCGACATCGAATTTATTATTTAATTATCTGACAATTGATTTTACTTCTAGAAAAATGGCGCAGGGATCCGATACATGTTCTTCTTCAATTTCACACTCTCTTACTCTGTTCAGGTCCTTATTATTCATGCAAATAGTCAATTCTAGCACAGCTGTTATTAGGTAATGAATAGTGAGTATAAAGTCTTTTTTGAGAGATGCAGTTCTATCCAAATATAATTTAAAGCATCAGCAACCCTTTAGATTCCATCTATTAACTAAAATATTTTGTCAAGCAGAGATTAAAAATTTTGATAAAAATTTTTTTTTTTTAACTGTTAGGTGGGTGATAAACAAGTGTCTTCTTTCTTTCTCACTTCCTTCCTTTCTAATATTCAGTTTTAATTACCCTAAATAAATCTAATGACTATAATTGTACCCCTATCTCATCAGATACCTCTTTTAAAATGAGACATATTCTCGTGCTCTGTCGTGATTCATCTCTGTCATGTCTGTCTGAACCACTTTAATTTCTTCAGTTACTCCGGTTTTAACTATGTGGACTTTCTGTGAACCCCATAAGTCTCTCTCTCATGCTGGGCTGCATTGTCTGTCGTGTTGGTCTACATCCACAGCATCATCTCATTCAGCTGCTCCTACACGGCCGTCACGGTACTTCCCTTTGTAGTCACCGTCATCTTGATTTCCTATTTATTCATATCCATGCCTGCTTCATTTACTCTCCTGTATACTCTTTCAGAAGTGCTGTAATTTGCCTGTATGCCTTGTGTCTCTCCATCATCTTGGTTGCATAGTCATTTTCAAAATTAAGTTGCTTCCCATTGAGTTCAATCCTCTGCTGCCATCCTTTCTTCAGATCTACTCCATCAGGTAGTGTGAGAGGATTTTTCAACAACTCACTTATAAACTCAATGACTGATCTACCCTTCTTAATAAATTCAGAGGATATTTCTCAAAGAACTGTTCTCTAGCTCAACTGTCTTGTCCTGCATCTCTGTTTTTCTGTTTCACCTCTGTCAGCAGTATGTCTCTCATCTCAAAGCAGCCATCCTAGGTCGGCTATCTGCATCTGAACCTCAGTGATACTTGAGTTTTGTCTCTGCAACAGAACTTAAATCTTTAAACATAATGAAGTCCTCTTTCACAGGTTTCTTGATATTGAAAAGGAGCATAGCGCAGATCAGTCATCAAGATCCCACCTCATATCATGTTTAAAGTCTTTTTAGCCCTAATGTCAGGCCCTCGATCAGTGCATGTTGAGAAGCTGTTATACCTTCTCATGAGTTACTATCTTTCTTTATTGCTGCTCTTGTCCTATTCCTCTCCCTTTTTCTTGTCCGTCTTGAGTTTTTCAATTTCCCTCCTCTAGCTGATTTCACTGCTGTTTTCTATTAAAAGGTGGAATAGACTCTCAGGAGTTCGTCTTGATGTCACGCCACCAAAAGTCAAAACTGTAATATATTTATGCAAAACATGGTGGCTACAAGATCTACTCTCAGCTCTAATGTGCTCAATTGTACTTCCACTCTCAGCTCTAATGTGCTCAATTGTGCTTGTTGAATTACAACGTCCATCTCAAGTGCAGGCATGTTTCAAGAGTGGTGCGATTACTGAAGTGTGGTCCTACAGCCAGGCATCCTTTCCACATTTCCACATTTGGTTTAACACTCAAGTTGTAGTGCAAGAAAGAAAAAATATTCAAGATTAGTACATAGTATATAGAGAGTGGATAGAAAAGTGATGGCAATAAAGAAGGGCTAATGAGATACAGATATGAGAGGTGAGTTATGATAAAAAATAAACCAGTAGCAGGACTAAGGCAGAGTAGAAAAGAATAGACACAGAGGTGTGCAAAAAACCTCTGTTCTATTACCTTTCACTGGAACCAATGTAGCCATAGATATGGAGAGATAGATAGACAATCCCATTGTGGTGGCTGCTGCTCACCTGAGCTGGAGATAAAACCCACACAAAGAGAAAAAAGCGGCATAAAAGAGAAGAGGGTTGTGATTAGGGTTGCAAAGGAGCGGAAAATTTCCGGTACATTTCCCGAAACTTTCCATGGGAAGTTAAGGTGGGGAATTTTGGAAATATTCCAAATTTGAAACTTTCTATGAGAATTATGGGAATTTATGAGAATTATTGGGAATGTATGTGAATTATTGGGAATGTATGGGAATGAACTGTAAATTGGGGGTAATTTAAACAAACTGGATCATATCCAAATATAAATGTAAATATTTTTGTTTTGTCATAAGCAGACATCCATGCAAATAATACAATTAAAAAACATGACATTTCAACAGATTTATTTGAGTAGAACTTTAGTTTTATTTCTTGTATGAACAATTCTTTAATGAACAACAAAAACATTGAGTAGCCTCTTAAATGGTCAATGAAATGAAAAATAGCTTACATTTAGCACCTATTTTTATTTAATATTTCCAAGTTAAACATCAATACTATTATAGATCAAATATATTTACCCCATAATATTATCAAAACTTACTTGACTTCAGATAGTCCTTGGGCTCAAATGTGTGGCTTCAATAGTCTTGAAATCAGATGTGCATGTGATGGAGGAATGCACAGTGCATGTAGGGGGTGTGGCCTCAATAGCCCTGCAGTAAGCAGTTTGCTGTGTGCATGTGATTGAGGAGTGCACGTGAAGTAAATCTGGTTGTTTTAGCCAAGATTATGCTACAATATATTTTCCCCAACTATATTTAAGTTCCCTGTTGAGGGCCAACCTCCTATTTTGTAAATTTCAGATTTATTCCCGTTAATTCCTGTTAATTTCCGTTAATTCCCGTAAATTTCCGCTAATTCCCGTTAATTTCCGCTAATTCCCGTTAATTTCCGTTAATTCCCGTTAATTTCCGTTAATTCCCATAGAAAGTTTCCAACTTTGAAAATTCCCGGAATTTTGCAACCCTAGTTGTGATTCAGATCCCAGACTGCAGCTCGGCAGTGGGGAAAGTGACTAAGAGACGGACGGAAACTGTTTCTGACGAGTTGACACCTTTTGAGAAACGTTGGCCCGCTCGCCGGCTGGTGGGTAGCGTGTCCTCGACCTTTCGGGTTTGGCTGTCGCCTCAACCGCAGATTTCCTCAGCGCCCATTTAAACACATTTGATTGACTTCACTCAAGGGCTTTCCCTCCGCGTTTGAGAAACCCTCTGTTGTCAACCAACAGCAACAAACACATTGTACTGATGAATAATGATATTTTCATGTATATTAATGTTTGTGTCTAGAATAGAGTAACAAACTAAGCCTGTGGCACCAATGTCAGTTAAATTTACATAAAATTGATTCAGTCTATTGATTGGTGGTCAAACTACCACCCTTGCATTATAATTTAAGATTTTGATGTCCTTATGCCCCTCTCACTCGTTCTCTGTGTGCTGAGCAGCAGCTATGAGGCTCCATGTTGTTCCCCAGAGGAAAGACATTCATGAACTCCCTTATAACCGTTTAATTGTGTGCAAACAAAGATTCTGGTCAGCGCGAACATGGCAATGCATTAACCTCTCTTTCTGTCTCTGTTTCCTCTCTCTTTCTCTCCCTCTCTATCTCTCTTTCTCTGTCTGTTTATGTGTCTGTTGTTTGACTTTGTCTCTCTAACATTAACTCCCCTCTGGTTCTTGACTCTTACTGCTGCCGCACATTTTACTTGTTGTTTTCCTCTTACTCGAGCTTCATACTGCAACTTTCACTTTTCGTCTTTCTTCCTCCCATTGCCTGTCTCACCCTCTCTTTCTCTCTCTACCTCCCTTTTCTCTTAATTTTCACACTCCAGGGTATCTACAGCTGCATCCACGGGGTACAAATCGAGGAAAACAAGTCAACCATAGACTCACCTTCGGCCACCATGAAGAAGAACATGAACAACACCCATTCCAACATCCTGCGGTTGCTCCGCACTGCTAAGGACATGACCGCTGTCCCGGGCATTAATGGCTCTCCGCATGCTGCCCTGGAGTACAGCCACAGTGGTCGTGAATCAACTCTCTATGATATCCAGGAGCACCGGCGCAGCCTGGTGGGTCACCCTGTAGATTGCAAGTCAGCACCGCCGTACATGCCAGAGGACAACATGTTCAGTGACTACATCAGCGAGGTGGAGAGGACTTTTGGCAACTTGCCCCTGAAGGACAGCAACCTGTACCAGGACCATTACCGACACCACCACCCGGCCTCGGCTCTGGGTATGTCCGGCCCCCCGCCTAATAGGCCGCGTAGTTTAGGAAGCACTAGCTCATTGGATGGGGGCATGTTTGATTGCGACAGTTTAGGGGGAGGGGTAGCGCCTATCTTTACCACCCAGCCCCGGCCCTCCATGACTCACAGGAATACAAATAAATTTGACCTGATTGCTGGCCACACCCCTGCGGATTCCAGCCAGGTTGGGTTCAAGGGGAGCAATGTATACGGCAGGTTTTCTTTCAAAGGAGGCGCATCCAGCACGGGGCTCATCGGGGGTCATGAAAGGTACTGTGGTGGGGGTGGGGGAGGCTCAGGGGGTGACGATGGGAACATTCGCTCTGACGTATCGGATATCTCCACGCATACTGTCACCTACGGCAACCTGGAGGGCAACAACAAGCGGCGTAAGCAGTACAGGGACAGCCTGAAAAAGAGGCCAGCCTCGGCCAAGTGCAGACGGGAGCAGGACGAGATAGAGCTGAGCGCCTACAGGAGGAGACCCCACCACCACACCGTCCACCACCACTTTTCTCACGGTCCCCTGGCACACCGCACGGTCTCACCTCCCCTGGAGCGGAAGAGGGGAGGAGGAGGGGGTAATTCTTCACCTTATGTATTCCGCAAAGACAAAGAGAACCTGAGGGAATTCTATGCGGACCAGTTCCGCTCCAAGGAGGGCAAGGCCAAGTGGGAGCAAGAGGGAGGAAGTGGAGGAAGCGGTGTGGGCGGCGGTAGTGGTGGTGGTATCTGTAAAAGCTTAGTGCCTGTGGAAGACTTCCTCAAAGGTAAAGGCAAGAAAGCAGAGTGTAAAGTTGGGCTTGGCTCAGTGTCAGCAGGACAGCAGGGCCATACCTGCTGGGAGAAGGGGATTTCTGGTCTAGGAGGGGGGGGCATAGCAGGGGGAGACTGGGAGTGTCGTAACTGCCACAGTGTGTGTCACCATGGTGGTGGTGTCGGAGGAGGCAGCACGTGCCAAGCTAGCGGAGTTGGAGGGAGCAGCAGTCGCCCCACCTCCGCTACCAGCAAACGCTGTGATTCCTGTAAGGTGCAGCCGAGCAACCTTTACAACATCAGCGAGGATAATAATATGGTGTTCGCTGGAGAGAAGAGTAGCGTAGCACCCAGCCAAACGCAAACTCAGGCACAGCGCAGGAAACTAGGGCCGGGTGGGAGGGTGTTACGCAGGCAACACTCATATGACACATTCGTGGACCTTCAGAGGGAGGGGGCAGGCCGCATGGGAGGGGTTGGTGGGGGTATTGGGGGACAGTTTGCCCAGCCCCGAAGTGTGAGCTTGAAAGACAAAGATCGCTTCATGGAGGGGCCCAGCCCTTATGCTCACATGTTTGAGAGGTACTCTGGTGACAGGGAGTCTCCCATGTTTGGAGGAATAGGTGGGGATAGGGCGAAAGGAGGCTCCTCTTTCAGTCTGTTCCGTGGAGGCGAAGGTGGGTTGCATCGGCGGTCGGTGGGGGAGAGAGACCAAAGGGAGAGAGATAGAGCTATGATGGGAGGTGGGGGCTGTGGTGGTGGTGGTGGTGGTGGTAGCAGAGGGGCCGGGACTTACTCCTTGTCTAAATCTCTCTACCCAGATAAGGTGAACCAGAACCCCTTCATCCCAACCTTCGGCGACGACCAGTGTCTATTACACGGTGCCAAACCGTACTACGTCAAAAAGCCACAGACGCAGCAGCAGCAACTTCTCAACAACAGCCGAGGAGGAGGAGGGGACTTCCGCGGCTCCATGGGAGCGACTTCCTATTTGCCCGCAACCGCCACAGCTGGGGTGATGTCCAATGTGGCCCCCAGGTTCCCCAAAGAGCTGTGTCTGGGTGGGGTGGGAGGGCCCATGGGGAACCACCACGGGGCCAACAAACTACTGCCTGCAGGCAGGGACACATTAGGTTTGGGGCAGGGACAAAGACCCTTCAATGGTGCCAGCAATGGACACGTTTATGAAAAGCTCTCCAGCATTGAGTCAGACGTCTGAGGGAGAAGACGAAGGAAGAAAGAGAGAGAAAGAAGACGAAGTGGGTGAAGAAAAGTAGGAGGCTGGAGAGAAAGATAAAGAGAAAAGAGAAACAGCTCAGGTGGATGACCTTTCTGTGTGAAGAGAATGAGGAGACACCATACTGTGTGTGTTGTTCTCACTCCACTAAACGAAAAGAATTTGGACGATGCACAGAGGCCACTACAGGCTAAGATGTTGTGAAGCTGCCGGGAGACAAGTTTTAATGGGAATAGAAGATTCTGGTGCTGCTACGATGCTTGGACAAAGATGGGGTGGAGGGAGGGGAAAAACATGAAATACAAATTCCAGTCTCTTCACATGCTCATCGTCTTTCCCTCCCTCCTGCAGTTCCTTAACACCAAAACAAAACATTTTGTTTAGCAACAGAAATACAATCATGAATGAGAAATCCACACTTCTGTTGAAGTAACAGGGTAAACTAATAATAATTGTATTGATAATGTTGATAATATTATTGAATATTATTCTAGTGTTTACTGATGATTGGTTTGGATTGTTTTTAAGTTTAATTCATTTATTTAAATGGTTCATGTTACATATTTGTATGATGTTAATTCTTTCTTAGCTTTCCAACATCACAGGACAATGGTCAGTACAGATCTTTTTGAGGTTCCTGTAATTTGGACTCTTTTGGATTCTTTGCTATAAATTCTTCATGTTTGATTTGTTTTTTTACTTTTCTTATTTTGAGTGCTGTGACGTGTATGTAAAAGGCATGACTTGCTGAGTACATTTAATGTACTTTTGATTTTTTTCCAAAGCAGGTTTTTCTTTCAGCTGCAGAAACAACATCATCATACTGATTTGCCATTTGCTCTCATTTTTCTGCTTGGCAGTAGCAAATGGGTCTCGCATTTTGAGCTGGATGTGCCTTAAAGGATCAATACTGATTTTCTACACTTAAGATCTCTTCTGTTGGTCGGCAGATCCACTTACAAAGAATTAGTCAATTGATTTGAGTGAAGAGATAACTGAAAAAATCTGAGATGAGAGTAGAGTTTCACGAGTGTCATTTATCATGCTGTTCCAGATGTTACAGGGAAGTAAAACACAAAGACTGTTGCAGTCGAGGAAGTTTCATTTCCTACCTTGACCCCCAACTGTAAAAGTTACCAACAGCAGGATTACAAGGGTTAAAACCACAGTGCCATAATAAATAAACATTCCTGCCCCCCCTCCAAAAGTCAGGTACAACAGAGCCTGCTGCTGTATGTGAGGAAATGATGCTTTAGAAATAAAATGTAAACGCTTCTTCTTGTACTATTAACTCCAGATTATCTAATTGCAAGACAGTTTCCTTTAAACCATTTACAAAATAAAGCTCAACTAGCTTTATCACTCCTCACCTCATCAGAGCAGATGATCCAGGACCCATTAAATACAAGCACATCACGTTAAAAGTTTTCAACGGGCCTCACTCCATTGATCGTGACAGTACCTGGGTCCAGGACCTGGACATCTTGAGGGACCACGGCAGCACACAGCCCTAAATCATCATATCATCATGTCGTCTTGCAACTCATCATAATCTGTCTAACTCCCCTCTACTGTACATTGTGTCATTTCTTTATTCTTTATTAAAAAAAATGTGTTCTCACCACAGGGTGAGCAGGGTAGTGTCCCTTTGCAGTGTAAAAGAGCAGTGCAACAATTTGGGAATACGTTTGAGCTTTTCTGTCTATGAAATAATCTCTATTAACAGATTCTGCATGTGAATAAAGAAAATCTGTAGGTGGGGACAAGGTTTTTGGGCCCTCAAGTCTATTGGTTTCTGTTTTTAATTTGACCAATCAAGTTTGAGCAGGCTAACGGATGTTTAATTGATCTGCATTCATATGCAGAAAGATGTTAATACGGATTAGCCATTAGCCATCTACACCTAAGACACCTATAAAAAGTTGGAAATATTCGATGTAGGGATATAAAAGTGGTGCCAATCATCTCATCTAACTCAAGAAAATGAATAAGCGTAGTTCACAATGTGTAACTTCTTAAATTTCCCAACAAAAAAGCTGGCTCATTCAGTTGTCATTTGTCCCAAAGTGTTGCTCGGCATTTTCAGCAAACAGAACACACATCTCTGTACTGTGACCTTGATTTCTGCCTCAAGTCGACAACAATCTGCTCAACATGCTGAGATTTTGATGAAGGAAAGAATTTACCCTCAAGTCCAAGGTCCTGTGGATTCATGTGTCGACTGCAATCGGTGAAGAAGAGGAATAAATAAGAAGTAGGTTTTCTAAAAAGCACCGTCTTTGTTAGTGTGGGGCTCGTGGTTAACTTGGGTCAATAGGCAGCTCCCCAATCCTCACCATCACCTCTCTGCTCGAACACATCACACAGACAAAAATAAACCATTAAGATATTGTAAGTTGATATTTAAGACAATTATTCTCCAGTTTTCAGTTATTTATTGTCACTTAAACTTGACTTTAAATTGTCATGCTGAACCAAATTTTTAATATCTAAGCACAATCTGACTGAATGGATCTGACATGAAGTTTGTTGTACATCCCAGTCAAAACTTCAGTAGACTTTCCTTCTCTTGGTTGACAAGTCAGTATGTATGATACTAAGGGTTTTGTAAGGACTTGCATGTATACTCTTAGTTCTTATTTCTTTATTTCTGTTTTTTAAATCTTAACTTTTAGCCTTTTAACAGGGCGCTTTTGAACGATATTTGGAGTTTTATCAATTTCGTTGGTACTGATGATCCATGTGGTACTGTAAGTGTGCGTGTGCGTGCTCGTTTGTGCAAGAGAAGACACAAATCTTTAACAGTCTAAATTTTTGGTTATACTCAAATGAATATGGCTAAATTGAATTAAAAGCATTTCACTAGGATAGAAAACATTTTTATTGTTAGTGTTATACAAAGATTGCTTTTCTTGATAGTTTGTGTAAATGCTTTTTTAAACAAGGTTGAGGTCTTAATACATTCATTGTCACTGAAGAAGCCTTTTTTCATTTCTACTTTTTCTTGTTTTTATCCTTTGAATATATCTCATTATTTCTGTTATTGTATGTGCCTGAATACATACGCTTGATTACCTCTGTGAGTGCTCATATGGAAGAGAGACAGAGTGTGTGAGAGAAAACTGTGTTATTGTATGTATTATAACAGTTTGTAAATACTTTACCTCACGCTCATGGACTTTTGATAAAAACCTGTACAAAAGGGCAGAGAATAAATCTATTTGGGATAAATCTTTGATTCGTAGGTTCCCCTTGCAAAATTGCTTTTGTAATGTCAGGCCAGGATATGTGCAATCAATTCTTATCACAGACACATTTTGATAAGTCGAGCTTTGTTGATGTGTTTTTATTTTCTTCTTTGATTTGTCAAAGACCTGCTTGTCTATTCCTCAAATGAAAAATTGTAAAGCACCACCATTAATTGGTTCGCATAAAGCACAACAGATTACTACATTTTTACAGAGGTTGTTTCTTTCTTTCCTCTTTGGCTGCATCCTCTGATTTTTGGTTTGTTTTTTGCCAGAGGTCGAACAACATCCCTGAGCTGTACAGATTGTGAAAAATGTACATACGACAAAACTCTAGTTCACCCTCACATTTTTTTGTATGGAGAGAAATTACTTGTGTGAAGACAGTATTTCAGATTTGATTGAATATTTAGTAATATTGAAAATGAGATTAAACACAGTCAGTGTGAAAAATAAGTGCTGGGAAATATTATTCTTCTGTCTCTTTGGAATAAAAGTGTTGAGTATTAATAAAAAACAAGAACACTCCAGACTTTGATCATTTGTCTTGCTCTTGTCTAACCCCCCCCCCCCCCTCTGCCATTTTCCCCAGACAAGGGTGAAAACATGACCTCCTTGTCTGGGGAAAAAATGGCGATCATGCAAAAACTACTGAATTGATTTCCACAACTTGTTGGAAGGATGCAGTATATGAATCAGCGAAGACCCGTTATATTTTGGTGCAGATTCAGATCAGGCTGCAGATCCAGGAATCATGTCCTCTTTCTTTAACAATGTGAGGTGGTTATTTAACATCCTCACTATTTAGCCAGGGAATAACTCTTGGATCTTGATGTAAAAAATTAGGCATGTTTAGACAACTGATATCTCTGAATGTGTGAAATTTGGTGCAGCTCGATTGAATTTGAGGGACTGTTGGGCCTTGGCGGAGGTATAAGCTCTATCATTTGTTGTGTCCACAGGTTGCCCGAGAGAAACAGGACTTTCATGTGTCTCCTATTTATACTTGACATTCAAGTGCACCAGGGTCGTGTTGTAACAGATCTTATTAATATGCTCCATAGGTCATCAGAGGATCAGAGATAATGGCTGCCGCTGAGCATCATCTTCTACATCTTCTTTCACTGTATCTTTTTTTTTGTTCCTCTCCGTCTTCTTCTAAGATGCATGAGAAATAAAAGGTGCATCGAGAGGGAGAAGAGAAAAGAAATAATGAGAGATGTATTAAGGGAAAGGAGAAGTGATGCAAACTGAGAAGCGAAGATCAAAGCCCCCCCACCCCCACCCCCCCAAAAAAAACGTCACTCCTCGGACTCCCTCTCTTTACTTTGAAATCCTCGTCCAGCAACAGGAGTTATTTAAAGAAGCCAGCAGGTTTGAAAATGCGTATAGATTTGCTGGGAGAATTTCAATATCTGTGCTCCCGGATGCTGACTAAGAAGAAGGTGAGGCTGTAGAAATTAATCTTTTAATCAGTGTTTTTTCCTAAAATCCACTCTCTGGTCTTTATCTGTTCTTTTCGTTCACTCCACGCACCAACCCAACAACCCTGGGATGCATTGCAACACATGTAACTACTTCTCGACAATTAACCGTTACCTAGCAACTGGCTCTTTTTCCAGCGATGGGGAGGGAGGAGGGGTGAGTGAGGTTGGGAGAGACACAGAAAGAGAGAGAGAGATTTATACAGTATTCCCACAGCATCTTAACTGGATTGGATGCAACAATGCATCGACAATACAATACCAAAATGGAAAGTACAGCCTGAGCTCAACGCCCACACATAGCAGCATGGAGAGGAGTGAAAGAGAGAAGGAGGGAAAGAAACAGAGGAGGAGGATGAGGAGGGGGAGGTTGATGTACAGATTACAGTATGAAAGAAAGGGGGGGGGGGGGTCAGCAAAACAAAAGACAAATTAAAAAGTGTGCAGCTGCAGATTGAAAATCTGGAGAGAAAGAGCGGAGAGGAGGAACATTGAGGTATGTGGTGTGGATGACAAGTAGAGTTGAAGAAGAGGAGGGAGACTGGTTGCTGTAGAAACACTTGGCGAACTTTTAATGAAGGCATAAAGTTCGATGCCTGTGTGCCCACCACATGTACACACACACTCACACGTGATCATCATGTGCAAACAAACAGTATAATTATGTTGGCAGATAACAGGCACCCCCCGCTGGGCCCTGTGAGGACCGAGCCCTACCTCAGCGGAGCAAAAACAAAAGATCAAACCTCCGTCAATCGCTGCACTGTCACATGTGATTACAGGAGCAGACAGGCACTGACACCCAGTGGTAAAAACATGGCAGCCTGCGGCAACTGGAGGGAGTTCAGGCTTTTTTCAAGTCTATCTCGAAACAATACAAACATGATGGTGGTCGCACACAATGAAAACAGTGCAATCCTTTTGTCTGGAGCTTCACATGAACGTCAGATATACTTTGGAATATATTTTCTTGTGTCGCTTTATTCCCCATTTGCCATTTCCAAAGAACTTTTCCATTGAACAGTTTTCCACTGAATAACCTGTAGTTTTGTCCTAACCACAGTAGACAATGTCCTGAGACTGGTATTGTAGAGGGTTCAATCAGTTCCATCCATCCTTTATCTACACCACCTTTCCTCGGAGGGCCGCTGGGGAGCTGGAGCCAATCCCAGCTGATACTGTGGAGAGACGGGGTTCACGTCAGGTCGCCAGCAAGACGCAGATCAAACCAGCCCAACTGGGATTTGAACTTCCTGCTGTGAGGCAACAATGCAAACCACTGCACCACCGTGCTGCCCTCAATTAGTTGTGTGGACTTTATTATTGACTGACCAATGAAAACATGTTGATTTTTGCAGTGAATATTTATTCCTCATCATCGAAAACCTTACTGCATTTGTGTTGATTGAGTATATCTCTTCAGGGACGTGCACAAACACTTTTACCTTTTTTAGAAAAAACAGACGGACTATTTATTTAATTAAAAGAACATTTTATGTCTGCATTTTTTTTTGCCAATAAACTAAAAAGACAGATATAAAGACAAACATCACATAATAACAAGAAACTATATGAGGAGTAAAATAAGTAACACCATCTGACAAAAAGAGTTTATTTCAGGTCAAAAATTCAAACTTCAAGCTTAGAAGTTAAAAACAAACATTATAAGGATGTTGTAAGGACGTTGGTCCCAAAATGCATCAGTCCTGATCTCACAGGACAATCTCTATATCATGTTATTTCACCAAAAATATAAATCTGCACAGTTCAGAGGTGGGTCTCATACATTATATAAATTTACCATTTCTCTATCTGTCACTCTTAATCAGCATCACTTCTCCGTTCTTCAGGACCCTCACCCGTCTCCTCCTCACCACCCTGCTCCCCCTTGGAGAGCCGCCCCTCACCGTGGTCCTCGGGGTGCTGCGGCCCAGGCTCGCCACCCCTCCTCTCAGGCCCCGGGGTGCTGGTGTCAGGGCCCGGCCGTCCCCCTCCGCCCCCGCCTCCCTGTAGCCGTGGTGACGGAGGAAGGGCTCCAGTGTTGCTAGGCGATGAGAGAGCTCGGTGATGCGCCGATGCAGCAGGGAGACTTCTCTGAACAGGTCGTTCACGGATTCGGACAGAGGGCGCACCCTGCAGGACGAACAGAGGAGGCTCAGACAAAAGAACTCAGACACGTTCAGCAGAACACGACGAACGTCCTGACGCTGGGACAGATCAGTAGACATCAGGGCCCCTGGGCACAGTTTAAAGTCCCCAAACAGGAACACACCCGAAAACTACATTTGTAGACTCAGAAAAAAGACTCATCCATTTGTTTTTACTTTGCATCTGTTTTCATTTTGTGTGTTTGTTCTTTCTGTGGTTTTGTGTTAGTTTGTGGTCACATGTTGTCTCTTTCATGGTCCCTTCAATTTGTGTCTCTAAACTAATTTTTAATCTCCCTGTTGTCACCACGTCGTGTTGTGTGTGTTTTTTTGTGGTATGGAGTATGTGGTGACACTCTTTGTGGTCACTTTATATGTGTTGATATCTGTGGTGGAGTAAAAGTGAAAAGTACCTGAAAATAAATCTACTTAAGTTAAGTACAGATACATGAAAACTGTATGTAAGTAAAGAAACTGAGTAAATCTACTTTGTTTTATCCCATGTCTGATGATACTTGAGGAACAACCTTACTAACTGCTGTGGTAGGGATAATAAAAGTATGTATATGAAGCGTTAAATAATGTAAAGTTGATGTAGTGAATGTAAAGGAGGCTCCTCAGACAACATGAGGAATACTGTAAGTGTTGTAAAATACCTGGAGTAGTCTGGTAATAGTGCACTGGGCTGTGAGTGCAGCAAAGTCTTGATCTCGTTGAAGATGCGTTTTCCCCAGGCATCTAACACGCGGGTCACACTGCGCACTGAGGCCACATTCACGCTGTCAGCTGCAGCCAAAACATAAAAGCATCAGGCTTTGATTTACACAGAGAGAACGAAAAAACTGCCTGAGTGAGTCATAAAAATCAGAGAGGCACATGTGTGGTAATTATTTCAGGCTCCAGTCGGTCACATCCACTCTGCGGACCTTCTCCAACCGCTTCATTACCTTCACTTCACCCATAAATTCTTATTATCATTCAAAACTTCAAACATTTTGTCGCTTGGTGATTTGCAGGCCCTCGTGTCTCAAAAACACAGGGCATCAAAGTGCAGCTTGTGATTTACCTCCCTCTCTGTAGTTCCAGTACCCATAGTCCAGTTCATTCTCCCTGTCCGCCCTGGCCCCAGTTACCATGACGACCACCATCAGCAACATCAACAGAGAGGGAGGGGCCATGATGAGCAGACAGACCTTTAAAGAAGAAAAGAAAAACAGGAGAAAAACAACATGTGTTGAAAAGTTACAGATCAGCTCGTGTCTGTGAAGCAGCAGATGTGAAACAGTCGTCAGGTGGAATAAAGTGAAGAAACACAGGGTTCATGTGCACAGCTCAGAAACTCCGTGTCTCAGACTGCACGCACATCTGTATCTAGTGGGAGCTACCGCTGTACTCAAATAATACTTTACTCAAGTAATTACATTTTCTACATCAAACTCTGAAGAACGTGTGACAGGAGGGAGATCCACAAAGCAGAAGCTCGGTGGTTCAATCCCCGGTTCCTCCGACCTGCTTTCTGAAGCGTCCTTGGACAAGATAC